>NC_090821.1:11115263-11450263 GCF_000390325.3 Nicotiana tomentosiformis
TTTAGATCAGTGCAAACGCCTTTCTAATCATAGCATCAATTTTTTAATTTAAATTCCATCATTTTAAGCTTCAGATACACAATCTTTTACATATTTAATACTACTTTTACTAAGTTATTCATGAAATTTACACAAAATTAGAGTTATCTCGTTGAATCATTAATACATTCATACAACATAACCTTAAACTAGAGTAGGCTTATCAGTTCATTCTTCTTCCTCCTACTCTTTCACTTTATTTTTCTTTCCGCCTTTGCCTCCAATCTCCAAGCCCTGCAACCCATCTATCACGACCCAATTCCAATTCAGGCCGTGATGGCGCCCAACACCATTATCAGGCAAGCCGACACTAATTAAAATAGTGGTTTCCCGTTTAAATAAATTTACTAAGTGTATACGTTTCCCTATTTGTTGAAAAGATTTAGAAATTTGAAAATGGGACATAATTAAACGGGAATAACAAGTACTAATTAAAATCAAGTAAACAAATCTAAAATCATAAGTCTACTAGAGTACGTGCCAAGACTTGGTGTCACAAGTATGTGGAAAATCTAGTAAAATATACAAAAGAGTACCAGCCTACTGTCTGACAGGACATAGACAGAAAAATAAAGCATAAGAGAGAGCCCAGCTGCTGCAGGACGGCTAGGAAGGCAGCTCATCGTGAAGTCTCGAGATGGCGATCAAAGCTGCGCACCAAACTAGTAACCAGTTGCACCTCCCTCCGATCTTGTACAATTAAGTACAGAAGTATAACGTGAGTACATAAAATAACATGTACCCAGTAAGTATCCCGCCTAACCTCGAAGAAGTAGTGACGAGGGGTCGACTTCGACACTTACTAGGGTCAATAACATGATAATATGATATTCTAATTGAGCATGGTATACAACAATAAGACTTCGAACAAGTATTTAACTGTCAAGAAATCACCATATTTAAGAACTTAATAACTTGCTTCCTTTAAAAATATGATCACATATACAATGAATCCATATTAATTATGTAAGAAACTTTCAGTTCTACTGTCACGCAATACCACCGAGGACGTTCGGCCAGATCCAACATAAATATAAACTGTGCACTGCCGAGGTTCGAACGGCGCAAACCATAGATGCATCTATTTTTTTTCGTTCGTGAATCATGCATGCGATGCTGTCAAACATAAATTTAAGGAATTACCCTATTTGCGAATCATATATGCGACGCGGTCACACAAAGTTCTCATAGATTATTATAGTACTCTCCCATTCTTTTCAAAATACGATATTCATATGAAAACTTTTAAGATCCCATTATTTTTCCTCAATTCTAATTCCTTTTGAAACATTTAATAAGCACACTCCATTCCGCCCTTCTCAAGGCAAACAATATACATAAAGTAATAACAATATCAATAAGGCATAGTGTGGGCCTAAGACTACCCGAATATAATAGGAATAGTAGCTACGTACGGACTCTCGTCACTTCGTGCGTACGTGGCCCTCCATAAAAAACAACACATATTAATTTTGTTCACCTATGGCGTAATGTCCCTCTTACAAGGTTAGAAAGGAGACTTACCTCGTCTCCAGGCCTACTTCACAATTCAAGAACACGCTTAAACCTCCAAATTTGACGCCAAACGACTCAAAGCTAGTCAAACATTACATAAACTAATCGGTCTATGCTAAAAAGTTCATTATTCCACCATTTAAGTGATTACCCAACCTAAATTGCAAGATTCCTAAAATTTACCCCCGGGCCCACATGCTCGGTTTCAAGAAATCTTTAAAGAAAGTTGTTACCCATAACCTTATGAACATAAATATATAATTTTTACTAAATTCCATTACAAATTTCATGGTTAAATCTCATTTTTATCAAAAGCCTAGGTTTTCACCTAAACCCATAATTTTCACTAATTTATATGTTATAATCTACCCATCAAACTATGTATTTAACACACATTGTATGTAACGACCCGATCGGTAGTTTTGAGCTTCAACACACCGTTCGGTGGTTTGAGGCCTTGAGTAGCTTCACTTCAGGTATTATGACTTGTACGCGTGATTGGAATTTAATTTCGGGAAGTTCGGATTTGGTTTGGAAAGAAAATTCTCATTTCGAAAGCCTTAAGTTGAAAGAATTGACTAAGATTGGATTTTAGAGTAAACTGCCTCAAAATCGGGATTTGAAGGTTCCAACAGGTTCGTATGATGATTTCGGACTTGGGCGTATGTTCGGATCGAGTTTTGGATGCCCCGGGAGCGTTTCGGCACATATTGTGGAAGTTAGCATTTTTGAAGAATTCCATAAATTTGGGTTGAAGTGCATTTCAATGTTATCGATGTTCGTTTGGAATTCTGAGTCTGGGAATAGCTCTGTATCCTAATTCCGGTATTGGGAGCGCGTCCAGAAGTTGATTTGGAGGTCCGCAGGTCATTTTGGAGTTATTTGGCTAAAGTTAGAAATTTGAAGGTTTTTGAGAAGTTTGACCGGGAGTGGAATTTTTTGATATTGGGGTTGGATTCCAATTCCGGAAGTTGGAGTAGGTCTATAATGTCAATTATGACTTGTGTGCAAAATTTGAGGTCAATCAGACGCGGTTTGATAGGTTTTAGCATCGAATGTAGAAGTTTGAAATTCTAAAGTTCATTAGACTTGGAATGGGGTGCGATTCATGAATTTGACGTTGTTTGATGTGATTTGAAGGCTTGACTAAGTTCGTAATGCGTTTTGGGACGTTTTGGTATAATTATTTAAGGTCCCGAGGGCCCCGGGTGGCTTTCGGGTGGTTAACAGATCAAATTTGGAACTTGAAGAAGAGTTGAGGCAGCTGATATCTGGTGTGATCACACCTGTGCAAAAAGGGCCGTGGGTGTGAAGCCGCAGGTGCAAAAACTCTATCGCAGGCGCGGACACCGCAGGCGCGAAGAATTTTGCCGCGGGTGCGAAGCCGCAAGTGCGAGAAATCCATCGCAAGCGCGGACACTGCAGATGTGAAGGTGTCACGACCCAAACCGATGGGCCGCGACGGGCAACCGGTAACTTACTCAACCGAGTACCAACATAACATATCTCTTTTATTACATCATCATATACACATGACATATAGGCCTATAAGGCCAACATGATCATTTATAAACTCAAAATATAGGCCGACAAGGCCGTACAATCTTTCACGTACACGACATATGTCTACAAGCCTCTAAGAGTACATAAATGTCATAAAGGTTTGGATAGAGCCCCGCCATACCAAATAATACACATCTAATTCATACTGACCAAACAAGCAACTCCGGAGGAAATGGAGTGCACCAACATTTTTAGCTGAGCTAATCGCCTACTTGGAGGACTCTCGACCTGTCTATCAAGACCTGCAGGCATGAAACGCAGCGTCCCCAGGCAAAACGGACGTCAGTAGAAATAATGTACCGAGTATGTAAGGAATGAAAATTAGTAAATAATAGACATGAGAGAAATATAGAGTAAAAGACTCGACCTGTACGTCTGCATAGCTCTGTGAATCATTTCATTTTTTATAACGTCATGCATATGCGTATAAATGCCATACCATGCACAGGTATATGTGTTCATAACATCATCAAGCCTCTGAGGGCATCCCATCATATCATTTCGGCCATTGTGGGAAAT
Organism: Nicotiana tomentosiformis; assembly: GCF_000390325.3. Classification (NCBI taxonomy): domain Eukaryota; kingdom Viridiplantae; phylum Streptophyta; class Magnoliopsida; order Solanales; family Solanaceae; genus Nicotiana; species Nicotiana tomentosiformis. Next base: position 11,118,900 of record NC_090821.1, read on the forward strand.
TCATCAACGTATACCAGTTGATCAGGTGGTGGTGCGTATATAATGCCGTAACCTTTTTTCATATCCCATATACATATAATATACGTGTATATAATGCCATCTGGTCAATGTATATGTATAAATGCATAAAATGCATAAGAAATACGTTAATATGATTTCTCGGAATGTCATAAAAATAATATGCATGTCGGATAAATTTTATCAAATGCGTATTTTTCTGAGACCCATGAACAGAAGATATAATAATAATTCACATGGGGAATCAAGAATATAGACCCCCCTAATATTTATATGAAAAGTCATTTATGGAAATTGTGCATTTGCTCGTTTCATTCGTGTAGTATAGATCATGCCAAAAAGAAAGAAGGGATAGCCTTAACATACCTGGAGTAGGGAAAAATCCATATGATATTCTCGAGAAATATTGCACCGTACTCCCTTAGAATCGCAAAATCCCGTTGCTATAATATTACGTAGTATAACTTCTTTTGCTGAAAATCCGTTGCTTTGTAGATGTAAAACATCTGCATTTTTGTAATTTTTGATCATAATATTGCATAAGTTTTCTTGCTGAAGTTCATCTGTAACTTGAAGATGAAGTATCTTTATTTTTGTCAATTAAAGAAGTGATTTGATGACATTCTTTAATCCAAAGAGATAAGGTGCCCATCTCTTGAAGTGTTGCTACCTTGCAAGATGATTCAAGAGTCACCTAATATATTTCCATGTGGCTGCCACGTTTTGCCTTAGTCTTTATCCAAAAGACTTTAATTAATCAACCACTAATTATTAATTAACTTGTTAATTCCCCCATTATCCAATAATTCACATAATTAAGAATTATCTCAAATTACTTAAAATACTACCCATTTTTAACATACCTTATACACCTTACTATCATGTTCATGTGGTACCTTGTATGACACTAGTCCATAAATACTGGGTATTTTAGCTTGAGCCGTATTTTATCCCAACATGTTAAACTTTGACGAAAATTCATTTTCTTTGATTTGCTTATTCTCTCACCTTCACGAATTTACTCATCACTTGTTTGAAATATCATAATGCTTATAATCTTAAAATAATCTCATTCCCGAACTTACGTGATTAGCTTATGACGAAACTTTAACGTACGAAAATGCAGAAGTAACATCTCATTTTCGAGCTTATATAAATTTACTTATGGCGTACTTCCACGTACGAAAACATGGGGTGTAAAGGGCTCTGTCTCAACCTTTATGACATTTATGTACTCTTATAGGCTTGTAGACATATGTCATGTACGTGGAAGATTGTACGGCCTTGTCGGCCTATGTTTTGAGTTTATAAATGATCATGTTGGCCTTATAAGCCCATATTTCATGTGTATATGATGATGTAATAAGAAAGATACGTTATGTTGGTACTCGGTTGAGTAAGGTACCCGGTGCCCGTCGCGGCCCATCGGTTTGGGTCATGACAAAAGTGGTATCAGAGCCAGGTTCTGTCCTCGGGAGTCTACAAGCCGTGTCTAGTAGAGTCTTGTTTATGGGTGTGTTGTGCACCACACTTATAAGCAGGAGGCTATAGGGCATTTAGGACTGTCACTCTTTCTTCTTACTCTAGATCGTGTGGTAGAGCTCAGTTGTAAGAACTCAATTTCCTAAACTCTATCTTATTCATAATACGATGATGCCTATATCCAGTAAGACGGTTGGTAAGAGATATAGTTGTGGAAGAGTTGAGTCAGAGGAACTCAATTTTTGCATCATGCTTATGATGGATAAATATGAGGTATTCAGCAGATCATGTGTGTACTAAGATGTGTAAAATTCTTGATAAGGATACCTAAGGCAAGAATGTCTATTCACTCTTACGGTAAAAAGGACTAAGAGAATAGGAAGGTAGACACAATTTTCAGCAAGTTAAAGAAGCAAGACGAAAAAGGGTACGAGCTACCCAACTAATGAAGATTATCGCAGAGGAATATAAGCCTTTTGAGTTACCTTCAAAAATAATAGAGGTATGCACAATTGGCCACACCCATCTCATTTATGCCTTATGCGGGCTAACAGGTGTAGTTTAAGAAAAGGACGGGATATCAGGATCCGGCTGGGGTTAGAGTAACCCATAATGGTGAATGGATTGTTTGTGTTAGTTGACATTTCTGAAGGATATTACAAAGGTGCTAATAGATCTTCTTGTGAGGCACCCAGATGGTGCACTCTAAAATATTACAATTAGATGTGAATACTAGCATGATCAAAAAATTTAGAAAATAGGACTGAAAGCCTAGAAGGGATAAATATTACCTTAGTGTGGCTCGAATCCCTAGTAGAGCGAGAATGTTAAGCAACCCGAAGATCCACTGGATGGAGCAAAGGGGAGCTAAAAGCAAAAGAATGTCTTGTTCGAGTTTTCAGAATAAAGTGATAGACATAAATATTAGCGGAAAATAATAAAAGAGTTAATGAAGCATTATGAGTAAGAAATGATACATGGATGACAACGGTAGATCAAAAGATGACAGTATTACAGAGTCTATAGTCAAGTGAAGGAAAAGACAAGAGGTGACAGGCCTTGAGACAACAAAAGAGTATATAAAATAAAGTCACACCCTCATTTTGAGAAATAAGTTCGTGACTCTAACGTGATTACCAAAAGGAAAAGTTAGACCCAGAGTAATAGAAATCAGCATGGATTGGTGAACAAGATAAACTAAACATGAATCAGGGACTGAATGATTTGAATATGGTCGACATCATGAGAATTTCAGATCGTGTTCTATCGATAATAGAATGGATAACATAAGAAGATTCATGATAAATTCAGAGAATGGTCATTCAGTAAGACGCCTCCCTAAAGCAAGCAATATGAGCAAAGTTAAGCTTAAGGGACTGTATGTGCCAGTTGCACTAAGTGTCACCATCGCGAGTAAGGAATTGTGTTATTCTTGGTATAGAAGAATTACTGCAAGGCGAGTAAGGGTCATCGATGATGTGAAAGGACGCCAAAGATGAAGAGGTAAACATCTATAGATAGGTCATCGTAGCTCCAACTCTCAGTATTCCCCTAAGGAGGGGGGGTGGGGGGAATATGGAGTGATATGGCGTTAAGTCAGAATTAAGTGATTCTAGTAATTATAGAATGGTAAAGGAAGGATGCGATAAAAAAGAGATTGCACTTATCCAAATCCTACAGATATGCTACTCTTCCAGAACATTATGCAAGCACGACGTCAAGGAGAGGAAGTAAGGTTTCCGGCCCAGGATGTTATAAAAAAAAGAGTTAGTGCGAGAGGTAAGTTAAGACAAAGGAAATAACCCAATAAAGTTTACGTGGAATATTGATATGAGAATGGGCCAACGAGCAGTTAGCAGTTGATTCAAGAAGAGTCTAGTTATGGCTAGACAGGTGATTACAGACGAATCAGCCGATCGTGTAAGATAAACATAGTAAAACCCAATATAGTGAATTCATCCTTGTAGTAATGTCATTATAATGCTTGAGATATATTCATATAGGAGTCGGGGTAGTTAAAGGTACCGTATGAATGTTACGGGAATAAGAGAGAGTGCCACTAGGAAGACAGTCAAAGTATCAGTTCAGAAGCAGCCCTACAAGCATAAGGGCGTGGAGGTAAGTAACTACAGATAATTATAGGCAAGGAAGGACATCAAAAGGCCCATCAGGTATACAATGCAATAAGCTTGCAGCTTTACAAGAGTCAGAGGGTCCTCCCTAAGTACAAAAATAAAAGACTAGATGAGGGAATAAGGAAGAAGGCTTCAGCCTAAGCACAATGACCTAAAAAGGAAATGGTCTTGTAACAACAGTCTTACCATAACATTATATGCATTCCATAAGAAAGTGGCACCTACCGGGGTTAATGAACGGGAAGTAAAATTAGTAGTGATATTCAAGATCACATGAGTTGTATGGAATTCAATATGTGTTGACACTAAGGTAAGCTAAGTATGCACGCAACACGGGGGCAAGAGGACTAGGAAAAGTAATTGCTTACATTTAAAGAAAGCTGAGAAGGAACGGAAAGAATCATTCGATTAATAATCCAGAGTTAGTTACATTATGAACGCACTTAAGAGTTTAGAGTTTTCTACATGCAGCATATATGTTGACATTCATACAGCCGTAGAAGACTCCGGTATAAGTTAAAAGAAAAAATTGAGCCTAGGCATAGACAACATATTGAGTCGTTAGAAGATTGTATCATGGATATTCCATAATGCCCATGAAAGGCTAAAGTAATAACTAATACCAGGAGCCACAGATCGGAAGATAGCTTAAGCCTACATGAAGGCTGATCAGAAGGAAGAGGAAACTAAAGAGTTACATTAACCAAGTAAATCAGGAGTATGATTATTGGACTCAGAAAATTATAGAAATCGTGATTGAGAACATTGCAGGATCACTCTTAATATCAGAGGTGCAAGAGAGAAAGTACAACAACCATATTCTTTAACGACCCTACGATAAAGCTAGTTGGAAAAGTACCAGCCTCATAAGAAGTTAGTACGAAGCTCCCACCAGATAGTGTATGCAGTAGAGGTGCAAGTATTATAATAGAGCTTCGAGTTATGGACGTGAATTATACTTATGTGTAAGGGAGTCATGAAAGAGATAGAAGGTATGATGCAAAATTTTAAGGTAGTAAGGTAAAGGTGAACAACTTACGAAATACTCAAATGCAAAAAGTTGTGAATAGTCCATACTTCGGGGATTCAATATCCAAGAATGATAGAGGCATTGTCAGTAGCATATCTTCCAGCCTATGGTTTCTAGGTATCGAGAGATCTAGTTAAGAAAGTAAAAGAAGAGTTTGGGACCATGTGATGTCTCGCTTGATGTTCCAGAATAACATAAGGAAATATATGGTGCAAGCAAGTTGAAGAAAGGTTGCGAGTAGTATAAATGAATATATGTAGGTTGCAAGCTAAAGTATGGTAAAGCGACAAGGTTTTAGGAAGACAGGAGTAAGGATAAGAAAGGGCGAGTGAGAATGTGATGACAATGGATAAGTGCTCAAGATTAAGCCCATGAAAACAAGAGAGACGGTGGTTTCTCTAAGTTGTAGAAAGTTCAGTATTGCCTGAATGAATTCAAAAGAGTCTAAGACTAGTAGTATTTAGAGGAGATGGAATGCTACCCTGGTAGTAGAATGAAAGTGTAATGGTAATAGATGAAGGATGACGTTTCGGCCTTCGATTGAGTGATGATTTCATGAATTGTACAGGATTCAAATACCCACGTAAGGTAAAATCACATTGGGATGCTATGAAATACGATTATGGAAGTATAGTATCGTATCGCCCCCAGATGGATCAAGACAATCACTTCAAATGTTCCATGATGCAATGTGAGACCTAGCGGCAGTGTTACATAAGAGGTCAAGTTATCAGTGGTAGATTATGGATCAAAGTTAAGGTAAATCAACAATAGACAGATAAAGTTCCAACGTATGAGAGAAGATAAGGAATACATCCTTTAGATGAACAATAATAAGGAAGCATTGAAGGACTTGGATTTATACATCTATAATAAGAAACGAGAGAGTAACCTAGAATTGGATAGCAGACCTCGACAATAATAAAAACAAGGTAAGAGTTATGGTATAGTATGACTTACCTAGATGCAGTAAAGTCACACGGATGAAAAACCAAGTCTATTATATAAAATATAACAATATTCGTAAGTTCGACAAAGTACCGAGCGAAGAACTTCAATATAGATGCCCAGAGGAACATATTATTGAGCTCTGTATATGTTTACAAGTGAGGTCTAGGGATTGGATAAAAGCTGAAGGAAGAAGGAGAGAGGAGTCGCATAGGCGCACTTGCAAAGTCAGAGTCGTACAGGCTGGATGATAAAAGGTAGCAACAGTTACAAGATTGGAAGGATTCCGACCACAAGTCATGGTATGAGAAAGAGGCCTAAAAGGGGAAATGCCCTGTCCTTTGGGATTCATTCACAGAACAGTTGCCTAGATGGCAAGAGGAGTACTACAGTATTCGCAAGAGCTATGGGTTATGAGAATGATAAGTGTATCAGTCAACATTCGAAGACGAATGTTCCAAAAGGGGGAATGATGTTACAGCACATGTTTTCATACGTGGAAGTACGCCATAAGTAAATTTATATAAGCTCGAAAATGAGATGTTACCTTCCGCATTTTTGTACGTTAAAGTTTCGTCGTAAGATAATCACGTAAGTTTGGGAATGAGATTATTTTGAGATTATAAGCATTATGTTATTTCAAATAAGTGATGAGTAAATTCGTGAAGGTGAGAGGATAAGCAAATCAAAGAAAATGAATTTTCGTCAAAGTTTGACATGTTGGGATAAAATACGGCCCAAGCTAAAATACCTGATATTTATGGACTAGTGGTACCATGATAGTAAGGGGTATAAGGTATGTTAAAAGTGGGGTAGGATTTTAAGTAATTTGAGATAATCCTTAATTATGTGAATTATTGGATAATGGGGGAATTAACAAGTTAATTAATAATTAGTGGTTGATTAATTAAAGTCTTTTGGATAAAGACTAAGGCAAAGCGTGGCAGCCACATGGAAATATATTAGGTGACTCTTGAATCACCTTGCAAGGTGGCAACACTTCAAGAGATGGGCACCTTATCTCTTTGGATTAAAGAATGTCATCAAATCACTTCTTTAATTGACAAAAATAAAGATACTTCATCTTCAAGTTACGGATGAACTTCAGCAAGAAAACTTATGCAATATTATGATCAAAAATTACAAAAATGGAGATGTTTTACATCTACCAAGCAACGGATTTTCCGCAAAAGAAGTTATACTACGTAATATTATAGCAACGGGATTTTGCGATTCTAAGGGAGTACGGTGCAATCTTTCTCAAGGATATCATACAGATTTTTCCCTACTCCAGGTATGTTAAGGCTATCCCTTCTTTCTTTTTGGCATGATCTATACGACACGAACGAAACGAGCAAATACACAATTTTCATAAATGACTATTCATAGAAATATTAGGGGTGTCTATATTCTTGATTCCCCATGTGAATTATTATTATATTTTTTGTTTATGGGTCTCAAAAAAATACGTATTTGATAAAATTTATCCGACATGCATATTATTTTTATGACATTTCGAGAAATCTTATTAACGTATTTCTTATGCATTTCATACATCTATACATATACATTGACCCGTGACCAGATGGCGTTATATACACTTATATTATATGCATATGGGATATGGGAAAAGGTTGCGGCGTTATATACGCACCACCACCTGATCAGCTGGTATACGTTGATGAATTGCCCACAGTGGCCTAAATGATATGATGGGATGCCCTCAGAGGCTTGATGATGTTATGAGCACATATACCTATTCATGGTATGGAATTTATATTCATATGCATGACGTTATAAAAAATGAAATGATTCACAGAGCTATGCAGACGTACAGGTTGAGTCTTTTACTCCATGTTTCTCTCATGTCTATTATTTACTGATTTTCATTCCTTACATACTTGGTACATTATTTGTACTGACGTCCCTTTTGCCTGGGGACACTGCGTTTCATGCCCGCAGGTCTCGATAGACAGGTATAGAGTCCTCTAAGTAGGCGATCAGCTCAGTGGAAGATGTTGGTGCACTCCATTTGCTCCGGAGTTGCTTGTTTGGTCAGTATGATTTAGATGTGTATTGTTTGGTATGGTGGGGCTTTGTCCCAACCTTTATTACATTTATGTACTCTTAGAGGCTTGTACACATATGTCGTGTACGTGGAAGATTGTACGGCCTCGTCGGCCTATGTTTTGAGTTTATAAATGATCATGTTGGCCTTATAGGCCCATATGTCATGTGTGTATGATGATGTAATAAGAAAGATATGTTATGTTGGTACTCGGTTGAGTAAGGTACCAGGTGCCCATCGTAGCCCATCGGTTTGGATCGTGACAGAAGGATTTTCCGCAGGTGCGAAGCCGCGGGCGCGAAAGATTTTGCCGCGGGCGCGATGATCGCTGGGCAGTGAGTGTTTAAAGCGGGAATTTGAGCATTTTTGCTCATTTCTTCATTCTTGGATGATCGTTGGAGCTTCTTGAGAGGAGCATTGACCTATAAACTTGGAGGTAAGTTAATTCTCACCTATTGCAAGTTAAATACATGGTTTATATATGGATTTAAACATGGAAATTTCTAGAAATTGTGGGGTTTTGGTAGGAAACCTAGAAATTGGTATTCTTGGGTTTTGATCACGAATTTGGGCATAAAATGGAGAATAAATTATATATTTGAGTTCGTGGTGTTATGGGTAAAGTTTATCTTCAAATATTTTTGGAATCCGGTCACGTGGGCCCGAGGGTGATTTTATCAACTTTTCAAACAGAGTTGAAAATTGTTATAAAATAATTTATTATGAGTATTAGAGTATATTTTGATTTGGTTGCGTCATATTTGACAAGTTTTGGAGCGACGAGCATCAGTTTGAATTGTCGAAGCGGCCTTGGAGCCGGTTATAAAATTTCGGAGCAAGGTAAGTCTCCTTTCTATCCTTGTAAGAGGGAATTAACCCCATATGTGAACTTATTTTGAAAAGAATCAAGAAAGAGATATGATTTTAATGTTAAATTTATATTTGGGCGTGTCGCAAGTATGATCCGCGAGCGGGGAGACTCCTTAAATTTATATTTGACCGCGTCGCACGTATGATTTGCGAGCAGGGTATTTCCTTCTACCACTCTTATGGGATCGGGTCGTTCACCTCGACAGGATTTATGTACAACACTCTCATTGGAGCGGGTCGTTCGCCTCGACAGGTTAATAGATGCATCTATGGTTCGCGCCGTTCGACCCTAGGCAGTGCACATTTTACTTTTATGTTGGATCGGGCCGTACGCTTCGTCATTTCCTATATATATATATTATCCTCATGGAATCGTGCGTAACATTTGGCAAGAAGCCAGTGTATCTGAGGGGTTTTTCCCAAATTTGTATTATGATAACTTCTTTGATGAAATTCACTATATCTATATATATGCTCCGGTTACGGAGGGAACTTGCTAGTTGAGAGCTTGAGTAAATTGTAAGGAGAAAAAATTGTACTACGTATTTTATACTTGTTTGTTTCATATATTTACTCTAGGTCATATTCATTCACTTCTTTACTATACCTGATATTATTGGACCACTAGTAAGTGTCGAAGTCGACCCCTCGTCACTACTTCTTCGGGATTAGGCGGGATACTTACTGGGTACGCATTGATTTACGTACTCATACTACACTTGCTGCACATTTTTGTGCAGGTGCATATATGACTAGCAGCCTAGCGGGCGCAGAGGTGTGGTTAAATGCAGAGACTTAGGTGAGATGCATTCCCATATACGATCCGCAACCAGCAGATTCCCCTACAAGGTTGCTTATGTATTTTCTTGTCTAATTTGTATTCTGGACAGGTGTTGTATTTTATTTTATCTTCCTAGTTCCTGCTCATGCACTTGTGACTCTAGATTTTGGGGTGATTATGGGTTGTCTCGTATTGAAATTGCTGAAAATATTATTATTTACTTTATAAACTCCATCTTTTGCTATTTAATTGAAGGAAAATTTGATTTCAAAAGTAAACAAAATGAGAACCTAATTAAGTATTTATTGTTGGATTGCCTGACAGTGGAGTCCGGCGCCATCACTACCTTTATGGATTTTGGGTCGTGACATTGTATAGAAATTACTTACCTCAATTAGTGATGAAAATCCCCTCTCTAACCAGTTCCAAATTCGCCCCAAGAGTGAATGAAATGAGCAAAAATGCTCAAACCCCGATTTAAAACACCCATTGCCTTCTGCGACTCTCGCACCTGCGGTGCCTTGGCCACATTTGCGGTACCGCATCTGCGGTGCTTGGGCCGCTTCTGCGGAGTTCCTCAAGCTAGCGAAGGTCGATTCTACAGAGGCAAGAGCCGCACCTGCGGAGTCCACTTCTGCGCCGAGGGGGCCGCTCTTGCGGAGAAAGCCGCTTCTGCGGACACGAGCAACGGCACCTGCGCGCTTGGAGGTGCGCCAAACTTCTCACTCTTGCGGATCCTGGGCAGCCTTGGCTTGCTCGCTTCTGCGGCTCCTTGCTAGCACCTGCGAACTCGTACCTACGGCTGGCCAAGCGCAGGTGCGGTTATGACAGCAACTGGGAGCTTCAGCTTTGGCTCCCAATTTCCAACCTGGTCCGAGCCTCGTCCGATTGACACTCGGGGCCCCAGGGGCCCCGCCCGAACCTACCAACAAGTTTGGAATCACAAAACGGACTCGCTCGAACTCACGAAACGCCCGAAACAACATTAAAACCAAGAATCACACCCTAAAACCAATTGAATCAAACTTTAGAACTTCAATTTACTTCCAATGCGCCGAAACGTACTTATACTAGTCGGAATGACACCAAATTTTGCGTGCAAGTCTTACATGACACTACGGAACTATTCCCGGTCTCGGAATTCCATTTGGACCTCGATATTACCAAAACCCGCTCCAAACCAAATTTTAAAGAACTTCTAAAACCTTCAATAACCAACTTTCACTATTGGGCGCCAAAACGCTCCCGGGTCATCCAAAACCCGATCCAAACATACGCCCAAGTCCGAAATTATCATACAAACCTATTGGAACTGTAAAATCCTGATTCCGAGGTCATTTACTCAAAATGTTGACCGAAGTCAAACTTGGCCTATCAAGCCAACCTTAAGGAACCAAGTGTTCCGATTTCAACCCAAAGTCTTCCAAATCCCAAACCAACCATCCCCGCAAGTCATAAATCAGTAAAAGCATGTACGGGAAGCCTTATTTAGAGGAACGGGATTCTAGAAAGCAAAACGACCGGTTGGGTAGTTACATTCTCCACTTCTTAAACAAACGTTCGTCCTCGAACGGGTTTAGATTCATACCTGAAGTGCTGAATAAGTGTGGATATCTGCTCCGCATGTCCTCCTCGGACTCCCAGGTCGCCTCCTCGACTGGTTGGCCCCTACACTGAACCTTTACCGTGGAAATCCTCTAGACCTCAACTGGCGATCCTGCCTAGCAATAATTGCAACTGGCTCCTCCTCATAGCCCAAGCTCTCATCTAGCTGAATAGTGCTGAAATCTAACACATGTGACAGGTCGGCAAGATACCTCTGGAGCCTAGACACGTGAAAAACTGGATGAACCCCTGATAGGCAATAAGGTAAAGCAAGTTCATAAGCAACCTCCACAACTCGGCTCAACACCTCAAATTGGCCTATAAACCTTGGGCTCAACTTGCCCTTCTTTCTGAATCTCATAATACCCTTCATCGGCGAGACTTTCAAGAGAACCTTCTCGCCTACCATAAATGATACATCATGCGCCTTCTAATCAGCATAACTTTTTTGTCTGGACTGTGCTGTGCGAAGTCGCTCCTGAATCAACTTTACCTTTTCCAAGGAATCCTTTACCAAATTAGTACCATATAACTTAGCCTCACCGGGCTCAAACCACCCGATGGGAGAACGACAACGCCGACCATATAAAGCCTCAAATGGAGCCATCTCGATGTTGGACTGGTAACTGTTGTTGTAAGCAAACTCGGCCAAAGGCAAGAACTAATCCCACTTTCCCCCAAGGTCAATCATATATGCTCTTAGAATGTCCTCCAATATCTGTACTATCCGCTCTGACTGCCCGTCGGTCTGAGGATGAAAGGCAGTGCTGAGCTCTACATGGGTACCCAACTCACTTTGTACGGCTCTCCAGAAATGTGAAGTGAACTGAGGGCCTCTATATGATATGATGAAAACAGGCACACCGTGCAACCGAACTATCTCCCTAATATAAATTTGGGCCAATTTCTCTGAAGTATATGTAGTCACAACCTGAATGAAGTGTGCTGACTTGGTCAATCTATTGACAATGACCCAAACTACATCAAACTTCCGCAAAGTCCGCAGAAATCCAACTACGAAGTCTATAGTGATGCGCTCCCATTTCCACTCAGGTATAGTCATCTGCTGAAGTAGGCCACCTGGCCTTTGGTGCCCATATTTGACCTGCTGGCAATTTAGACACCTAGCTACATACTCCACTAAGTCTTTATTCATCCTTCGCCACCAATAATGTTGTCTCAGGTCACGATACATCTTCGTAGCAACTAGATAAATAGCATACCGAGAACTGTGTGCCTCCTCTAGAATCCTCTCCCTCAAGCCATCGATATTAGGAACACATAGACGACCCTGGAGTCGCATCACACCATCCCCCCCAATAGAAACTTTTTTGGAACCACCCTGTAGTACCGTCTATCTGAGAACTGCCAAGTGCGGATCATCAAACTGTCGGGCCTTGATCTGCCCCAATAATGAAGACTGAGCAACAACACATGCAAGGACTCGGATGGCCTCTGAAATATCCAACCTCACAAGTCTGTTAGCCAAGGACAGAATGTCCAAAGCTAGTGGCCTCTCCTCCACTGAAATAAATGCCAAGCTACCCATTCTCTCTGCCTTCCTGCTTAAGGCATCCGTGACCACATCTACCTTGCCCGGATGATAAACAATGGTGATTTCATAATCCTTCAGTAACTCGAGTCATCTACGCTGCTCAAATTGACATCCCTTTGCTTGAACAAATGCTTTAAGTTGCGATGATCAGTATACACCTCACATGACACCCCGTACAGATAATGCCTCCATGTCTTCAGAGCATGAACAATTGCGGCTAACTCCAATTCGTGCACAGGTTAATTCTTCTCATGAATCTTCAGCTGACGCAAAGCATATGCAATAACTTGCCCCTCCTGCATCAATACACAACCCAAGCCAATGCGTGAATCATCGCAATATACCATATACATCCCCGAACCGAAAGGCAACACTAGGACCGGTGCTGTAGTCAAACCTGTCTTGAGCTTCTGGAAGCTCGCCTCACAATCATCGGACTAATGGAACGGAGCACCCTTTTGGGTCAATCTAGTAAGAGGTGCTGCGATGGATGATAAACCCTGCACAAACCAGCGATGATAACCTGCCAACCCTAGGAAACTCCTGATCTCAGTCACCAAAGTGGGACGAGGCCAACTCTGAACTTCCTCAATCTTCTTGGGATCCAACTTAATACCCTCTCCTTATACAATGTACCCCAAGAATGTCACAGACTCTAGCCAAAATTCACATTTGGAGAACTTAGCATATAGCTCCTGTCATCGCAATGTCTGAAGTACCACTCTCAAATGCTGCTCGTGCTCCCCCAGGCTACGTGAGTAAATTAATATGTCATCAATGAAGACAATAACAAAGGAATCAATATAAGGGCTAAACACTTTGTTCATCAAATCCATAAATGCCGCTGGGGCATTAGTCAAGATGAAGGACATCACTAGAAACTCATAACGACCATATCTGGTACGAAAAGCAGTTTTTGGAACATCTGAGTCCCGAATGTTCAACTGATGGTACCCCGGTCACAAGTCGATCTTAGAAAACACCATATCACCCTGCAACTAGTCAAACAAATCATCGATATGCAGCAATGGGTACTTGTTCTTGATGGTAACCTTGTTTAACTGGAGGTAATCAATGCACGTCCGCATAGTCCCATCTTTCTTCTTCACAAATAACACTGGTGCACCCCAAGGTGATACACTTGGTCTGACACCACTTTGCTAATAACTCCTCAATCTGCTCCTTCAGCTTCTTCAACTATTTTGGAGCCATACGGTACAGTGGGATAGATATAGGCTGGGTACCTGGAGCCAAATCAATAAAGAAATAAATATCACGATCTGGCGGCATGCCTGGAAGGTCAGAAAGAAACACATCGGCAAACTCCCGGACTACTAGTACTGAATCAATCGTCGGAGATTCTGCGGTGGTGTCCTGAACATAAGCTAGATAAGCCAAACAACCCTTCTCGACCATATGACGAGCCTTCAGAAAAGAGATGACCCGGTTAGCGGAACTAATGGAGGAACCCTTCCACTCCGATCTCGATAATTCTGGCATCGCTAAGGTAATAGTCTTGGCATGACAATCAAGGATGGCATGATATGGGGATAACCAGTCCATGCCTAGGATGACCTCAAAGTCAATCATATCAAGCAACAGAAGGTCCGCCCTAGTCTCGTAACCACAGAATGTGACCACACATGACCGGTAGATTCGATCCACTACCACAGAATCGCCCACCGGAGTGGACACATAAATAGGATTACCCAAGGACTCATGAGGAATATCCAGAGAATGAGCAAACAGAGATGACACATATGAATAGGTAGACCCTCGATCAAATAATACCGAAGCATCCCTAACGCATACAAAAATAATACCTGTGATCACGCCGACTGAGGCCACTGCATCTGGTCTGGCCAAAAAATTATAGAATCTAGTTGGGGCGTCACTTGACTGGCCCCCGCCTGCCTGACCTCCACCTCTAGGATGGAATCTACCCACCTGCCCTCCGCCTCTAGACGGCCGGATGGCTGGTGCGGCTGCTGGAGGTGTAATCATGGGCTGCTCACCCTACCGTACTGCCTTGCCCCGAAGCCTGGGGAAGGATCTTTTCATTTAACCCGGATCTCCACACTCGTAACAACCTATTGGTACCATTGACTGTTGCCCCAAAGTCTGACCCTGATGGCCTGAATACCTACTTGAAGAACCCTGAATGGCTGGTGGGCGGTATGAACTCTCTGGCATGGTGCTGAAACAAGCACTGGAAAAGACCCTTATGAACTTGTGGGCGTTAAGAAATCTCTGGCATAGCACTAAAATAGGGTCACACCGGAGCACCCCGAGGAGGTGGTGTTGCTGAATATGTGGGCCTGCTAGGCTGACCCCTCACGATCTGACCTCTGCCCCTAGCCGGGGCACCTCTAAACTCTCCAGTGAAACGGGCCCTCTTGTCCTGCTGTAACTGCTCTCTACCCCTCTGGTGGTAGCCCTCAATCCTCCGAGCAATCTCCACTACTAGCTGATAACCAGTACCCGTCTCAACCTCCCGAGCCATACTAGCCCGAATATTGGGGTGCAACCCTACAACAAATATCCGCATTTTCTCTTCGTCGGTAGGAAGTATCATAAGTGCATAGCGAGAGAATTCATAGAACCTCACCTCATAATCAGTCACTAACATCTGACCCTGCTCGAGCTACTCGAACTGACCTCGCAACTCTTCCCTTTGAGAGGGTGGAATAAACCTATCCAAGAAAAGCTGTGTAAACTGGTCCCAAGTCATGGGAAGAGAACCCGTTGGTCTGCCAAGAAGATAAGACTGCCACCATCTACGGGACCTGCCCTCCAGCTGGAAAGTGGTGAAGTCCACCCCATGGGACTCCAATATCCTCATGTTGTGCAGTCTGTCCCTGCACCTGTCAATGAAGTCCTGAGGATCCTCGTGTCGCTCACCCCCAAATACCGGAGGGTGAAGCCAAGTCCATCTATCCAAAAGCTTATGCGGCTCACTGACCGCAGCTAATCTAGGATTAGGTGCAACTGCTGCTATTGGCTGGGCTCCGACCACGGGTAGTGTACCCGGGGTTTGATATACTGTAGCTGCGTGCCCAGGAGCCTGAGCAGTAGGGGTTTGTGCTCCCATTCTTTCCTGAGATGTGGCTGGGTCCGCTGGAACTAAACCAGCCTGAGTCATGGTGTCCATAAACCGCATCATACGACTCATGACCTCCTGAAAGCCCGGAGCTTTCATGAAATCTACCGTGGTTGGCCCTGCGGTAGGCGCCTCACCCTGCTCCTCAATAATGGGATCCTCCACTAGATCTGCTGGAGGTGCTACTGGGGCAGCTCTGGGACGCCCTCGTCCCCTACCTCAGGCCGGTGCCCTCCCCCGGCCTCTGCCTCTAGTAACGGGGGGAGCAGCTCCTCCCGGACCTGGAACGTCCGTCGTACGCGTCCTCACCATCTGTGAGAGAATAGAAGGAAGAAACTTAGTATACCATCAATTGCATGATAGAAGATGAATAAAGAGTAGTTTCCTAATACCCTATAGCCTCTCGAAGATAAGTACGGACATCTCCGCACCTATCCGCAAGACTCTACTAGGCCTGCCCATGACTTGTGAGACCTACGTGAACCTACTGCTCTAATACCATATTGTCACAACCCAATTCCAATTCAGGCCGTGATGGCGCCAACACCATTGTCAGGCAAGCCGACACTAATCAAAATAGTGGTTTCCCATTTAAATAAATTTACTAAGTGGATACGTTTCCTTATTTGTTGAAGAGATTTAGAAATTTGCAAATGGGACATAATTAAATAGTAATAACAAGTACTAATCAAAAGCAAGTAAACAAATCTCATAAGTATACTAGAGTACGTTCCAAGACCTGGTGTCACAAGTATGTGGGCAATCTAGTAGAATATACAAAAGAGTACCAACCTATTGTCTGAAAGGACGTAGACAGAAAAATAGAGCATAAGAGAGACCCCAGCTATTGCAGGATGGCTTGGAAGGCAGCTCACCGTGAAGTCTCGAGATGGGGATCAAAGCTGCGCACCAGACCGGTAACTAGATGCACCTGCCTCCGATCCTGTACAATTAAGTACAAAAGTGTAGCATGAGTACATAAAACAACATGTACCCAGTAAGTATCCCGCCTAACCTCGAAGAAGTAGTGACGAGAGGTCGACTTCGACACTTACTAGGGTCAATAACATGATAATATGAGATTCTAATTAAGCATGGTATACAACAATAAGACTTCGAACAAGAATTTAACTATCAAGAAATCACCATATTTAAGAACTTAATCACTTGCTTACTTTAAAACATATGATCACACAGACAATGAATCCATATTAACTATGTAAGAAACTTTCAGTTCTACCGTCACACGCAATACCACCAAGGACGTTCGGCGCGATCCAACAAAAATATAAATTGTGCACTGTCGAGGGTCGAACGGCGCGAACCATAGATGCATCTATTTTCCCCTCTCGCGAATCATGCATGCGACGCGGTCAAATATAAATTTAAGGAATTACCCCGCTCGCGAATCATACATGCGATGCGGTCACACAAAGATCTCAGAAATTATTATAGTACTCTCCCTTTCTTTTCAAAATATGACATTCAAATGAAAACTTTTAAGATCCCATTATTTTTCCTCAATTCCAATTCCTTTTGAAACATTTAATAAGCACACTCCATTCCTCCCTTCACAAGGCAAACAATATACATAAAGCAATAACAATATCAACAAGGCATGGTGTGGGCCTAAGACTATCCAGACATAATAGGAATAGTAGCTGCGTGTGGACTCTCGTCACTTCGTGCATACGTGGCCCCCACAAACAACAACACATATTAATTTATTTCACATATGGGGTAATTTCCCTCTTACAAGGGTAGAAAGGAGACTTACCTTGTCTCCAGGCCTATTTCCCAATTCAAGAACGCGCTTAAACCTCCAAATTTGACGCCAAACGACTCGAAGCTAATCAAACATTACATAAACTAATTAGTCTATGCTCAAAAGTTTATAATTCCACCATTTAAGTGATTATCCAACCTAAATTGCAAGAATCCTAAAATTCACCCCCAGGCCATATGCTCAGATTCCGAAAAGTTTTAAAGAATGTTGTTACCCATAACCTTAGGAACATAAATATATGACTTTTACTAAATTCCATAACAAATTTTGTGGTTAAATCTTATTTTTATCAAAAACTTAGGTTTTCACCTAAACCCATAATTTTCACCAATTTACATGTTATAATCTACCCATAAACTATGTATTTAATACACATTGTATAGAAATTACTTACCTCAATTAGTGATGAAAATCCCCTCTCTAACCCGCTCCAAAATCGCCCCAAGAGTGTAAGAAATGAGCAAAAATGCTCAAACCTCGATTTAAAACACCCACTGCCTTCAGTGACTCTCGCACCTATGGTGCCTTGGCCGCATTTGCGGTACCGCATCTGCGGCGCTTGAGCCGCTTCTGCAGAGTTCCTCAAGCCAGCAAAGGTCTCTTCTGCGGAGAGGAGAGCCTCACCTGCGGAGATCGCTTTTGTGCCGAGGGGGCCGCTCCTGCTGAGAAAGCTGCTTCTGCGGACACGGGCGTCGCACCTGCGCGCTCGCAGGTGCGCCAAACTTCTCGCTCATGCAGATCCTGGGCAGCCTTGTCTTGCTCGATCCTGCGGCTCCTTGCTCACACCTGCGGTTGGCCAAGCATAGGTGCGATTATGACTATTTCTGGGAGCTTTAGCTTTGGCTCCCAATGTCCAACCTGGTCCGAGACTCGTCCGATTGACACTCGGGGCCCCCGGGCCCCCCCGAACCTACCAACAAGTTTGGAATCACAAAACGGACTCGCTCGAACTCACGGAACGCCCGAAACAACATTAAAACCAAGAATCACACCCTAAAACCAATTGAATCAAAAACTTTAGAACTTCATGTTCTTCAATTTACTTCCAATGCGCCGAAACGTACTTATACTACTCGGAATGACATCAAATTTTGCGTGCAAGTCTTAACTGACACTATGGAACTATTCCCAATCTCGAAATTCCATTTGGACCTCTATATTACCAAAACCCACTCCAAACCAAATTTTAAAGAACTTCTAAAACCTTCAAGAACTAACTTTCACTATTGGGCGCCAAAATGCTCCCGGGTCATCCAAAACCCGATCCGAACATACGCCCAAGACCGAAATCATCATACGAACCTAGTGGAATCGTAAAATCATGATTCCGAGGTCGTTTACTCAAAATATTGACCGAAGTCAAACTTGACCTACCAAGCAAACCTTAAGGAACCAAGTGTTCCAATTTCAACCCAAACTCTTCCAAATCCCAAACCAACCATCTCCGCAAGTCTTAAATCAGTAAAAGCATGTACGTGAAGTCTTATTTAGGGTATGGTGTTCTAGAAAATAAAACCACCGGTTTGGTCGTTACACCATCCAGACACGATTCACCGTCTTCTGGCAGAGATAGCTCACCGACCAAATCTCCATTGTTCTCCTCATTCTTAGCATCGTCTATAACTACCACATCAGTTGTCCCTTCCGGTACTTCACCATCGCTGCTCCCCTTCTCAATAGTGCATTTTTCTGGATTTTCCTCAATACCCTCAGTGATTCCTACAAGAACATCCTTCGATTGGGGATGGAGTCTGCAAACACTGGTCTTCAGATTCGTCTTCCTCGTCTGATGCTTAAATCACATATCGTAAGGCAGTATTGGCCATTGATGAAGCTTTTGAAGCTTGCTTTTCGGGTATGGGTAATAGGTATGGTTATGGATATGGGTTTTTTTAAATTAATTAGGAGATAATTAAAATTGGCCAACAGGACGATGACACATGTCCATCCGTTTAAATGAGGGGTATATTTGAACTCATAACAATATGGGTATAACGACATGGGTATATTTGGACTCATAATATAACGGAGGGTATATTTAAACCTTTTCCGAGAGTACAGGAGTATATTTGACCCTTTTCTGTTATTATTATTACTATTATTATTATTATTATTAATAATAATAATAATAATAATAATAATAATAATAATAATAATAATAATAATAATAATAATAATAATAATAATAATAATAATAATAATAATAAAGTTACTGCCAGAAGACCTATTAAGTGGGATGAAATAGATTTTCCCAAAGAATGGGTCATTGAGGAAGCAATAACTCCTTGGAATGATATTAATAGTGAAATCACAGAAGCTGAACAAACTTCTGATGGAACTGTTAAGATCAGGTTTAATGAACCCGATCAAACTAATAATATTAGTTATTCATCTAGATTAACTAAATCAAATTCTTCTTATATTTCACCAATTGATTATATGGTAGATATTCCATCTAGAGCATCTACATCACAAATTAGGGATAATAACAGGATCGAGCTCATAGAAATTAGCAGAGATAATATTGCTAGTGATATGCCCGATTTTAATCCTACTGAATCCGAAATGGATTTTTCCAACGGCTTAAATGGATAGTGAACGAATAGATTATAGTACTGGATCCCAGGTGAGAAAAGTAATTTTCAAAGAATTTAAAAATACCAGATGGGAACTTTTCAGAAATTGGTTTTTTGAAAATTTTAACGAGGAATTAATAAATTTCTTTCAAAATAATTTTTTTAATAATATTAGTGGTCACAATAAAATGATTGCTTTTGTACCATGGTTTATGTCTAAATATGTTTATGGTTATATTTCCATGTTAGAAAGAGATTATAAACTCACTAATGATGAAATCACTAAATTGGTTTTTCCCCCCACAAAGCTCTTTTCAAATGGGAGAAAAAGATAAAGTAATTTATTTTACAGCTTTTTCAAAATTATTTAAAGATGATACTGGCAAAATTACTGCTAAAAATTTGAATACTATGCTCACGCAAAATAATTACAAGAATATTTATATTAGTATTCTTGGTGAACAAATTATTTCTATTAGTGAAAGACTGGACAATTTAATAACAGAAGTCCAGAAAATATCTAGGAAGGATACTACAAAAGGTAAAGAGCAAATTGCAACCGCAAGTATCCAACTTCCTCCTGAGGTCAAAGACTTTAAGTTAAAAAGTCTAAAGGACCTGGAGAAATTATTAGATGAAAAATTTAAAGGATTCAAACTTAGTCCTTTAAATTTAGAGCATTTATTCGATGAGGATAGAAGACTAAAGTCCATGATAAGATAAATAAGATCTCAGAACAATTTACCCAAACACCGATCCAAAGGATGTTCTATTATCCTAGGCTAACTCCTCAAGATGTACTCTGAGAGGAACCTGATTTTAGTCATTACTCACAAAGTTATAACGGTATATAAATCTATGAATGGAACATAGATGGTTTTACTGACCGCCAGATTTATACTTAGGTACATAGAATGCTTATATACATCACTATCTGCACGGTTAATAAGAATTTGGAGAAAACCATTGCTGACATGATAGTAGCAGGTTTTACTGGCCAATTGAAAGGCTGGTGGGACAATTATTTAAAAAATGAACAACGCGCAAAAATAATGAGCGGCATAAAAGTAGAAAATGGATAGAATGTTCAAAACACTATCTATTCTTTAGTTCTTAATATTATAGAACACTTCTCAGGAAGATGGTCAGATAATAGTGAGACCTCAAGGACTATGCTCCAAAACCTTAGACGTAAGACTCTAACATATTTTAGGTGGTATAAAGATGTTTTTCTATCTAGAGTCATGGAGTTATCAAAGTATAATAGTACTTACTGGAAGTCTAAATTTATTGATGGATTCCCAACACTCTTTGCTAAAAGGGTTAGAAAAGCTCTTCATGAAACAACAATGAGTATAGATTATACTAGCTATTCCTATGAAAAACTTATTAGTGTATGTACACATGAAGGTTTAGCTTTGTGAAATGAGATTTAGCTAAATGAGGAAATTAAGCGGCATTGTCTTAATGAAAGACAACAACTAGGGAAATTATGTGAATAACTCTCCATAGATATCCCTAAGAATAATAATGTGTCTCATAGACATAAGAAAAAGTTTTACATACATAAAAATAATAGAGAATCTTTTGATAAAAGATCTGAGTGGAAGAAAAAGAGAAGGAATTCTTATAAGCATAGGAAAGATTTTATAAAATCTAAGAAGCCTAATGCTTGCTACAAATGTGGTAGGATAGGTCATTATGCTAGAGATTGCAAAGTCAAGGATAATATTAAGAACCTTGATATATATGATAACATTAAGGACTCTTTATATAAGATTCTTCAAAATTCTTCTCCAGATAATTCTGATCAAGAGAGTAGTTATGGAGGAGATTCGTCAACTGATGAATATTTAAGGGTTCTACAAGAGGAAGAGTATATTTCCTCAGGTGATGAATGTGGACCTTGCAAGAAGAATTAGTGTTGTGATAACAACATAGATGATGGGTATTATATTAGCTATTCACAATTTAAGGACTTAGATATTAATGTCATGACTAATAATAATTTATTAAAATTTCTCAGGGTTATTAAAGACCCAGAATTGAGGTCTCAGATTATTGATAAGATGGACATAATACCTACAAGTCTAGAGATTGAAGAAATTCCTTCACAAAAAGGACCATATACTATGTCCGATTTTAAGAGAAAATTCTGAGGCCATTAATAGGCCAACTACTATTTAAGACCTAAGGGATGAGATTAATAATCTCAAAGGAGAAATCTCGGACTTAAAGGCTTCAAACATAGTCTTAGATAAGAGAATATTTAAATTAGAAAGATCTAATGTTCCTATAAGTCATGAATTCAGTAGTGATATTACTGAAGAGAGTTTTGATACTACTAATGACAGTACCTCTAAGGATGCAGCAAAAAGTAATTTCTTAGGAGCAGTTAATATGGCGGATAATGAGTTTTTACAAAAACTCCAGCTATTTACTACACAATTATTTTTAATAAAAGTCACTCTTTTAATAGATTATAATTTTAAAAAAGAGTTTACTGCTTTATTTGATATTGGTGCAGATTTTAAATGTCTGATAATATCGATGTAAAAAATAGATAAATTAATTTTTTGAAAAATGAAATTTGCAGTCTTACTATTACATAAGATTTATAATACACTAAACTTATAGAAAAAAATTGGTCTTTTGAAAAATCAGTTTTCATTGCAAATATGTGGTGACCATCCAAACCAATTTTGGAATAAGAAAAAGCATACAGTTAGTCTCCCATATGATGAAGTCTTGTCGAAAGATAATATTCCGACAAAGACTAGACCTTGCCAAATGAATTCAGAATATTTAGAATTATGCAAAAATAAAATATATTCTTTGTTGCAAAAAGGTCTTATAAGACCTTCAAAGTCTAAATGGTCATGTACAACTCTTTATGTTAATAAACATGATGAACAGGAACGAGGAGTTCCAAGATTAGTTATCAATTATAAGTCCTTTAATACAATTTTAAAATGGATTAGATATCTGATTCCTAATAAAAATGATTTACTTGATATATTACATGATGTCATAATATTTTCAAAATTTAATTTAAAATTTGGTTATTGGCAGATTAAAATATCTGAGTCCGATAAATTTAAAAATTTCTTTTAATGTCCCAATGGGTCAGTATGAATGGAATGTCTTGCCATTTGGTTTAAACAATGCCCCTTCTGAATTTCAGAAAATAATCAATGACATTTTCATACCCTATATAAATTTTATAATTGTTTATATCGATGATATTTTAGTATTTTCAAAAAATATTGAAATTCATTTTAAGCATTTGGATCTTTTCAAAATTATTATAGTTCAAAATGGCTTAGTCATTTCTAAACCAAAAATGGCTCTTTTTAAGACCAATGTAAGATTTTTAGGTCATATTATTGAAAATGGAAGAATAGTTCCAATCCAGAGAAGTATTGAATTTACATCCAAATTCCTTAATGTTATAACTGATAAGACTCAGCTTCAAAGGTTTTTGTCACGACCCGAATTTTTCTCCGTAGGATGTCGTGACGGCACCTAGTCTCTAAGACTAAGTAAGCCTAACACTTACTGAATTAATAGAAAAATTTGACCAACAATTAATAATGTTGAAATAGAACCTTATTACACAACTTACTGTCATGACCCAAACTCCCTCCGTATAACGTCGTGATGGCAGCTAGTCTCAATGACTAGGTAAGCCTAACAAATTACGGAAATATAATAAAAAATAAAAGTAAAACTTGGCAAGTAACAACAGTGGATAACTGAATAACTAGTAACAACGCCGCTCGGCATGTACAATAACCAATACTCTATAATACACAGTCTTCCTAAAACCTGGAACATCGTAAGTCACAAGCTACAGAAGGAAACTAGTATCTCTATACACCAGAGTCTAACAAAAGAAGTACGAAAGGTAAATGTCATAGGAGAGAATAGATGGGTACTCCGAGGTCTGCGGACACGACAGATATACCTTGAAGTCTCCGTACAGCAACAATCACTCTCAGCAAATAGCGAGGCTGATAAGTAGTACCTGGATCTGCACACAAAAATATGTGCAGAAGAGTAGCATGAGTACACCACAACGATACCCAGTAAGTGCCAAGCCTAACCTCGATCTTGTAGTGATGAGGTCAGGTCAAGCCCACTCGTATATAATAATTAAAGAAGGAGAATGTACAATATAATAAGAGACTAGAATTTAAACAAAGAGAACATAGCAAAGTAGCAACGCAGAACACATAGGGGTAAACAACAGGGGATCTCCCGACATACCGTCTCGTAGTCCCAAAATAAATATATAGGGAGATCTCCTGAGGAACTGCCTCGTAGTCTCAAAAGTAAATATACAGGGAAAACTCCCGAGGAACTGCCTCGAAGTCTCAAAAGTAAATGTGCAGGGAGAACTCCCGAGGAACCGCCTCGTAGTCTCAAAAGTAAATGTACAGGGAGAACTCCCGAGGAACGGCCTCGTAGTCTCAAAAGTAAATGTGTAGGGAGAACTACTGAGGAACCGCCTCGTAGTCTCAAAAGTAAACACACATCTCAACTGATAAATACCATAGTTAACAGCAAGAATTTTACAGTTAAGGCTAATAAAGAACAAGGAAAAATAGGAAATCAACTAGGCATGCTTCACAGAGATTAAATAAGCAGTTAAAGCACGTAGACATGCGATATTAGACAAAACAGGATAACTATGCATATTTGGGATAACTCAATTAAGAATAAAAAACAGACTAATACTTATTTAAACGGTATAACTCAAATTAAAGGAAACAAATCGCTACTCAGTAAAACAAATATGATTTTCAACAAATAGCCCGTGTACGTACTCGTCACCTCACGTGCACGGCTCTCACATATCACAACAGTACCAAATCCTAAGGGGATCTTTCCCACACAAGGTTAGGCAAGCCACTTATCTTGACTATAATCTAACCAAAATCAAATTCATACCATAAATACAACTATAATAAATTAATCTAATTAATGAAATCAAAGCTAAAGCAAGAAATTTGAAAATCGCCCCAAAAGGTCTCACCGAGCCCACGTCTCGAAATCGGGTAAAAGTCATAAAATATGAACACTCATTCACTCACGAGTCTAACCATATAAGAATTACTCGAATCCGACCTCAAATCACCTTCCAAAATAAGAAATTTTAGTCTATGAAGTTTCTACCATTTTCCCTCAAATTTGCAACTCAAATCCCTAATTAGATGATGAAAATAGCAATAAATTCATGAAATATACTCCAACCCGAGTTAGAACCACTTACCCAAACAATCTCCTTGAAGAAATCTCAAAAAATCTCCTCACACTAAGCTCTCAAACTCCCAAAATTGAAATGGGTAATCAACCCTCAAATTCCTCTTTTCTGCCCAGTAAACTCGCTTCTGCGAGCATTCAACCGCATTTGCGGTACCGCACTTGCGGGAAATCCATCACACGTGCGAAAATCACTAAAGGGGGCTAGGACCGCATCTGCGGCAAGGGGGCCGCACCTGCGTGTAAGCGCCTGTGGAGCACTGTCCGCTTATGCGGTCATTCACCGCGCCTGCGATTCCTATAACGCATCTGCGGGCATCGCAGATGCGAAAATTCCCTCGCACCTGTGATCCCTGGACATGCCTCAAATCTCCGCTTCTGCGCTTTGTAGGCTGCACATGCGATCCCGCACCTGCAGTCTGCCCGCCGCAGATGCGAAAACACCAGATGCCTGAAGACTTCTGCAACAACACCAATCCAACTTTTTATCCGTTAAGCACCCGAAACTCACCCGAGGCCCCCGGTACCTCAACCAAATATACCAACCAATCCTAAAATACCATACGAACATAGTCGAGCCCTCAAACCATATCAAACAATGCTAAAATCACGAATCATCCTCCGATTCAAACTTAAAGAACTTGAAACTTCCAAATTCGATAACCGATGCCGAAACCAACCAAACCACGTCCGGTTGACCTCAAATTTTGCACACAGGTCATATTCAACCCTATGGACCTACTCCAACTTTCGGAATTGGAATCCGACCCGGATATCAAAAAGTCCACTACCGGTCAAAATTTCCAAAATTCGATTTTTGCCATTTCAAGCCTAAATCAGCTACAGGCATCCAAAGCACCATCCGGACACGCCCCTAAGTCCAAAATCACCCAACGGAGCTAACAGAACCGACAGAACTCCATTCCAGAGTCGCCTTCACACAGTTCTGACTACGGTCCATATTCTAAGGCTTAAGACTCCATTTAGGGAATAAGTGTCCCAAAACACTCCAAAAACCAAAACGAAACCTCCTGGCAAGTGACAATAGCAGAAATAGATAAGGGAGAAGCAATTAATAGGGGATCGGGGCTATAATTCTCAAAACGACCGGCCGGGTCATTACATCCTTCCCCTCTTAAAACAATCATTCGTCCTTGAACGAGCATAAAGACATACCTGAAGTGGTGAAAAGATGAGGATATCGGCTACGCATACCATGCTCGGTCTCTTAAGTCACCTCCTCAACCGGTTGACCCCTCCACTGAACCTTTACTGAAGCAATGTTCTTTGACCTTAGTTTTCGGACCTGCCTGTCCAAAATAGCCACTGGCTCCTCAACATAAGATACGTCCTTGTCCAACTAGACTGGTTGAAATCCAATACATGAGCCGGATCACCGTGATACTTCCGGAGCATAGAAACGTGAAATACCGGATGAACTCCTGCTAGGCTGGGAGGTAAGGTAACCTCACAAGCAACCTCTCCAACACGCCGCAACACCTCAAAAGGACCAATGTACCTCGGGCTCAGCTTTCCCTTCTTTCTGAACCTCACAACGCCCTTCATAGGTGATACCCGAAGCAAGACCCACTCTCCAACCATGAATGCTACATCGCAAACCTTCCGATCTGCATAACTCTTTTGTCTGGACTGGGCTATGCGAAGTCGATCCTGAATCACCTTCACCTTATCCAGGGCATCCTGGACCAAGTCTGCACCCAATAATCTGGCCTCGCCCGGCTCGAACCAACCCACTAGGGACCGATACCACCTACTATACAGAGCATCATACGGTGCCAACTGGATGCTCGACTGATAACTGTTGTTGTAGGTAAATTCCGCAAGTGGCAAGAACTAATCCCATGACCCTCCAAACTCCATCACACACGCACAGAGCATATCCTCTAATATCTGAATAGTGCGCTCGGACTATCCGTCCATTTGAGGGTGAAATGATGTGCTCAGCTTCACTCTAGTAGCCAACCCATGCTGTATGGCTCTCCAGTACTGTGATGTAAACTGCGTACCCCGGTCAGAGATAATAGATACTGGTACACCATGAAGCCTGATGATCTCACGGATGTAGATTCGAGCCAGCTACTTGGAAGAATATGTAGTCATCACAGGAATGAAATGAGCTGACTTGGTCAGCCTATCCACAATCACCCAAACCACATCAAACCTCTGCTGAGTCCGTGAGATTCCAACAACGAAATCCATAGTGATCCGCTCCCATTTCCACTCCGGAATCTCTAACTTCTGAAGCAACCCACCCGGTCGTTGATGCTCATACTTCACCTGCTGGAAATTTAGGCATCGAGCCACATACTCTACTATGTCCTTCTTCATCCTCCTCCACCAGAAATGCTACCTCACGTTTTGATACATCTTCGTGGCACCCGAATGAATAGAGTACCGCACGCTATGAGCCTCCTGAAAAATCAACTCACGCAAACTATCTACATTAGGCACACATAGCTTGCCCTGCATCCTCAATAAGCCATCATCCCTAGTAGTGACCTCCTTAGCCTCACCGTGCTGAACCGTGTCCTTAAGGACAAGCAGGTGGGGGGTCATCATACTTACGCTCCCTGATACGATCATAAAACGAATACCGAGAGACCACACAAGCCAACACTCGACTCGTCTCACAACTATCCAATCTCACAAACTGGCTGGCTAAAGCCCGAACATCCAATGCTAAGGGTTTCTATGTTGCTCGAAGATATGCTAAACTCCCCAAACTCTCTACCCGGTGACTCAAAGCATCGGCCACCACATTGACCTTTCCCGGGTGGTACAAAATGGTGATATCATAATCCTTAAGTAGCTCCAACCACCTCCGCTGATGCAAGTTAAGGTTCTTTTGCTTGAATAGATGCTGCAAACTCCGATAATCGGCGTAAATCTCACAAGGAACACCGTACAAATAGTGCCGCCAAATCTTCAGGGCATGAACAATAGTTGCTAACTCAAGGTCGTGGACAGGATAGTTCTTCTCATGCACCTTTAGCTATCTGGACGTGTAGGCAATCACCCTATCGCCTTTCATCAATACCCCATCGAGACCATTCCACGATGCATCACAATATACAGTATAAGATCTCGAACCTATAGGAAATACCAATACGGGGGCTGTAGTCAAAGCTTTCTTGAGCTTCTGAAAGCTCTCCACACACTCCTCTGTCCACCTGAACGGAGTATCCCTCTGGGTCAGCCTGGTCATAGGTGCTACAATAAATATGAATCTATCTACAAAACGATGGTAATACCCCGCCAAACCAAGAAAACTCCGGATCTTCATAGATGATGACGGTCTAGGCCAACTCTGCACTGCTTCCACCTTCTTCGGATCCACCTGGATCCTATCACTCGATACTACATAACCCAAGAATGCCACTGAGTCTAACGAGAATACACACTTTGAAAATTTTGCATATAACCTCTTTTCTCTCAAGGTCTGAAGCACAGTAATCAGGTGTTTCTCATGATCCTTCCCAGTTCAGGAGTACACCAGAATGTCATCAATAAACACAACGACGAATGAGTCAAGATAGGGCCGGAACACACTGTGCATCAAGTGCATAAAAGCTGCTGGGGCATTGGTCAGCTCAAATGACATCACAAGGAACTCGTAGAGACCATACCGAGTCCTGAAAGCAATCTTCGGGATATCTGGCTCCCGAATCTTCAACTGATGATAGCCTGAACGTAAGTCAATCTTGGAAAACACCCTGGCACCATGTAGTAGATCAAATAAATCATCAATACGAGGAAATGGATACCTGTTCTTTATTGTAACTTTGTTCAATTGGCGGTAATCAATACACATCCGCATAGAACCATCCTTCTTCTTCACAAATAAGACAGGAGCACCCCAAGGTGACACACTGGGCCGAATGAAGCCCTTATCAAGCAATTCTTGTAACTGTTCCTTCAACTCCTTCAACTTAGGAGGAGCCATACGATACGGAGGAATAGAGATGGGCTAAGTGCCCGACAAAAAATCAATGCCAAAATCAATATCTCTGTCGGGCGGCATGCCCAGAAGATCAGCTGAAAATACATTTGGAAAGTCCCTCACTACTGGTACTGACTCAACTGTAGGGGTATCAATACTGAAATCTCTCACATAAGATAGATACGCGTGACACCCCTTCTCAACCATTCGTTGAGCCTAAAGAAATGAAATAACTCTACCGGAAGTATACTCTAAGGTACCTCTCCACTCAAATCGCGGTAAACCTGACATAGCCAACGTCACGGTCTTAGCGTGACAATCAAGAATAGCATAATGGGGCGACAACCAGTCCATGCCCAAGAAAACATCAAAGTGTACCATGCTGAGTAATAATAAATCGGCTCTGGTTTCAAAACCACTAAGAGCAATCAAACACGACCGATACATGCGGTCCACAATAAGAGAATCTCCCACAGGAGTAGACACATAAATAGGGGAACTCAAAATATCCCTAGATACGCCCAAATACGGGGCAAAATAAGAGGACACATAGGAATATGTAGAGCCTGGGTCAAATAATACCAATGCATCTCTATGACAGACAAGAACAATACACGTAATGACAGAGTCGGAAACAATTGCCTCTGTATGAGCCGGAAGAGCATAATATCTGGCATGGCCTCCCCGTCTAGGGCGACCTCAACCTCCTCGAACTCCACCCTGAGCTGGCTGGGTAGGTGGGGCGGTAGCTGGTGATGGAATCATAGCCTGAGGACTTGGTGGAGCACGTGGTGGCTGAGAATTCTGTGGAGGTGGACCCCTCCTGAATCTGGGGGTCGTCATACTCAAAACAAGCTCTCAGTTAGCGTGACTGCTGTGACTGGCTCGGGCCAGGTCTGCTAGCCTGGCCGCTAAAAGCACCCCGAGCAGGAGGCACACTAGATACTAGCGATGCATAATAAGGCTCTTGGGTCCTAGAAGGGACCGAAATAGCAGTGGTGGCTGGAAGAGCTAAACGAACGGGGCGACTCACATAACCCCTACCATGTCGAACTACAGCTGGGGCACGAGTACCGCTGTAAGTGCCAGACTCTCGAGACCTCTTAGCCTCCCTCTCCTCTCTATCTCGGGCAAGCATATCCTCCAATCTCCTGGCAATACTCACAAGCTACTAATAAGAAATATCCATCTCCAACTCCCTGACCATACTAATCCTTATACTGGGGTTGAGTCCCTCAATAAACCGACGAATCCTCTCTCACACTGTGGCAACCAAGGCCGGTGCATGTCTGGCCAAATTACTGAAGTAGACTACATACTCCGACACAGTCATAGCACCCTGGCGCAGCTGCTCAAACTCTGCACGCCATGAGTCCCTGAGGCTATGAGGGACATACTCTCTCAAGAACATGTCCGAAAACTGATCCATGTAAGTGAAGATGCCTCATCCAGACTACTCAACTCATAAGCACGCCACTACTGATAGGCTGCTCCTCTAAGCTGGAAGGTGGTAAAAGAAACCCCACTCGTCTCTGCTATGCCCATAGTACGGAGAATACAATGACACTACTCCAGAAAACCCTGAGCATCATTAGTAGCCAATCCTCTGAAGGTAGGTGGGTGGTACTTCTTGTACCTCTCAAGTCAGAGATGCTCCGCCTTAGAAGCGGTTGTCCTAGTCTCATGCAGAATCGGAGCTATCGGGTGCATCAGTATAATCTCTGGAACCTGGTCGGCCTGAACCCACTGCTCTGGAGTATCGGCGACAAAAGTCTGTGCTCCTTCCCCGACCTGAGATGTGGCAGGAGCAAGTGGAATCAATCCAGCCCGAGCTAAGGTGTTGAACATGCTCAGAAACTGGGCTAGGGTCTCCTAGAGGGCTGGTGCAGCAACAAGTATCTCATGCGTTTGCCCTCTAGCTGGAGCTACTGGGGGCTCCTCTATAGCAGCTTGTGCGGGTGCTCTGGCTGCACCGCGTGGACGTCCTCAGCCTCTACCCCCAGCCCCGGCCTCTCGCGGCTCTAACAGGAGGTGCGAGTGTCTGGTCATCAGATCCTCCTGTACGTGTCCTCACCATCTGTAAGAGAATAGAATACAGAAGTTTAGAATTTTGATGTCAACAAATTTCGCACGACAAGGAATCAAAGAAGTATAATTTTTCCTAACAGTTCCATAGCCTCCCGAAGATAAGTATAGACGTCTACGTACCGATCCGCGAGACTTTACTAAACCGGCTTGTGACTCACGACACCTATGAACCTAGAGCTCTGATACCAACTTGTCACAACCCAAACTTCCTAAGTATAACGTCATGACGATACCTAGTCTCTAGGACTAGGTAAGCCTAACAAATTGCGAAAATATTACAAAAATGAAAGTAAAACTTGGCAACTAAAAACAGTGGATAACTAGTAACAATGTCGCTTGGTATATACAATAACCAATACTCTATAATACACAGTCTTTCCAAAACTCGAAACATCATAATTCACAAGCTACAGAAGGAAACTAGTATCTCTATACACCAGAGTCTAACAAAAGAAGTACGGAAAGTTGATGTCATAGGAGAGAATAGAGGGGGACTCCGAGGTCTGCGGATGCAGCAGATGTACCTTGAAGTCTCCATACAACAGCAAACACTCTTAGCTAAATAGCGGGGATGATAAGTAGTACCTGGATTTGCACACAAAAATATGTGCAGAAGAGTAGCATGAGTACACCAAAACGGTACCCAATATATGCCAAGCCTAACCTCGGTCGAGTAGTGTGGTCAGGTCAGGCCCACTGGTATATAATAAATAAAATTGGAGAATGTACAATATAATAAGATACTAGCATTTAAACAAAGAGAACATAGAAAAGTAGTAACGCGGAACACACAGAGGTAAACAATAAGGTATATCCCGAGATACCATCTCATAGTCCCAAAATAAATATACAGGGAGAACTCCCGAGGAATCGTCTCGTAGTATCAAAAGTAAATGTGCAGGGAGAACTTCCTAGGAACCGCCTCGTAGTCTCAAAAGTAAATGTACAGGGAGAACTCCCGAGGAATCTCCTCGTAGTCTCAAAAGTAAATGTGCAGGGAGAACTACCAAGGAACCGCCTCGTAGTCTCAAAAGTAAACACACAGCTCAATCGATAAATGCCATAGTTAACAGCAAGAATTTTACAGTTAAGGCTGATAAAGAACAAGGAAAAACAAGAAATCAACTAGGCATGCTTCACAGAGTTCAAATAAGTAGTTAAAGCACGTAGACAAGCGATATTAGACTAAACAGGATAACAACGCATATTGGAATAACTCAATTAAGAATGAAAAATAGACTAATACTTATTTAAACGGTATAACTCAAATTAAAGGAAACAAATCGCTACTCAGTAAAATAAATCGGAATTTTCAACAAATAGCCCGTATACATACTCGTCACCTCACGTACACGGCTCTCACATATCACACCAGTATAAAATCCTAAGGGGATCTCCCCCCCCACAAGGTTAGGCAAGCCACTTACCTTGAACCGAGCTCAATCAATCGGTAACAATGCCTTTTCTACAAATATCCGACTCAGAATGGCCCAAATCTAGCCAAAATCAAATTCATACCATAAATACAGCTATAAGAAATTAATCTAATTAATGAAATCAAAGCTAAAACAAGAAATTAGAAAATCTCCCCAAAATATCTCCCCGGGCCCATGTCTCGGAATCAGGTAAAATTCACAAAATACGAACACCCATTCACTCACGAGTCTAACCATACAAGAACTACTCGAATCTGACCTCAAATCACCTTCCAAAATGCGAAATTTTAGTCTATGAAGTTTCTACCATTTCCCCCCGAATTTGTAACTCAAATCCCTAATTAGATGATGAAAATAGCAATAGATTCATGAAATATAGTCCAATTCGAGTTAGAACAACTTACCCCAACAATCTCCTTAAAGAAATCTCGAAATATCGCCTCACACCGAGCTCTCAAACTCCCAAAATCGAAATGGATAATCAACCCTTGAATTCCTCTTTTCTGCCTAGTAAACTCGCTTCTGCGAGCCTTCAACCGCACCTACAGGAAATCCATCGCAGGTGCAAAAATCACTAAAGGGGGATGGGACCGCATCTGCGGCAAGAGGGCCGCACCTGCGTGTGCGCAACTGCGGAGCACTGTCCGCTTCTGCGGTCTTTCATCGCGCCTGCGGTTACTATAACGCATCTGCGGGCGTCGCAAATGCGAAAATTCCCTCGCACCTTCGATCCCTGGCCACGCCTCCAATCTCCGCTTCTGCACTTTGTGGGTCGCATGTGCGATCTCGCACATGCAGTCTGCCCGCCACTGGTGCGAAAACACCAGATGCCAGAAGAGTTCAGCAACAATACCAATCCAACTTTTGATCCGTCAAGCACCCGAAACTCACCTAAGGCCCCCGGGACCTCAACCAAACATACCAGCCAATCCTAAAATATCATACGAACATAGTCGAGCCCTCAAACCACATCAAACAATAATAAAATAACGAATCATCCTCCGATTCAAACTTAAAGAACTTGAAACTTTCAAATCCGACAACCGATGCCGAAACCAACCAAACCATGTCCGATTGACCCCAAAATTTGCATACAGGTTATATTCAACCATATAGACCTACTCCAACTTACGAAATTGGAATCCGACCCCGATATCAAAAGGTCCACTACCGGTCAAAATCTCCTAAAATTTGACTTTCGCCATTTCAAGCCTAAATCAGCTACAAACCTCCAAAACACCATCCAGACACGCCCCTAAGTCCAAAATCACCCAACGAAGGTAATAGAATCGACAAAACTCCATTCCGGAGTCATCTTCACATAGTTCCGACTCCAGTCTATATCGTAAGGCTTAAACCTCTATTTAGGGACTAAGTATCCCAAAACACTCCAAAAACCAAAACGAAACCTCCCGGCAAGTCACAATAGCAAAAATAGATATGGAAGAAGCAGTTAATAGGGGATCGGGGCTATAAATCTCAAAACGACCGGCCGGGTTGTTACACTTACAATTCCCAAAACCGGTAGTACAAGTCATAAGCTCTACTGAGTTTTCTAGAAAAACCTATATATACAACTATTTCAAAATTGAGTTAAAAAAGTGCAAGTATAATATCCGAAGGTGACTCCTAAGCCTGCAGACACAGTAACAGGTTTACCTTGAGTCTCCACAACAAGATCTATATAGCTAGCTCACGATCGACCAACTCCGAAATACCTGTATCTGCAAAAAATGTGCCGAAGTGTAGTATGAGTACACCACAGCGGTACCTAGTAAGTATCAAGACTAACCTCGGTGGAGTAGAGACGAGAGACAGTCAAGACACCTACTGGACTAAACATCATGAACACGTGTGAAGGTAAACTAGCAGAGAAACAATATTTAACGGGAAGTAGTCAAGTAGTAATGTCGTGGAGTAAGCTGGACACAGTCTAAGTCCGGTGAAACCAAATAAAGGAAACCCAGCAACAACTCAGTAAGAATAAACACTTTCTCACCATATCTTTTCGAGCATTTACACGAGTTACCGAACCTCAAAATCACAGCTCACGAGTCCTAATTCTTAAACCCTAATCACTTGGCATCATGTGCCCACATTCCAATTCATAACCGCATGGACGACTCACATTCTAAGAGCATAACTCTCTCATAGAAGGCAAATAGATGAGAGTACATGCAATGGTAAACAACGTCAGGATTCCTCTTCTTAAATCGATAGGGTGATTTAATTACGTGAATGCTTGTGCAAGTGTGCTACCACACTTCAAGTCAACCGATACGAGTAGAGACAATGAATGGCACATGAGAAATGATCACCACAAAATGTACAGAGTACTAAAAGTAGCAATGAAGTTGAAACAATGAATAGCACAACAAAGTTAGCTACACAGAACCAAACAAATAATGCAACACGGAAGAAGACAATTAATAGTATGCTAAGAAAACAACAATCCAAGACAAGTGCATAGAAAAAGTGGAAATGACAACAGAGCCCTCCAGAGGTACTGCCTCGTAGTCTAAAATCGTGAATGAATCACAACGGCACGACAGAAACCTCATGAAAATAATAACAATGGCACGACAGAAACCTCGTGCCACAATAACATCCGCACGGTAGAAACCTCGTGCCACAATAACATCCGCACGGCGAAAACCTCGTGCCACAATAACATCCGCACTGCAGAAACCTCGTGCCACAATAACATCCGCACGATAGAAACCTCGTGCCACAACAATATCCGCACGGCAGAAACCTCGTGCCACAATAACATACACACGGAAGAAACCTCATGCCATACAACACTAAATACCACAAAAACACAATAACTGAAGAGTACCGAGGGTATTTCAACTCAGGAACTCCAGAACACAAAAAGACGAAAGAAAAAACTCACAAGGAAAAACACAATAGGAGATAATGCTACAACATAGCAATAGCTCAACAAGGAAGATATAATGTGTAGCAATGATCCCACATAAGTACAATTCAATGATACGAGGGATAACATGGATCGATGACTCTAATTAAGGGTAAGTCAACAATGATAAGGGATAACAAATCTTCACTTAGGGTTGAGCAATTATGGAAGAGATTCAGCAAATTTAATTAAGGATAAGAAGATTATGGAAAAGATAATAATAACTTCAATCAAGGATAAACAATTACGAGAATGATAGCATAGCAATAAAAGAGGCAACAACTTCAGTCAAGTCACATAAGAGTTTAATCGAAAATAAGGGTAAAACATGGAGCAATTAATTTCAATTAAGACACGTAATGGTGAATTTAGTAAATAGGGGATTCAACATAACAAGAAAACTTCATATCTAATGAACATAAGAATCTAATAGCCCGAGCACGTACTCGTCACCTCGCGTACGCGGACTTCAAATGACACAATTAGCAGCAAAGACACAAATCCTAAGGGGTAGTTTCCTCCACACAAGGTTAGGCAAGATATTTACCTGGAAGAAGCTAGACCGTTACTCTAAAAGTCCTGCTCGAGTGAAACAATCTCCGGACGGCTCAAATCTAGCCAAAATAACTTTAATTCATAAATAAAACTCATAGAAAATAATTTCGGAAAATAAAGCTTCAATCTTTAACAAGAACTAAAAGTCAACCACAAAGTCGAACCCAGGCCCGCACCTCGGAACCCGATAAAATTTACAAAATCCAAACACCCATTCCGATACGAGTTCAACCACGCCAAAATTATAAATTTCCAACATCAATTTGTCCTTCAAATCATCATTTTACATTTTGAAAGATTTCTTCAAAAATTCCCATTTTCCTCAACTCAAAATACTAATTATAAGATAAAAATAAAGATGGGATCATGGAATATAATAAATTCTGGGTGAAGAATACTTACCCCAATGATTGGCTTGAAAAACCCACGAAACATCTCTCAAAATCGAGGTCTACAACTCAAAATATGGTGAAAATGGCTAAACCCTCGACTTATATGATTCTGCCGAGAACTTCCGCATTTGCGGACAAGGAAGCACATCTGCGCTTTCGCATTTGCGAACACAACAGGCCAGCCCAGTGGCCGCACCTGCACAAAAGTAAGCCGCACCTGCGACTCCGCAGAAGCGCACAAGCAGCTGCAGAAGCGAACATTTTTGCATTTGCGATCGCTGGGCTGCAAAACCGGCCATCGCACCTGCATCAATTACTCCGCAAAAGAGAAGCTCCCCCAAGGCCTCATCGCAAAAGCGGCAGAAACTTCGTAGAAGTGGCTCCGCATCTGCGATCAAACCTCTATAGATGCGGATACACTAGAACACTGCCCAGCACAAGCCTTGACCAAAATTGCCAAAACGATCTGAAACTCATCCGAGCCACTCGGGACCCCGTTTGAATATAACATCAAGTTCCATAACATAACGCGGACCTGCTCGGGCTCTCAAATCACATCAAACAACATCAGAACTATGAATCGCATCACAAATCGAACTTATGAACTTTCAAATCTTCCAACTTCCAAAACTCGTGTCAAAACATATCAAATCAACCCGGAATGACATCAAATTTTGCATGCAAGTCCCAATTGACATAACATAGCTAATCTAACTCTCGAAATCGCATTCTGACCCGATATCGCCAAGGTCAACTCTCGGTCAAACTTTCAACCTACCAAAAACTTCAACATTCAAATTTTTGCCGAAATGCTTCGAATTACTCTACGGACCTCCAAATCTGAATGCACGCCTAAGTCCAAAATATCCATACAAAGCTATTGGAATCATCAAAACAATATTTTGGCATCGTCTACACAAAAGTCAAATTCCCGTCAACTCTTACCGTTTAAGCTTCTAAAACAAGAATCCTACTTCCAAATTGACCCCTTATCATCCCAAAACTGAACTCGGCCATACATGCAAGTCATAACACATAATACGAAGCTGCTCGTGACCTTATGCCGCCGAATAGAACTTTAATTCTCAAAATAACTGGTCGGGTCGTTACATTCTCCCCCTCTTAAACAAACGTTCATCCTCAAACGTGGCAAGAATTGTCGAGAAGTCATCAAAACACTGAATGTATTCATCGTACATACACCCGTGGGTGACCCCATGTCATCCCAATCTACATAAGCCCGAAGACACCACCTCAACTAAAATTTACCTCTTCTACCAATACCAATAAGCCTTAGAACCGAAATTATCACCATCTGATCATCTCCAAAAGACCCGATTCCTACATCCCTACCTAGTATCAGCCTCCACCAGCTGCAACAACTTATGCCTACACCCACAAGGTACAACCACATGACGTAACACATCACACATATGCCCATAACAACGTCTCTGATCACCATAGCTACGTGTAATCAAATCCAGTACCAGCAATTAGCCTCATATTTGTTAGAACCATGTTTCAAACCTCCACAACACCAACAATGATGGAAGAAACATGAAGACCTCACAACTACTCACTCGAATCAACAAGTCATATCTAACACCTCCAGGGCACACACCTCGCAAGCTAAAACTCAATAAGCACAACATAACATGACTGAATATATATGGGAACACATGAAAGAACTATCAAACAAGCCCGACAGGCACCACTCCCTATCAATACCATACTACGAACCGATTACACAAGGAAGAATAAAAACATATGAACAATTCGCAAGGATCGCATCCTGATATAACTCCACCGCGGCATACAACCCGGTTCAAACACATCAAAACACATGACACCGCGAGGGTCTCACCCTCAACTCTGAGTCGCAAGTAGAATACACATCATACCAATCGAAACCTTCCACTAATTAAATTCCGCCAACAAAATCACAACACATACTGAACTTCCATACTAGTAGAGCATCTAAATCACATATCGTAGCCTATCACCCCGAAATTACATCAGAACAACCGAAATGAGTAACAGAAAGTCACCTCTAGTCGCATAGCTCTCAATAATGAATAAAACCAAAATGATAGACACGAGCTACTACTATAGAATCTCCCAGTAGGGGGAAAACATAAGTAGAGTAATAAATCACGAAACTCACCCACATGTGAAGAAAAATAGGAGGACTCACCCCGATAAACAGAACTAAAAAGAAATACGAATGACGCTCCTCTAAAATAATTCAAAACCATAACTGTACCACATCATTTAGTGCATCGACTTCAGCCCTACTATAGAAAATACATCAATGGGTCGGGCCTCCCTTTCTTAGGCGCCCTCTAATTGCCTGACCTGTACCCCATGCTGGCAGTGCATGGATATTAGCAACTGGAGCAGAACTCATAGCCTGAATACCCCATTGTAACACATCTATCAGGAGTCTAGAACAATCTCTCACCATGTGGCTGGTATCTCCACACTCAAAGCAACATCTCTGCTGACGTGGTTGTGGAAGTTATCCGATATGGGTACCTTGAGACCCATGGGTACCTGAAATACCGTGCGATGCCTGAAGTGCAAACTCAACCAGCTGACCTATAAAACCTCTACCATGTTGTACCCTGCCTCCAAAATAAGGACCAGTAGATCTCTCCAGTCTGTGAGACCTCTTAGCCTCCGTGTCCTCTCTCTCCTGACCCCGCCTATCCTCTCTCTCTTGGCCCCACATGCCCTCTAATCGGTGGGAGATCTCTACTACCTACTAAAATGGAACATCTGACTCCAACTCCTGAGCCATGCTGAACTGGATATCATATCTGAGCCCCTCAATGAACCTACAGACTCGCTCTCTAACTGTAGCGACCAAAGCACGTGCATGTCTTGAAAAATGAATGAATCTAACAGCATACTCTAACACAGACATAGTGCCCTGGCGCATCTGCTCAAACTCTGCGTGCCATGCATCCCGAAGGGTCAGAGGGACAAACTCTCTCAGGTTCTGAAAACTGAGCCCATGAAAGTGAAGCTGCATCGGCCGGGCTACTCAACTCATACAGCCGCCACCGCTGATATGTAGCTCCCTTAAGCTGAAACATAGTAAAAGCAACCCCACTCGTCTCCACAATACCCATAGTGCAGAGAATGCGGTGGCACTTCTCTAGAAAACTGAGTGCACCCTCGGAAGCCAAACCACTGAAAGTAAGAGGGTCATACTTCTTTAACCTTGCAAGTCTAAGCTGTTCTTCTTCAGATGCTGCAGCCCTGACCATGGGCTGAACTGGGACCACATTCTGAGTCGCGATGACACATGGAACCTGAACAATGTAGATTCGCTGCTCTGGAGTACGGGCGGCGGGAGTCTGAGTTCCTCCCCTGGTCTATGAAGTAGCTGGTGCAATCAGAATCAACCCCGCCTGAGCCAATGTACCAAACATGCTCAGGTACTATGCTAATGTCTCCTGAAGTCTGGGGGCAACAACAGGCGCCTCTGGTGCCCGTCCCCCAACATGAGCTACTGGCAGCTCCTCAACGGCTACTTTGACAGGTGCTCTAGCTGTAGCACGTGCTCCTCCTCTGCCTCTGCCTCTGCCTCTGCCTCGGTCCCTAGCAACATCGGCTCTGGGGTAGCATCGTCGGTAACTGCAGCGCGTGTCCTCACCATTTGTGAGAGAATAGGATGACACAAGTTCAAACTCCGAAGTCAATAAACTCACACGATAGGAATAAAAGAAGTGAAACTATCCTAATAGTTTCGTAGCTTCTCGACGATAAGTACATACATCTCCGTACCGTTCCGCAAGATTCTACTAAACTCGCTCATGACTCATAGCATCTATGAACCTAGAGATCTGATACCAACTTGTCACGACCCAAATTTCCCTCCGTAGGATGTCGTGACGACATCTAGTCTCCAAGACTAGGTAATCTAACACTTTCTGAATTAATAGAAGAATTTGACCAATAATTAATGATGATAAAATAGAACCTTATTACACAACTTACAATTTCCAAAATCGGTATTACAAGGCATAAGCTCTACTGAGTTTGCTAGAAAAACCTCTAGATATAACTGTTTTGAAATAGAGGTAAAATAGTGCAAGTACAATATCCGAAGGTGACTCCAAAGCTTGCGGACGCAGCAACAGGTTTACTTTGAGTCTCCACAGCAAGATCCGTAAAGGTAGCT
Source organism: Nicotiana tomentosiformis (assembly GCF_000390325.3). Classification (NCBI taxonomy): domain Eukaryota; kingdom Viridiplantae; phylum Streptophyta; class Magnoliopsida; order Solanales; family Solanaceae; genus Nicotiana; species Nicotiana tomentosiformis. Next base: position 11,159,660 of record NC_090821.1, read on the forward strand.
AACGATCGACCAACTCTGAAATACCTCGATCTGCATAAAATGTGCAAAAGTGTAGTATGAGTACACCACAGTGGTACCCAGTAAGTATCAAGACTAACCTCGGGGGAGTAGTAACCAGGGACAGTAAATACACCTACTGGACTAAACATCATGAACAAGTGTGAAGGTGAACTAGCAAAGAAACAATACTTAATGGGAAGCAGCCAAGTAGTAATGCCGTAGAGTAAGTTGGACATAGTCTAAGTCAGGTGAAACCAAATAAAGGAAACCGTGCAATAACTCATTAAGAACAACAGCTTTCTCACCATATCTGTTCGAGCATTTTCACGAGGTACCGAACCACAAAATCACAACTCACGGGTCCCAATTCTTGAACCCTAATCACCTGGCATCATGTACCCACATTCCAATTCATAACTGCATGGACAACTCAAGTGCCAGGAGCACAGCTCTCACACAGAAGGCAAATAGACGAGAGTACATGCAATGATCAACAACGTCACGATTCTTCTTCTTAAATCGATAGGGTGATTTAACTATGTGTATGCTTGTGCAAGTGTGCTACCACAGTTCAAGTCAACCGATACGAGTAGAGACAATGAATGGCAAATGAGAAACGATCACCACAAAATGTACAGAGTACTAAAAGTAGCAATGAAGTTGAAACAACGACTAGCACAACAATGTTAGCTACACAGAACCATACAAATAATGCAACACGGAAGAAGACAATTAATAGTATGCTAAGAAAACAACAATCCAAGACAAGTGCACGGAAAAAGTGGAAATGACAACAGAGCCCTCTCGAGGTACCGCCTCGTAGTCTCAAATCGTAAATGAATCACAATGGCACGACAGAAACCTCGTGCAAACTGAACGACAGAAACCTCATGCCACAATAACATCAGCACGGCAGAAACCTCGTGCCACAATAATATCCTTACGATAGAAACCTCGTGCCACAATAACATACTCACGGTAGAAACCTCGTGCCATAATAACATCCGCACGGTAGAAACCTCGTGCCACAATAACATTCGCACGGTAGAAACCTCGTGCCAAAATAATATCCGCACGGTAGAAACCTCGTGCCACAATAATTTTCTCACGACAAAAACCTCATGCCACAATAACATCCGTACGGCAGAAACTTTGTGCCACAATAACATCCGCATGACAGAAACCTCATGCCATAATAACTTCCACACAGTAGAAACCTCATGCCACACAACACGGAATACCACAACAACAACAACAATAACTCAAGAGCGCAACAAGTAATTCAACTCAGGAACTCTAGAACACAAAAAACGGAAGAACGAACTCACAAGGAAAGACACAACAGGAGATAATGGTACAACATAGCAATAGCTCAATAAGGAATAGATAATGTGTAAAAATGATCCCATATAAGTAAAATTCAATGATAAGAGGGATAACATGGATCAATGACTCCAATTAAGGGTAAGTCAATAATGATAAGGGATACCAAATCTTCACTTAGGGTTGAGCAATTACGGAAGAGATTCAGCAAATTCAATTAAGGATAAGCAGATTATGGAAAAGATAATAATAACTTCAATCAAGGATAAACAATTACGAGAAGGATAGAATAGCAATAAAAGAGGCAACAAATTCAGTCAAGGCATATAAGAATTTAATCGGCAATTAGGGTAAAACATGTAGCAATTAATTCCAATTAAGATACGTGAGGGTGAATTTAGTAAATGGGGGATTTAACATAACAAGACAACTTCATATCGAATGAACATAAGAACCTAAGAGCCCTAAACGGTCAAATTTCCACAAATAAGCCAGAGCACGTACTCGTCACCTCGCTTACACGAACTTCACATGACACAATTTGCACCAATGATTCAAATCCTAAGGGGTAGTTTCCTCCACACAAGGTTAGGCAAGATACATACCTCGAAGAAGCTAGACCGCTACTCTAAAAGACCTGCTCGAGTGAAACAATCTCTGGATGACTCTAATATAGCCAAAATAACTTCAATTCATAAATAAAACTCATAAAAAATAATTTTGGATAATAAAGCTTCAATCTTTAACAAGAACTAAAAGTCAACCCAAAAGTCGAACCCTAGGCCCGCATCTCGGAACCTGATAAAATTTATAAAATCCAAACACTCATTTCGATACGAGTTCAAGCATATCAAAATTATAAATTTCTGACATCAATTCGTCCTTCAAATCATCATTTTACATTTTGAAAGATTTCTTCAAAAATTCCCATTTCCTCAACTCAAAACACTAATTATAAGATAAAAATAAAGATGGGATCCTGGAATATAATAAATTCTAAGTGAAGAACACTTACCCCAATGATTGGCTTGAAATACCCATGAAAAATCTCTTAAAACCGAGGTCTACAACTCAAACTATGGTTAAAACGGCCAAACCCTCGGCTTATATGATTCTTACCCGAACTTCCGCATTTGCGTACAAGGAAGCGCATCTGCGCTCTTGCATTTGCGAGAAAACGTCCGCATCTACGAACTCAACGTGCCAGCCCAGTGGCCACACCTGCAGATGCGGATACACCAGAACACTGCCCAGCACGAGCCTTGACCAAAATTGCCAAAACGATCCGAACCTCATCCGAGCCACTCGGGACCCCCATCCGAATATACCATCAAGTTCTATAACATAACTCAAACCTACTCGGGGCCTCAAATCACATCAAACAATGTCAGAACTATGAATCGCACCACGAATCGAACTTATAAACTTTGAAATCTTCCAATTTCCAAAACTCATGCCGAAACATATCAAATCAATCCGGAATGACATCAAATTTTGCATGCAAGTCCAAAATGACATAACGAAGCTAATCCAACTCTTGTAGTCATATTCCGACCCGATATCACCAAGGTCAACGCTCGGTCAAACCTTTCAACCTACCAAAAACTTCAACTTTCAAATATTTGCCCAAATGCTTCAAATTACTCTACGGACCTCCAAATCCAAATTCGGACGCACTCCTAAGTAAAAAATCACCATACAAAGATATTGGAATCATCAAAGCACTATTTCGGAGTTATCTACACAAAAGTCAAATTCCGGTCAACCTTTACTGCTTAAGCTTCTAAAACATGAATTCTTCTTCCAAATTGACCATGAATCATCCGAAAACTGAACTCGGCCATACACACAAGTTATAACACATAATACGAAGTTGTTTGAGACCTTATGCCGCCGAACAAAAATTTAATTCTCAAAATGACCGGTCGAGTCGTTACAGTTATTAGGAAGCCTTAATTATATTTCTCATTTTATAAAGGATCTTGCTAAGGGTACTTCAATTCTTTATGAAAGATTGAAGAAGAATCCAAAATCATGGACTGATGATCATAGTAAATCAGCTAAATGAATTAAGCAGAAGGTTTATAATCTTTCGTGTCTTACACTTGCTAATCCAAGTTGGGCAAAAGTAGTTGAAATCGATGCCTCATATATTGAATTTGGTGGAATATTAAATCAATTTTCCCCAATGGATAAACAAGAATATATTGTCCAATTTGTTTTAGGGAAATGGAATGATTCCCAAAACAATTATGCTACTATAGCACAAGAAATTCTTGCTATTGTGAAAAGTGTATTGAAATTCCATACTGATTTATATAATCAGAAGTTTTAAATAAAAACTGATTGCCGATTTATCTTTAATATAGATTGCAAGCACGATGTTTCTAAGCAGATATTTGTAAGATGGCAAGCTTTATTAGCACCATTTGATTTTGAAATAATTTATAACAAAGGGTCTGATAATAGTCTCCCTGATTTTCTTACTAGAGAATTTCTAAGTTAATAACCATTTTTTCGTCTTTGACAGGATGAGACCCAATTTTAACCCCTCTTCTAATAGAAGGGGTAGAGGAAGAACAAATACATGCAAAGATAATATTCTTGTCCAGATGGAAAACCAGAAGCTAATAGCTTCAAATATTGTAAATACATCTGGTTTTAATACATTCCATCCAATGTATAAAGATTTTGTGGATTTTATTAAATCGAGGCAGAAGGAAGATAATAGTTCTCCATCATATTTTGCAACCCTCATGAATGACAACGAGGAAAATACAGAGGTATATGATAAAAATACCTATGAAGAAGTTATACTTCTACTAGAATATCCGGACCTGAAATGGAAAAACGATCCATGGCAGATCATGAACAGATATTTTGATACGGTAAATTATGCCATTGTTGCTTATAAATACAGGATGCACTATGAAGTGATACTTCTGTCAACAGGATCAGCTGAGATTCAATATTTTTCTCCGGCTAATACTAGGAAAGTTTATAACTTTTTAAAGATTGTTATAAAAAGAATACTAGCCTCAAATGAATGGGGACTTAGTACACTCAAAGAAAAGGATTATATCCACCCAGAGCAAAAGGTCCCTATAAAGTTTAATTATTGGGTCTATGTTGATAGCTTTCATAAAGCTTTATTAAATGAAAACCCTAATAAGAAACATTCTAGGTTTATAAAGATTTGTTCTCATAATTTTACAGAACAAATACCGAATTGGTTCGGTCAATGGTGGATTTCATATAGTCCTTCATTTAAATTTCACCAGATACTTATAAGAGTTTATATACTAAATGGGTGGAAGTATCCCCTAAAATACTTAAGTTACAAAGAAGTGATATTTTCTTTCCAGGGATTAGATTAATGTATTTCTTTATAAAATTTTCAATTCCGTGGATAATGAGATGGTATATGGAAGTTCATAATGATACAAATGTATTTCCATGTCTGAAGAGAATGTTTTATACAAAATTCTTGAATAAGTTACTTCAGAAAAAGAACGATGAGAATCTCCGTGGACAAGAAATAATAGAAGCTGTCAAGGAAGCAATCAATAAATACAAGAAACAAGAAGCATTAACGGAAGAACTGTCATGACCCAAAATCTACTATAGGTCATGATGGCACCTAACTCCGCCGTCAGGCAAGCCAACAACGAACTATCACATTAATTGTTTATTTTATTACTTTCGAAAGCATAAATTTTAATAAGGAAGGAAATTTACACTTTTAAATACACGGGAACGTACAAAATTTATAGTTTATAAGAGAAATGAAGGCGATGATAATATACATTATGATGAAGACTTTATGGGCTGCGATACGTAGCCTGAAATGAAGCTCACCATATAGTCTCCTCAGCAGGTACACCTATGCGCGAAGATGACCACCAGATGAACATGTCGGTTCCTGCACATTTAGTGTAGAAGTGCAGCATGAGTACGTAAATCAACGCATACACAATAAGTATATATCCTAACCCCGGAGAAGTAGTGACGAGGGGTCGACATCGACACTTACTAGAGGTCCAATAAAGCAATAAAATAAATCATAAGTGGATATGAAGCACACATCAATAATGGGGTAAATATGTAAGTTACATAATCTTCCAAAAATTTCTTTTAAAGGTATAAATTTCTCACTCTTGTATTCTACCTCAACAACTCAGATGTATCAAGTGCCAGTATCAATGGATAAGGAATACCATATATTATTCCAGGCATCAGTGGAAGGATAATCTCGTGAGTATTCGACTGCCAGAAATATAACGCACGATTATGCCGAGGTCGTTCGACCTGATCCAAAATAATGTGTACAGTACCGAAGATAGTGCGGCACGAACCATAGATGCATCTATTACACAACCGAGGTGTTGTGCCCGCTTCACAAGAAAGGAAGGAAATTATCGAATCACGAGACGTGTGCTTACAATACAGCACATGAGCACAAAGTGAATATAATCTTTACCGTTTATCAAATAACTTGCCAACAACTCAAGGTGATAAGGCTCGGCCTAATATATATATATATATATATATTGCTAAATCAATTTAAATTATGACTTCAATGAATTAAGACAATAGAATGAGTTCAAATAATTCCAATATTATGTGATAAAGTTCTAAGTCTACCTGGACATAAACATGCTTTAGCCACGTACAGATTCTCGTTACCTCGGGCGTACGTAGCACCCACAACTAGTAGCACATAACGATTACATCACCTAGGGGGTAGTTTCCCCCTCACAAGGTTAGACATGAGACTTACCTCGCTCCGAAGTTCCATAACCGGCTCCAACGCCTCTCTAACACCTCAACTCAAAGCCAAACGTCCCGAAACTAGTCAAACAACATGTAAATCAATCAAAATATACTCCAATGCTTACAATTTAACAATTTATAATGATTCCCAACTCCGCTCGAAAAGTCAATAAAGTCAATCCTCGGGCCCACGTGCCCAGATTCCGAAAATTTTCGAAGATAAACTTTACCCATAACACCACAAACTCAAATTATACACATTATTCCTAATTCCATTTCCAAATTCATGGTGAAAATCCAAAATTATCAATTCTAGGTCTTCCTCTTAAAATCCCACAATTTCCATAAATTTCCATGTAAGAATCCGTATATAATCCAAGTATTTAACTTGTAATAAGTGGGAATCATTTACCTCGTGGTTGATGATGAAAATGGTGCTCCAAAATCGCTCCTAAAGTCGGCTTCCAAGAAGAAATGGAGTGAAAATGATCCAAAACCCGATTTAGCCAACATATATAATTCTGCCTAGGCGATCTTCGCACCTGCGAAGCAAATGGGCACTTCTGTGGCGTCACTTATGCGGCAAAAAGTCCGCTTCTGGGGAAAGCACTGGAGCTGCCCCCTCGCACCTGCGTGGAAGGAGCCGCACCTGCGCCATCGCAGGTGCGAGAATTGATACTCGCTTATGCACTCCGTTGCGCTTCTGCGGAAAGAGCCCGCCTCCGCAAAGTTGCTCTTGCGACCAAAAATTCCGCACCTACGATGCTCCCTTGGCTGGCCCATGTCTGCTTCTGCGACGACACCATCACTCCTGTCTGTTCGCACCTGTGGCCAAACCCACCGTAGCTGTGATGACATCAGAACTTCAACAGCTCCAACAAATACCTAAACCCAACATTGTTCCGATTTCAATCCGATTCAAACCTGAAGCCCCCGTGACCCCGTCCAAGCACACCAACACATCCCAAAAACGATACGAACTTGGTCAAAGCCTCAAATCACGTCAAAAACCATCAAAATCACAAACCGACGGCCCAAACCTTCCTTTCAACTTTCCAACCTTCAACTTCGCCGAACGTGTCCGAATTACACTTAAACATCCCGGTATGATGCCAAACTTTACGTGCAAGTCACAAATCAAGATATAAATCTATTCCAAGGCTCAAAACTCCAAACACAGATCGATAACACTTAAATTCATTTCAAATCAATCTTAAGAAATTCTTAAACTTCTAAAATGCCAACCTTCCATAATAGACGCCGAAATGCTCCCGGACCACCCGATACTCAACCCGAACATACGCCCAAGTCCGAAATCATCATACGACCCTATTGGAACCTTCAAATCCCGATTCCGAGGTCGTTTACTCAAAAGTCAAACCTTAGTCAACTTTTCCAACCTAAAGATTCTGAATTTAGAATTTTCCTTCCGACACCACTCTGAACTTCCTGAAATTCAATTCTGACCACGCGTACAAGTCATAAAATATTAAGTGAAGTTACTCAAGGCCTCAAACTTCCGAGCAATGCACTAGAGCTCGAAATGACCGGTCGGGTCGTTACATTCTCCCCCTTTAAACATACGTTCGTCCTCGAACGTGCTAAGAACTGCTCCTGAATTCCCCAAACTCATTGTTCAACACCTTGAGCACCTATCCGCGCCAGCACAAAACAGTTGAGCACATTAGCTCGAACCAGACTGAAGATCCAACTTTTTATTTAGTCAATAAGTCTTAAAATCAAATTCCAACCTCCTAATCACTCTACAAGACTCGATTCTAATCTACGAACACTGTATCAATCACTACACATTCTATAAAAATATGATCCTGCACTTTTACTGAAATCACACCATGCACTGGATAATTCACATGCCCATAATAACATCCTCCGACCGCCATAGCTGAAATTTCATGAATCCGATGCCCGCAATACACCTCATAGAACATGTAAGCCATGTTCCAAATCTCGCAATACTGCCACGACGAAAGAGATATGTAGAAACTCTTAACCACCTGCCAAAACAATAAATCATGGGGTCTCTTCACCTAACAAGAACCATTACTTCATTCTGAACTAAATAACGATATTTTCTCTTTAATATACCCTACTTAAATCCGATCGCACCAATCTCAGGTCCAACAATCTCGTCTCACCCAGTACAAGCTGCTCAGGCAATAAGCCACCCAAACACCGTCTAAAGTATCATGTAGCACCATCAAAGCGCCAACAAGCTACATCTCAAATATGACTCATAAGAAGGAACAAACTCTGATAAGGAACTACCCAGCCCGCATAACGAATAAAATGGCCCAACCGATGTTATGGTTCCATCTCGGAGATAAGAAACAAGGCACACAAATAAGTATAGTGAACCGTACTTAAAATCTCAGTGTTGCGGCGTGCCACCCGATCCAACTATGACATTGTTGCGGTGTGCAAGTCGGTCTGAAAAACATACCCATGGCGGCGTGCCACCCAATCCAACAATACTCCCATGGCGGCGTGCCACCCGATCCACACAACATTCAATAAAGAAACACCTATCAAGCCGTAATTCTTATACTTACGAATGCTCGAATATCGACCACAATCACGCCAAGCGCATAATACAAGCCCTAGGGAGACGGATAACTCCATATGCTATAAAAACCCAAGCACGACTAAGGTGCAATAAATGACCTGCATCTCGAGATCCATCCTACTCATATAACACCACAACCTACACGAGATCACCACACATGTGCAAATAATCAAGACGTCTCACAACCCACCTGGCACAATAGAGTATTATATGGAATAGCTGATGATGGGAATAACATCCAATGCCTGAAGACTCCTCCGTAAGTAATGCTATGACAAGTGAACACATCTGACCTAACGTAAAGCGCACATTCTCATTAGACCTCCAACAGACCTCAAACCGATTCTGATCATACCATACTAGGCCAACAACCTTTCAAGGATCCACAATGGTCCTATTCATGACACATACGAGCAGCCGTCCAATCCGGAACAACTCGCCCATGTCTACAACCAGAAGAATAGAGCGCTTTCCAGGTATAAACTCTCACATTGGTGATAGTACCTTAATCTCCATACTTGGTATCAATCTTTAACAATCAATTGACTAACATGTCACACTTATACAATTTTTCCCATGTGATATGCTCCCACAAACTTCCGCACCAGGTAGCAAAGTCTGCACCTACCCACCATCAACCGTACTAATCGAGTAAAGCAGATCAAGAATCCGCAATTCAATGCATAATGCTTCCTACAGAGGACACCGTTCTCAGGCGACACTAAGATAATTCCAGCTTACTCTAAACTTATGAATCCTTTACCCCGCTCCTCCGAGCTCAGGACATCCCTAACAAAACTGAACCGTAACCTTGATCCTCAACTTCCAATTCCCATATCGCTCATTGCACTGTCATGCCGCTACGCGACAGTACATGAACTTTATCGTGACCCCTGAACCCCTGAACCCCCAGTAGAATAAACACCTCCTTGGCTAGAAACCTTTTACTTAACTCATTTTAGAAGAACCATTGCAACACACACCTGAATTTCCATAATTGCAGAAAATACAAACCTCAAGTCGTGGTCTAAACCGCCATAATTCTTCCGGAATCCATTTACACAAATAGGCCATTTGATTCAAATACCTCCCAAATCAATCAAATTATGGTGGTTGTCACGCCCACACGTACAACCACAAACTACATGCATAACTTAACACGTCGAAGGAACATCATTGTCATAATCATGCTGATTCAACCATTACTAACCGAATATACTTCTTCCAATTTACTCTTGACTTGCCTTAGAAATAATAACAGCTCCATTCAAAAACATTAAGAACTCAATCCGCACTCATCTCGAGTGAATCGAATCACGAGACCACATTGTCTCAATACCCACGAACCATCTCATATCCTCCTCAAGAGCACAATAACATCTCCAACTGGTACACCCATTCTGCAAAACCTTTCGTGAATCCGAAGTTATTTCTCCCTTTCCTCCAATACTACCCCGCAGACCTGATGATAACATAAAAAATTCCCCAAGTATTCTTCGCTCTGCTGCAAAATTCCGATCTTCAGCCAAACAACGAACTCAAAATCATTAGACACCGCGCTTACATCCTTGAACCCATTAGAACCACTATTGAGAGTCACCCACTCTGACCTAGTCCCGAACATAATCAAACTCCGACGCTTTGTTAGCACATGAACACTCTTAAAGAAGCAAGCAGATGAATTCATTTCCTTGTACATCACATTCACAAGAAGTATAAACTCTGAGTCTTCCCAAAACCTGCACCTGAGTCGATAAGGAGAAATATAGCACACATTCATCAAGTTCTTTGCTCGAATTACCTCTGATGTTTTCTTTTCTTAGTAATGAATAATCCACCAATGCATCGATAACCACAAAACACACAAGCAAACAACCACACAATCCAATCGTAGACGGTGGGCTCCCCTACTTAGATTTATGCTACCATAACATAATGTAGAACCCACAAAGATTCCTCCATCTCAATCACCTTGATCTCGCACTGTTAACCCTCCAAATTCCGAATTATCATCCACAATTGCATATTCAACCTTCTGTCAGGTAGTAAGTAGAACTCTTCGTAGAAACTTCATCAAAATCATGCAACCACTAACCTGCTCACAAGAAATAGCCCACCTGTGGAATTCCATACCGACATCTCCCAACGATGCTGCACTGGGTATAACTACCACTAAATCAATAAACCCTCATGATCCCATGCTCATCCATCAGCTGTACAAGTATGTTCATTCCACATTGACATCAACTGAAAGTACGATAATACATTCTAAACTCGAAGTCACGTTGTATCCAAAAACAATAATCAAGCTTCCACACCCCTCTTCACTTTAAGAAAACTCCTCTCTGCCAGATTCAATCTTCCTCAGTACAGTAGCCATCGTCCCAATGAAATTTACAGACTTAGTCGTTGCCCACCATGATCCCCAAATCGTTCTAAACTTTATCAAGGCATGTGGCTATCATACCGCAGAATTCATTTGCAACTCTCTCACTCCCACTCTGGTTAAACCATCTCCTTTAAGCAACTTCTCAACCTCTTCTTTTCGAACTTGACCTATTGGCAATTCAATCACTGCAAGACACTTCCCACCATGCCCTTCATCATCCTTCGCTGACCATTATACTACCTCAACTACTAATCCATCTCTGTAGAACCTGAACTGATAAATTGCTATCAACCCTAAGCCTCCTTGAAGATCATATTTCTTGGGTCATCAATATTAGAAACACCAATTCGATTCTGAAACCGCTATACACCGCCATCTTTGACAACCGCTTATTAGGCACCATTTCACAACACCCAGCTCCGGAGGCAAATCAAAGAAGACCACAATACCGGCAAGCCTTAATGTGATCAAACAAGGACAACACCACAACATCACGAATGAGAATTCATCCACACTCAAAAATATCAAGTCTCATTACTCCATCAAATATAGCCTGAACACCCATAGTCTGATTGCCTTTCCTTCGCTGGAATTAAATGCCGAACCTCTAACCCATGAACTGAGAAATCCTCCTTTCGAGTCATTCACTTCCGCGATCCATAAATAATCACCCTACTATCACACCAACATTATGCGATAACAACGCATGAACATCATAATAATCTGTGCATAGCCTCGAAGCCATATGAAATACAGATGCTGGGCTAAAACGACAGAACACCCTTCCGTAAGTCGACGGTAATAGCTTGCCCGAATACGTAGGGAGAAACATCTTGCACCACACTTGTAATACAACTACAACTCCTCGATTCCCAATTGACAACAAGCGCTCCTCGTCGCATAAGATTGAGTAGGAAGGAAATGAAGGCATAAGCTTCAATGGAATCAAATCGCACGAAGAGGAATCAAGAAGGGAAGTGTTCCTAACAACCCTGTAGCCTCTTGAAGATAAGTACATATGTCTCCTTACAAATCCGCTAGACTCTACTAGATTTTCTCATGACTCATGACACCTAAGTGAACCTAACGCTCTGATACCAAACTGTCATGACCCAAAATCTACTATAGGTCATGATGGAGCCTAACACCGACGTCAGGCAAGCCAACGGTGAACTATCATATTAATTGTTCAATTTATTAATTTCAAAATCATAAATTTTAATAAGGAAGGAAATTTACACATTTAAATCCACAGAAAAGTATAAAACTTGTAGTTTATAAGAGAAATGAAAGGCGATGATAATATACAGAACCGTATGCGTCAACTAGTATATCCCAAAATCCGGTGTCACAGGTACATGAGCATTTTCTAAGGAATAAAATAATAATACAACATCGGCCCGGAATGTAAATAAGTCAGAACAAAGTAAATAGTACGATGAAGACTCTATGGGCTGCGATGTGTAGCATGGAATGAAGCTCACCATAAAGTCTCCTCAGAAGTTGCGCCTACGCGCCAAGATGACCACCAGATGAACATGTCGGTTCCTGCACATTTAGTGCAGAAGTCAAGCATGAGAACGTAAATCAACGCGTACACAGTAAGTATTTAGCCTAACCCAAGAGAAGTAGTGACGAGGGGTCGACATCGCCACTTACTAGAGGTCCAATAAAGCAATAAAATAAATCATAAGCGGATATGAAGCACACATCAATAATGGGGTAAATATGTAAGTTACATAATCTTTCAAATATTTCTTTTAAAGGTATAAATTTCTCAGTCTTGTATTCTACCTCAACAGCTCAGATGTATCAAGTGCCAATATCAACAGATAAGGAATACCATATAAAATGCCAAGCATCAGTGAAAGGATAATCTCGTGAGTATTCGACTGCCAGCAATATAACGCACGATTATGCCGAGGTCATTCGTCCTGATCCAGAATAATGTGTACACTATCGAGGGTCGTGCTGCACGAACCACAGATGCATCTATTAAACTGCCGAGATGTTCTGCCCGCTCCACAAGAAAGGAAGGAAATTATCAAATATGAGACATGTGCTTACAATATAGCACATGAGCAAAAAGTGAATATAATATTTACTGTTTGTCAAATTACTAGCCAACAACTCAAGGTGATAAGGCTCGACTTAATATATATATATATATATATATATATATATATATATATATATATATATATATATTGCTAAATCAATTTCAATTATGATTCCAATTAAGTAAGACAGTAAAATAGGTTCAAATAATTCCAATATTACGTAATTAAGTCCTAAGTCTACCCAGACATAAAGATGCTTTAGCCACGTATGGACTCTCGTCACCTCGTGCATACGTAGCACCCAAAACTAGTAGCACATAAAAATTACATCACCTAGGGGGTAGTTTCCCCCTCAAAAGGTTAGACAAGAGACTTACCGAGCTCGGAAGTTCCATAACCGGCTCTAACGCCTCTCTAACACCTCAACTAAAAGCCAAACGTCCCAAAACTAGTCAAACAACATGTAAATAAATCAAAATATACTACAATGCTTACAGTTTAACAATTTATAATAATTCCCAACTCTACTCGAAAAATCAATAATGTCAGCTCTCGGGCACACATGTCCGAATTCTGAAAATTTTCGAAGATAAACTTTACCCATAACACCAAGAACTCAAATATATAAATTATTCCCAATTCCATTTCCAAATTCATGGTGAAAATAAAAAATTATCAATTCTAGGTCTTCCTCTTAAAATCCCACAATTTCCATAAATTTCCATGTAAAAATCCGTATATAATCCAAGTATTTAACTTCTAATAGGTGGGAATCACTTACCTCGTGGTTGATGATGAAAATGGTGCTCCAAAATCGCTCCCAAAGTCGGCTTCCATGAAGAAATGGAGTGAAAATGAGCAAAACCCGATTTGGCCAACATATATAATTCTGCCCAGGCGATCTTTGCACCTGCGAAGCAAATGGCCGCTTCTGTGGCGTCACTTATGCGGCAAAAAGTCAGCTTCTTCGGAAAGCACTGGAGCCGCCACTCGCACCTGCGGGCAAGGAGCCGCACTTGCGCCATCGCAGGTGCGAGAATCGACCCTCGCTTCTGCGCTCCGTTACGCTTCTGCGGAGAGAGCCTGCCTCTAGGATGTTGCTCCTGCGACCAAATATTTCGCACCAGCGATGCTCCGCTGGCTGGCCCCTGTCCATTTCAGCGATGACACCATCACTTCTGCGTGTCCGCAACTACGACCAAACCCACCGCAGGTGCGATGACACCAGAACTTTAGCAGCTCCAGCAAACACCTAAATCCAACATTGATCTAATTTCAATCCGATTCAAACCTAGGGCCCCGGGACCCCGTCCAAGCACACCAACACATCCCAAACACGATACGAACTTGGTCGAAGCCTCAAATCATGTCAAACAACATCAAAATAAAGAATTGATGGCCAAAACCTTCCTTTCAACTTTCCAACTTTCAACATCGCCGAATGTGTCTGAATTGCACTTAAACATCCCAGTATGATGCCAAACTTTACGTGCAAGTCACAAATCATGATATGAAATGCTCCCAGACCAAACGCGCATCGATAACACCAAAATTCATTTCAAATCAATCTTAAGAAATTCTTAAACTTCAAAAATGCCAACCTTCCATAATAGACCCCGAAATGCTCCCAGACCACCCGATACTCAACCCGAATATATGCCCAAGTCTGAAATCATCATATGAACCTATTGGAACCTTCAAATCCTGATTTTGAGGTCGTTTACTCAAAATTCAAACCTTAGTCATTTCTTCCAACCTAAAGCTTCCGAATTCAGAAGTTTCCTTCCGAAACCACTCCGAACTTCATGAAATTTAATTTTGACCATGCGTACAAGTCATAAAACATTAGGTGAATCTATTCGAGGCCTCAAACTGCCGAACAATGCGGTAAAGATCGAAACGACCGGTCGGGGTATTACATTCTCCCCCACTTAAGCATATGTTCATCCTCGAACGTGCTAAGAACTGCTCCGGAGCTACCCCAAAATCATTGTTCAACACCTTGTACACCTATCTGTGCCACCACAACCCAGTTGAGCACATTAGCTCTAGCCAGACTAAAGATCCTCCCTTTTATTTAGTCAATAAGTCTTAGAACCAAATTCCAACCTCTGAATTTCTCTACAATACCTGATTCTAACCTACGAACACCGTATCAATCACTACACACTGTACCAAAACATGATCATGCATCTTTGATGAAATCACACCATGCACCACATAATTCACATGCCCATAATAACATCCTCTGAACGCAATAGTTGAAATTTCACTAATCCAATTCCCACAATACGCCTTATAGCACATGTAAGCCCTGTTCCAACTCTTGCAATACCGCCACGACGAAAGAGATGTGTAGCAACTCTTAACCACCCGCCAAAATAATTAATCATAGGGTCTCTTCACTTAATAAGAACTATTACTTCATTTTGAACTGAATAATGATATTTTCTCTTTAATATACCTCCGATCGCACCGATCTCAGGTCCAACAACCTCGTCTCACCCAGTACAAGCTACTCAGGCAATAAGCCACCCAAACACCGTCTAAAATCGAATATGAATCATAAGAAGGAACAAACTACGATAAGAAACTACCCAGACCGATCCAACTATTATCCAACTATGACACTGTTGCAGCGTGCAACCCGATCCGAACAACATACCCTTGGCGGCGTGCCACCTGATCCACACAACAATCAATAAGGAAACACCCATCAATCCATAATCATTATACTTACGAATGCTCGAATATCGACCACAATCATGCCAAGTGCATAATACAAGCCCTAGGGAGATGGATAGCGCCATACGCTACAAAAATACAAGCACGACTAAGGAGCAATAAATTACATGCATCTCTAGAGCCATCCTGCTCATATAACACCACAACATACACGAGATCACCATACATGTGCAAATAATCAAGCCATCTCATAACCCACCTTGCACAATAGAGTATTACATGGAATAGCTGACGACGAGAATAACATCCAATTCCCGAAGATTCCTCCATAAGCAATGCTATGACGAATGAACACATCCGACCTGACGTAGAGAACACATTCTCATAGACCCACCAATGGACCTCAAAATGATTCTGGTGCTAACAACCTGCCAAGGATCCACAATAGCACTATTCATGACACACACAAGCAACCATCTAATCCAGAATAACTTCCACAGTCAACAACCAGAAGAATAGAGCGCCTTCAAGGCATAAACTCTCACATTAGCAATAGTACCACAATCTTCATAATTGGTTTCAATCTTTAATAATCAAGTGACTAACATGTCACACTTATATACTTTTCCCATAGGATATGCTCCTATAACCTTCTGCACCAGGTAGCAAAGTCTGCACCTCCCTTCCATTACCCGTATTAATCCTGTAAAGCAAATCAAGAATCCGTAATTCAATACATAATGCTTTATACACATGACACCATTCTCAAATGACACTAAGATAATGCCAGCTTACTCTGAACTTCTGAATCCTTTCCCCCGCTCCTCCGAGCTCGGGACATCCCTAAAAAAATTGAACTGTAATCTTGATCCTCAACTTCTAATTCCCATATCGCCCACTGCATTGTCATGCCGCTACGCGATAGTACATGAACTTCATCATGACCCCTGAACCCCCTAGTAGAATAAATACCTCCTTGGCTAGAAACCTTTCACTTAACTCATTTCAGAAGAACCATTGCAACACACACCTGAATTCCCACAATCGCAGAAAATACAAACCTCATGTCATGGTCTAAACCGCCATAACGCTTCCGGAATCCATTTACAAACAAGGAAATTTGATTCAAATAACTCCCAAATCAATCAAATTATGGTGGTTGTCAAGCCCGCACGTACAATCACAAACCACATGTATAAATTATTGTGGTTCCCAAAACCTGGACCTTATACATCACATCCACAAGAAGTATAAACTCTAAGTCTTCCCAAAACCTGCACCTGAGTTGATAAGGCAAAATATAGCACACATTCATCAAGTTCTTTGCTCGAATTACCTCTGATGTTTTCTTTTCTTAGTCATAAATAATCCACCAATGCACCAATAACCATAAACCGCACAAGCAGACAAGCACGAGATCCAATCGTAGATGGTAGGCTCCCCCACTTAGACTTAAGCTACCATCACATAATGTAGAACCCACAAAGATTCCTCCTTCTCAATCACCATGATCTCGCAATGTTAACCCGCCAAATTTTTCGAAATTGTTTGTTAAACTTTTCATGACCATTCTGAATTATCATCCACAATCGCATATTCGACCTTCTGTCCGGTAGTAAGTAGAATTATTCACAGAAACTTCATCAAAATCACGCAACCACTAACCTGCTCATAGGAGATAGCCCACCTGTGGAATTCCATACCGATATATCCTAACCATGCTGCACTGGTTACAACTACCACAAAATCAATAAACTCTCCTGAGCCCATGCTCGTCCACCAGTTGTACAAGTCGGTGTATTCCCCATTGACATCGACTAAAAGTCTGACAATACATTATAAACTCGAAGTCACGTTGTATCTAAAAATGATATTGAAGCTTCCACATCCCTATTCACTTCAAGCAAACTCCTCTCTGCCAGATTCAATCTTCCTCAGTACAGTCGCCATCGTCCCAATGAAATTTATATACTTAGCTATTGCCCACCATGATCCCCAAATCGTTCTAAACTTTATCAAGACATGTGGCTATCATACCGTAGAATCCATATTTTACTCTGCCACTCCCCCTCTGGTTAAACCATCTCCTTTAAGCAACTTCTCGACCTCTACTTTTTGTACTTGACCTACTAGCGATTCAATCATCATGAGACACTTCGCACCATGTCCTTCCTTATCCTTTACTGACCATTATACTACGTCAAATACAAATCCATCTTTTTAGCACTTGAACTGATAAATTTCTACCAACCGTAATCCTCCTTGATCCGATTTGAAGGTTTAATAGGTTCGCATGTTATCATCGGATATGCGGAGCAGTATTGAAGAAATGGAAGAAATAATTTCGGATTCGCCAAATGTCCTTCAGAATGGGTGTACTAGTTGGAGAAGTTATTGTGCGCATAAAGAGGGCAGGAGATGTTTCATAGGTATCGAGATGATGTGGTCTAATGATTCGGGTCACTCGGAATGAGTGCTGATTGAGTTCTTTATGTTTTTGAATGGAGATATTATTATTTCTAAGGCAAGTCAAGAGTAAATTGGAAGAAGTTGGGTCGGTTAGTAGTGGTTTGAATCAGCATGATTGTGGCAATGATCAGTTCCTTCGGCGTGTTAGTTATACAGGTAGTTTGTAGTTGTACGTGCGGGCTTGGCAGCCACCATAATTTGATTGATTTGGGAGATATTTTATTCAAATGGCCTTGTTATGTGTAAATGGATACCGGAAGAGTTATGGCATTTTAGACCACAACTTGAGGTTTGTATTTTTTGCAGTTATGGAAATTCACTAGCGTGTTACAATGGTTCTTCTGAAATGAGTTAAGTGAAAGGTTTCTAGCCAATGAAGTGTTTCTTCTACTAGTAGTTCAGGTATGATGCATTCTTGTACTCTCGCGCAGCGGCGGGATAGGTGTAGTGAGCGATATGAAAATTAGAGGTTCGTGATCAAGGTTACAGTTCAGTTTGATGAGTATGTCCCGAGCTCGAAGGAGCGGGGTAAAGGATCCAGAAGTTAAGAGTAAGCTGGCATTTATTTTAGTGTCACCTGAGAACGGTGTCTTGTGTAAGAGGCTTTGTGTATTGAATTGTGGACTCTTGGTTGGCTTTACATAATTAGTACAATTGGTGGTGTGGACGTGCAAACTTTGCTACCTGATGCGAAAGGTCGTGGGAGCATATCCCACGGGAAATTTGTATAGGTGTGACATGTTAGTCACATGTTAGTCACTTGAGGCCCGTTGGTGAGTCTAATGTGAATGTGTGCTCTACCTTAGGTCAGATGTGTTCGTTCGACATACCATTGCTTGCAGAGGAGTCTTCGGGCATCGGATGTTATTATTATCGTCATCTATTGCATGTAATACTCTATTGTGCCATGTGGGCTGTGAGACGGCGTGATTATTTGCACATGTGTTATGATCCTATGTAGCTTGTGGTGTTTTTTGAGCAGGATGGCTCTCGAGATATAGGTCAGTATGGCACTATCTGTCTCTCTAGGGCTGCATTTGTTTGGCACTTGATGTGTTTGTGGTCGATATTTGGAACTTTGTAGGTATAAGCATTATGGCTTGATGGGTATTTCCTTATTTATTGTTATGCATGGATCGGGTGGCACGCCACCACGGGTATGTTGTTTGGATTGGGTTGCATGCCGCAATGGTAATACGTAAGGATCGGGTTGCATACTGCAACAGTGAGATGTTGATTACGGTTCCCTTTATATATTCATGTGTATTTTATCTCTCATTCTCTAAGAAGGGTTCTTAGCGTCTGTTCGACCGTCTTATTCATTACGCGGGCTGGGTAGTTCCTTTCCAGAGTTTGTTTTTCCTTATGTATCACATTCGAGTTTGTAGCTTATTGGCGCATTGTTGGCGTTGTAATGACCCGCTCGGTCGTTTTGAGCATTTGCATTTTGCTTGGTATTTTGAGGGCATGAGTAGCTCCGTATGATGTATTATGACTTATGTGAATCATTGGTGTTGGTTTTCAGATTATTCGGAATCGATTTGGAAGAATGAATTTCTTGCTTTAAGCTTTACGTTGGAAGAGTTGACAATGTTTGAATTTTATGAATTTGACCCCGGAATGATGTTTTTAGGGCTCCGTTAGGTCCAGATGGTGATTTTGGACTTGGGTGTATGCTCGAATTTGCATTTGGATATTTCTAGAAGGATTCAGTACTAATTGGCGAAAGTTGGAAATTTGAAGGTTTGGAAAGTTCATAAGTTTGACCGAGAGTTAACTTTGTGGACATTAGATTCGGATTGTGGTTCCGGGAATTGTAATAGCTTCGTTATATTATTTTGGACTTGTGTGCAAATTTTGAGTTCATTTTGAGTTGATTTGATATGTTTTGGCGCGAATTTTGGAAGTTGAAAGTATTAAGTTTGATTTGAGGTGTGATTCGTCGTTTCGATGTTGTTATGTGTTATTTGAGGCCTCGAGTATGTCCATGTTATATTATGGGACTTGTTGGTATATTCGGACGAGGTCCCGAGTGGCTCGAAGGAGTTTCAGACGAGGTTCATTTGGATCATTTTTGGCTAGGCTGGTGTGGCTGGGCTTTGCTTCTGATCGTATCTACGGAGCTATGGATGCAGGTGCAGAGCCGCAAAAGTGGCAGTGGAATCGTAGAGGCGGGAATACTACTGGGAGAAGGATCCGCAGAAGCGGAGGTTTCTTCGCATCTGCGAAGGCATAGGTGCGGTGAGTTTGGGCATAGAAGCGGGGTCTTGCGTAGGAGCGAAGAGGATCTCGCACCTACGATGTCGCAGAAGCAGATACTGTTCCGCAGGTGAGAGGGTTCGACTGGTTAGTTGTGATTGCATAAGCGTGAATTTTGTTGCAAAAGCGATGCCGTAGAAGCGTCCTTAGTTCACAAAAGCGAAAATTGCTGGGCAAAAAGCTATATTTTCGAGGGTTGGTCATTTTATACTCATTTTGGGATTTTGGAGCTCGGTTTGGGCGACTTTGGAGAGAAAATTCACCATATGACTTTGGGTAAGCATTCTTGACACACTCATGATCTTATTTCGTGATTCTATCTTCGTTTTTTGGTAATTAGATTAGGAATTATAAAGAGAAATTGGGTGTTTTAGCCTAAAGTTTAATAGAGTGAGTTTTTGAGTTTTGAACATTGATTCGGAGCCGAATTTGAGTGAAACTAGTATAGTTTGACTCGGAATTGAATGGGTTGTCGGATTGTATAAGTTTCGTCGAGGTGGACTTTTGGGTTGATTTTGGGCTTTGATTAAAGATTCGACCTTTATCGATTGGGTTTGTTTTCTTTGGCTTCATTTGATGTATTTGAGTTGCTTTCGGTTAGTTTTGAGCCATTTGAAGGTCGGTACGCGCGAGATGGCATTTTTGGAGCATCGTTTGGCGTGCTTGGTATTGGAATTTCCTTGTTCAAGGTAAGTACTACTTCTAAACTTGGTGCTGAGTGTATGAACCCCTGAATATACGTGATATGTGTTTGGTATTGAGGTGACGGGAGTGTGGGCGTGCACCGTGTTAATTGTGACTCGGTTATTTCTGTGGTATTGTGTAGTTACCTAATCTTATTTGTATCAATGAAATCTCTACGTGCTAGTGTAATTGTGATGTGATCCATGATAGAAACCATGTCTAGGCTATATGCTTATCCTGTTGGGACCCGCTGAGGTCATTTATGTTGTTGAGTTATTTGCTTACATTACAATTACATACTCGGTCATATGCATTCATTTGCATATCATATCTCAGTCTCTGTTACTATTTATTGATACATCACATCATCATTTTGGGACGATTTTTCATGACATTGCGAGCCCGAGAGACTGGAGAGATGGTTGATTGAGTGAGGCCGGGGGCCTGATGGTGAGGATATTGATGGGATCGGGCTACACGCCGCAGCATGTATTATTGATTTTTGATAGGATCGGGTTGCATACCGCAACATGTTTTATAGCGTGTTATAGCGTTTGGGCTGAAAGAGCCCCTCCGGAATCTTTACACCACTAGTGTACGCAGGTACCTACTGAGTGCGAGTGCCGCGAGCGAGTGTCGAGTGATTGGGAGGACTGAGCGATTGTGAGGACTGAGTGACTGGAAGACTGAGTGAATATATACTCTGAGAGTATGCATATGGTTTTGTCACTGAGTTGTATTGCATTCGACATGCACACTTGACATACAGGCATAGAGATGCATTTTCCTCATGTTGTACGACATTGTGACATTCATGACTTCACATACATATTGACATGTAGCCATAGAGATGTACTTTCCTCATTCCATTTTAAAATGAAACATTTACCTATTGAAAGGTTTTCGGAAAAATCACAGTTTTACAAACGTACTCGTATTTTGGTAATTTCAGTAAAAGATTAGGTTTTCACTGATATACTTAAAAAGCATGCCTATTTTTCATAATTGTGAATGAGTTGAGCATCATACCTCTGGGTTATTTTCTTTCATTATTTTATAATTTTGTTATGAACTATTGCTGGTTATTGGAGTTAGACTCGGACACTTGTCCCAGCTCGTCACTACTTTCAACCTAAGGTTAGGTTTGTTACTTATTGAGTACATGGGGTCGGTTGTACTCATACTAAACTTCTGCACCTCGCATGCAGATGTTGGATGTTGATGTTGCTGTGCACGACGGGAGATGGATTTGATGATGCACCTACGTTCCGGTCATAGCTGCCTCTTGATCTTGGTAGCTTTAGTATTTTAATCTTTTCATGTATATTTAAAACAGATGATGAACTTTATTTCATACCAGCTTTGTAAATTCTAAGTCTTAGAAGCTCATAATTTGTGCTACTAGTCCTTGGGAAATTCTTGTATAAAGCAGTTGTATTTTCATTTCTTTTCTTAATAAATCTAATTTAAATTGGATAGTTGTTAATTGGTTTACCTGACGTGTTGGATTAGGTGCCATCACGACTAGGTAGATTTTGGGTCGTGACAAGTTGGTATCAAAGCTCTAGGTTCATAGGTTCTACAAGTCATGAGCAAGTGTATAGTAGAGTCTTGCGGATCGATATGATGGCGTTCATACCTATCTTCGAGAGGCTACAAGTAATTTAGCATAAACTTCCCATCTTTCTTTCCTTATCGTGCGACATTGATTCAGCTTGAAACATAACTCTTTGAATTCCCTCCACGCATTTGTGTGTGCATGTGCGCGCTCGGTATCAGTCGTGCATCACCGGTTTGTGATTCCATGGATGAGGTGCGAGATGTGATTTTTGTTTGCTGATGATGGGCTAGTCTAGAGGACTTGAGGCCCGGTTTTAACTGTAGCATGAACGCGGGGATTTCGGTTGTGTGAGCGCGTGCCTTTGGACTTATATGTCTGGTAGCATCCCCATGAGTGGAATTTTTGACTTAATGAGTGATTAGATGGATATATGATGAGTATGATGTGATTGCGGGATGTGTTTAGATGGTTTGAATGTTATGAAAAGAGTTTGTTTGAGATGTAAAAAGGACTATTGGGTGGTATATTGATGTCTTGATGTGACGTACAGTCTCGCGTTCAGTGTATTGAAAGATTTTTTATGTTGTTTAATTGTGGAACAAAGTAGGTTTTCATGTCTTTTGGTGAGTTAATACTCAGGAAGATTAAGTGTTGGCATAGTAACTGCGGCTGCGAAAGGGTATAGCAAGATGCCAATTTGAGGCTAAGCATGTAGCTTATCTCTTGCGGAGTAATCAGCGGAGGTGCGATCCTTATAATGTTATGTGGAGAGTTTCCTTTCTACTAGTGGGGTATATGTGTTAAGATTTGAATTTGGTTGAGAAAGTTGACATGATTGTCATGTGGACGTATGCGGGCTTAGTAGATGATTTGAGGTACTATATTATTTGTGTTATCCGAGCTTAAAAAGGATTTAGTTCAATCTCCCTGCGGTATTATGGCAGTAATAGAGCATGGTATGGTGAGTTATCAGATGTTCTATTCTATGGCATTGAGCTAAGCGGTGGAGTCTACTATCGTGGGGTGGGGGTGGGGGGTCTGTTATCGATGATTTGATTGCATGGTTGCGTGTTTTATTGGTTTCGGTTTGAGGCATACTTGTGGATCAATTATGACTTGCAGAGGTTGAGATCGAGGATGACTCGAGTAAACAATTTTCTAGATATGGTTTATGTTACACTTCATGGGTATATGGGAATCATGGGATGATTGAGTTGTAATTCGTGAAGGATGTAGTGCTCGTGGAGTAGGAAATTGATCGGGTGCTTAAATATGTGGATTATTTCTTTGGGTGTTATTGTGCTAATGGGGCATAGGTCATTTGGATGACGCAATTGAGATTTGAGCAGAATGGATGACTCTTAAGAAGGTTCTACTAGATTTAAGATTTATATGTGGCAATTGAGAATTTATTCGGATTTGTATATGGCTAGACTTCGAGATTTGTGTTGGATGATGTCGAGACTCGCGGTATTTCTGTATCACTATGAATTCTACATTTCAGTATCAAGAAGGTAAAAAACAAATAGTTTCAGGTTCACATAAGGACTCTTCGGAGTGGGTGTCTCGATTGTGGTACTTTTGGGGTGCTTGAGAGGGAATATAATGGCTTATGGGCCTTAAGACGGTGTGGTTTTATGCTAGGATCCCATGAGGTGAGTTCTGGTTAAGGATTGTGGTGTTCTGGCAAGGGAAGTGTCCATTTAAGGGTAATTCAGAAGGAACACGGAGAAATAGGACAACTTGGTAATAGCTTGGATCAGCACGGTAATAGATACTATCGGTTCTTTGGATACTTAGAATGTGGTGAGACTTTACAGGTGTTTTGTGGCAATGCTCTTGGGTTTTGGCGACCTGCGTGACTTGGTTGAGTTAGAGGGATTCGGTCCTGATAGCTGGGTTATGTGCAAATGGATTTCAAAGTGTTCTCAATGGTTTCTACCATGATTCGAGGTGTATATTTCCTGCTGGAGTGAAGAGCGTGTTGCGTGTTGTGATTTTCTCCTGGATGAGATCAAATGGAAGGTTCATAGCTAATTGAGTATGTAGTTTGCTTGTGACTCAGAGTTGATTATTAGATTCTCGTACTTTTCATATTCATGATAGATACGGTATGTTGTGTGGGATTAAGATTTGCGTGTGCAAGGTCACAATTTAGTTTTGAAAGGAAGGGCATAAATTCTTATACAACGTGGGCAATTTCAGATGACTAGATGAATGATATTACTAGTTGGTATTGCATGAGGAGGGTGTACATTTCAGAAGGTGCACTGAGTGTTGATTTACGGATGCCTCATTGGTATTGTGGTACTTGCCTGGTTGATTGACTACCGATATTCAAATTTTGCGATGTAGCACGGAAGAATTATAGAAGTATTCCTCGTGGGATGATCATGTATGAAGGATGTGTTAGATATTCGGGTGGTGGAGTTGGGATCAGATATGGTGATTCGTGTGTTCTACGGATTTGGAGACCAGGACTTTTCAGAAGCATATTGTTTCGTGGTTATGGACTGTGAAGATGTGGCCAAGGCTAGCCAGATAATAGTATATGTTATGGTTAGGTCATTATAGACTTTTGGAGGATTATTTATCTGTTTGTGGATGACCAGAGTTAATTTGGGGCCCATTGGTAGGCCCAACGAGGATGTGTATTCTACACCGAGTCGGACTGGTCAACTCCGTACTGCTATTGCTGGGGGATGTGCCATTCGGTTAGAGTTGAGATTATTCATGTTCTTATATGATCTATGTGTTACTCCTCTATGCTACAACAGGTTTTGATTTGTTAGTTATAAGCACACGTGGTGCGGTTCTATTTCGGTCTTGTAGCGGGATTTGAGCGAGATGGTTATTGGGGTGTCGAATGGTTGATTACGCCTTGGTTATGTTCTACTCGGACTGTGGTATATTGTGCTATTTGCTTCTCCGTGGTTATGGTCATACACTTCGGGTATTTGATGTCAAATTGCGTGTAGTTGTTGATTTTGAGCATGGTGGCTTGAGGTATTCCATATGGATCCGTGTCTGGATGTGGTCACGCATTACAGCTGGGTTATGTTGGGATATGATCCTTTATGTTAGATCTGTGTGCCTTGGTTCTACTATGTAAGATGGGTTTGTAACATTGCGGTTATGGTGGTACTTGTTGAGCTTGCGGAACGGTTCTCTCATTGGAGTCATTTTCTTTGTTTGAGTACATTCGAATTGTTGTGTATTGGTGCACGGATTGCACGGTTTATGGCTCTGGGTAGTATTGGTGTGGAATGTCAGTAGAGTAGCTTGTATTTGATAAGATGAGGTTGTTGGACCTCGAATAGGTGCTATCGGATTTGTTTGCGGTATATTTGCAAGGATAATGTCGTTGATCGGCTAAGAAATTGGCTTTAGTTCTTCTCGAAGGAGATGGAGCTCCATGACTTGTTGATCTGATGAATAGTTATGAGTTTCTGTGTGTTTCTTTCATCATCGGTAGTGTACGAAGATTTTAGAATGAGGTTTCGTTTGGAATGAGATTATTACCAGTAATGGGTTGTTTTGAGCATCTACTGTGATCGAAAGTTATTTCTATGAGTATTTGAGTTATGTGGTATGTGATTTTGTCTTGGGTTATGGTTATGACTTGATGCAACTGGTTCAAACTTATACAGTGTGTAGATGCGAGATTCAGGTCTTATACAGAATTTCGGATGTTGGAAATTAGATTCTAAGATTTATGGGCTAAGGTCGAAGTAATGATCTTCAGTTTTGTTGTGTTGTTGGGCCTATATGGAATAGGGTGATGTGGGATCACCCCCGGGTATGTGCATGTTAAGGTTATACGGCGGTTTGATGGCATTGGAACGACTCTCGGCACGTTCGAGGACGAACGTATGTTTAAGTGGGATAGGACATAACGACCCGATCGATCGTTTTGAGCATTTGCACTTCTCTCGGTAGTTTGAGAGTATGAGTAGCTCCGCATGATGTATTATGACTTATGTGAATCGTTGGTTTTGGTTTTCAGGTTATTCGGAATCGATTTGGAAGAATGAATTTCAGGATATAAGCTTTAAGTTGGAAGAGTTGACCAAGTTTGACTTTTATGAATTTGACCCTGAAATGAAATTTTGAAGGCTCCGTTTGGTCCAGATGGTTATTTTGGACTTGGGCGTATGTCCGAATTTGCATTTGGATATTTTTAGAAGGATTCGACGCTAATTGGCGAAAGTTAAAAATTAGAAGGAATGAAAAGTTCATAAGTTTGATCGGGAGTTAACTTTGTGGATATCGGATTCAGATTGTGGTTCCGGGAATTCGAATAGCTTCGTTATGTTATTTAGGACTTCGGTGCAAAATTTGAGTTCTTTCCGAGTTGATTTGATATGTTTCGGCGCGAGTTTTGGAAGGTGAAAGTTCAAGAGTTCATTAAGTTCGATTTGAGGTGCGATTCATTGTTTCGATGTTGTTATGTGTGATTTGAGGTCTCGAGTAGGCCCGTGTTATGTTATGGGACTTGTTGGTATATTCGGATGGGGTCTCGAGTGGCTCAGAGGAGTTTAGATGAGGTTTGGTTCATTTGGATCATTTTTGGCTAGGCTAGTGTGGCTGGGCTTCTGGTGTGACCACACCTGCGGAGCTATGGGCACAGGTGCGGAGCCGCGAAAATGGCAGTGGAATCGCAGAGGCGGGAGTGCTCCTGGGAGTAGGAGCCGCAGAAGTGGAGGTTTCTTCGTATTTGCGAAGGCATAGGTGCGGTGAGTTTGGGCACAGAAGCGGGGTCTTGCGCAAGAGCGAAGAGGAGCTCGCACCTGCGACATCGCAGAAGCAGATATTATTCCGCAGGTGGGAGGGTTCAGCTAGTTAGTTGTGATCGCAGAAGCGTGAATTTTGTCGAAAAAGCGATGTCGTAAAAGCGAAAATTGCTAGGCAGAAGCTATATTTTTTAGAGTTGGTCGTTTTATTCTCATTTTGGGATTTTGGAGCTCGATTTGGGTGACTTTGGAGAGGAAATTCACCATGTGACTGTTGCGCTTCGAACTTGAATGGGATGACATCTCCCTTGAAATCTGCCTTGTACTAGACCATGTTGGAAACCCGAGGTATGACTTGTTTTCTTCCAGCTTCCCTCATTACCCTTATAGGAGCGTAAGGGTAGATGCCTCGCAGCCCGATCAGTACCAAGTGAGTAGTCCCTTTTGATCTGATGATGAACACACTACTAGAAAACCATTCAAACAACCAATGCACTTGCTCATCTATCAGATTGCTGAAGAAACGCACCCAACCTACAGCATTTCCAGGCATTGCAAACCTGTCTGGAATAAACGTCATTTTCTTTGGGCGATGATTGGCTATGTAGTCATTCAGTGGCCTTCGCAGAAGCTGTTGACGATACTCACCCCTCTGAAAGTGTTCCAGTGGCCATACTTGTAGTAATAGGTTACAACCCTCAAAGTGTCCAAACCCATGCTTGCACCGATCTAAAGCACGGTACATCTCAGCTAAGATCATTAGGATGATAGTATAAGCTTCTCCTTTGATGTCATCCATTAAGGTCCTGGCGACCATGGTTAAGTGAGTGTGAATCCTTCCTCCTTGCATCGAAAAGATCAACAACCCCACGAAGCAGACAATAAAAACATTAACCCGACGATGCACCCATCTTAAAGAAGTAATAGCTAGGTCATCACGATGAAGACAGTATGATTTGCTATGCCCATAACGCTCGTAAAGAGACTCAAAAGGGATGTATGATTTATTTAGACAGAGCAGTTCATCATTCTTTTTAAAATCCAACATCTTCAAAAAACCGCGTGGAGTGCGATTTTCTGGCACTAGCAGTCCCGGACTATCCCATGGTAACTTGGCAAAACCCCTTATATCTTCCAGGAGAGGAGTCATTTCTATATTTTCAAATTGAAAAACATCTCTTTTCTCGTCCCAGAACATGGTAGCAGCCTCGATCAGTTCCCTATTTGGTCGAATGTTCAACAAAGATAGCAGGTCACCATGTACTCTCCTCACATGATTATTATCACATGATTCAAGGTCTTTCCACTAGTCAAGTAGTAAAGGCGGGATATTCTTGACCATACCGAACCTGGGGATTTCGTGCTTCATTTTCAGCAGACAAATAAAAGTTAGCCCTTTCCCCCTTCCAGATTCGACTATTTATGCACTAACAATCAGCATGTTGACACATTTTCTCTAAGTAATGCACATAACATGATAGTGTCCTTTGGGATTATGGAAATCCCGTCGGACTTTGGACAAGGTTTATCTAAGCAGGTTGTTACGTCAATAACGCCTCAATCCGTACTAGGTTTAGCATGATGCATGTATATTTCAAATTGGAGCGGGGTTTATAGAAGGGTCTAGACTGGTACTCTCAAGTGGACAACTTGAGAGGGAAAGGCACGAGACCATCGACTGCACCGCTGATCAACTAGTCTACCGCAAATAAGCCTTTCTGATTAAAAAGGGTGATTTCAGGAAAGCGTGGACACTCATCAAGCACCGCTATGTTAATAATAGGCACGAGTGGAGTATGATGTGGAGCATGCTTTTTGCAGAAATAATAACACATTGCCAAGCATTTTATGATAAAAGTACGTAAAAACGACAATTATGATAAAGATGAATAGGAGTAGAAACAAAAGAGAAATAAAAAGACAAAAAGAGAAGTCAGTTTAACTCATTAAAACGTGCGAGAATGTCACGAAGCGAGTACGAAAATAGGGATGGGAGAGTCATGATATAGCAGTTTTAGACAAGATGAAAGAAATGGAGAGGGGTCATACATGTCATAGAAAATAAATGCTATCCAGTATGACCCTTTTATTCTTATGTATTATAATAGATCCTTCAACTTCTATACCTTTCTTTGCTTATCACTTAGCTTACTCGTCTAATCCACAGTTGTCACACGTCGAAGCCCCTTTTTGCGAGAAATTTACACTATGTGGATTAGATGATTAAGCTAAGTGATAAGCAAAGAAAGGTATAGAAGTTGAAGGATCTATTATAACATATAAGAATAAATGATCGGTACAAATCCTAAAGATTACAAGGGTACAACTGTTGGTCTATGTTAAATGACTGTGTGAAAAGCAAGTATATAAAGAAAAGGGGGGTCCTAAGTTTTTTAGCCTAAAGGATCACCTCGTGCATCATAAATAATACTTCGCAACTCCATTAAGGTAGGGTTTGCTTATATTATTCAGCGGGCATAAACTATCATCACCTGCTACCCAATTACTATATATCATTATTCACACAAAATAGCAAACCCAGATCTAGGTACACCCCAGGACATTAGAGTGTATCGGCTGCATGACTCGAACACAAACCCACACCAAGTCTAAAGGGGGAGCTAACTTACCCGGCAATGCCAAACTTAACCATATAAGTAACAAATTGTTCATAAATTGATCAGACCACTTGAAGTCCACACACTTAGTTCTTAAGACTGTAACTAATAGTAGTTTTAACCAGAGCAGATATTCGAGATCACACGGAGTTATATACATAAGATGCTAGAAATTCAAAAGACGGGATGGAACATCACAAACTAACAGACAATCCCAAGTAGAGTTTCATGATATAATATGATCTAAGATCAACTTAAGTACAATCTCGACAGAGGAATCTTGAAGAATTACAGATAGAAGAAAGTAAAATAGCAGTTGTCATATGGAAATTTCTACCATGAGGGTCTAGTGCAAGTATGATCATAACAAACAGGCTGATGAACATGGTCTATAACAATCCACTCAACTAGGCATGAGGAATTTTAACATTAGCAATTATACACGAAAGTTTAAATAGTACCATGCATAATGGACAAGAATATGTAAAATATAGGTTAACAGGACTCGCCTACACTAGGCTTAATCACATATAGAAGAAGATTCTTAGGCAGTATTAAAGAACACCTGATTAAACAAGCCAGGGAACACGTATTAGTTTACAAGTAGTAGGGAAAGTACGTTTGGGCTAATAACACGATCAGGAGTTAACTCTAGAAAAGTATTAAGTTGCACATGAATAACTCAACAAGCATTAGAACATGTTCTGGGCATGACTCGACTTATCACAAGAATACAAAACAAGGCACAGGCTAAACTCAGAATAAGCAACAGTGATAAGCATTCGAACACATACATTAATGCAATCAGTCTTAAGAAAATAGAACCAAGGCAACAAATAGGCAAGTTGGATTACTAGAAGGTATAGAGCCTCAAGAATAGTTTTAGAGCCTATAATAACATGTTGGGTCATAGAAAACAATCTCAGAGACATAGATATGAAGAGCAGAAACTCAAACAAAAGGAGAATGAAATTGCAAGGGTCATAGGTACTTACCAATTACAGATTAATGAACAAGTAAACAAGAGGAATAATTTCAGCAATACCCCAATGTCAATAACAAAACGAATAGTAGAACCCAGGAATCTCAGTGCGTTAAAATTCCCAAAGGTTTCGAATGAACCCCGGGCAGTGCTCACAATAAGAAAGGTCCGATAATCGAATTTCGGTGGCCTTGGCTTTCAACCGGCCAAGAAATTAAGCCTCAGAGTGGTATAATACAAGTGAGAATAAAATAATAGTAGTAATTTCAGTGATTAAGCCCTCTCCTAGGGAATTAGGGGGGGAGGGGTTTATATAGTAGTAAAATTCAAACGAACGAACAAGAAAAATAGTCAATCAACATATTAAAGGAAAGACTATCATGCAAAAATCAATTTCGAATTAGATTAAAAGAGAAACCAGACAAACCCTAGTTCGATAGAAATTAAAAATCGACCACAGATCTTGGTGAATCGGCCCCATATCACCTATGAATGTATACAGACGAAATACCATCTAGATCTTAGAGATTGAAAATGATTTCACATGATTCAAGTCATGGTACTTGCCAAAAATATACAAGTACGAAGTGATACCATAATCGTGTAAGTAACACAGAGACAAAACATATAAGGAAGGAAAATCATAGAGGGATTCCATATTAAGGCCGAAATCGGAGAGGATTGAAGGGTGTGGCGGCTAGGGTTTCTCAGAGATGAATGAAACAGAGAGGATTCAGAAGCGGCTGGAGTGGGGAAATGGGATTAGGGTTTGGGTGAGGGGATATAAGGAAAGGTGTGGATTTATTATAGGTCGTTGATCATTTAAGATCAACGGCCAGGATCAAAGGGAAACGGGGCGGGTCGTTTTACACGGGTCATGATCGGGTTCATTAAAAGGGTTGTCTATTTTGGGCTTGGGGTTATTGGGTTAGGTTTTGGGTCCGAAATTAACTCAAACATTGGCCAAAGTTTTTAAATACACTAAAATTATAAAAATAATTTGTAAGAAGTAATTAACAAATAATAAAAATATTATTTGTGTAGTAAGATGCTTGAAAGTAATAATTTGACATTATAAAAATATAAAAATGCTATTTGGGCACAAATAATGTAATAAAATATAATTATGCACAGCATACAGGCTATTATTGCAAAATTATGTAAATATCTTAAAAATACAAATATAATTATATGAAAATGAGGTAAAATATTATGAAACATATATGTGGATACAAATAATAATTTTGGATGATTAAGTCATCATAAAATAATTTAAATGGGTAATTAATACATATTCAAATAATTTAAATACAAGAAAATTAATTTTATAGCTTTAAAAATTATGAAAAATTATAGAAAATACTTGTATGACTCTTGTAAATTGGTGATGATGCAGGAATAATATTTTAAAAGCATATGTGACATTTATAAAAACATGACGGAAAAATTAGGTATCAACACTCCTAGTCTCCAAATCAGGAGAATAAAAAACCTCCATATCCGATCCCAACTCAACCACTCAAGTGACTGACACATCCTTCATGCACAATCATTCCACGAGAAATACTTCCATAATTTTTCCATGCCACATAGCAAAATATGAATGTCAGCAGTCGATCAACCAGGATATTACCATAATACCAGTCATGCATCCGCAAGTCAAAACACAATGCGCCTTTGGAAATACACACTCTTCTCAGGTATTATCAAAATTGTGCCAGCATTTTTCTAAAACGCAAACTTGTACATGCACACCTCAATCCCACACGACGCACCGCCTCTATCATACCATCATAGGAAAGCACGAGAATCCCATTATCAACTTTGAGTCACAAGTAGGATACATACTCATTCAGCCAGAAACCTTCCACTTGATCCTATCCGGGAGAAAATCACAACACACAACATACTCCTCATGCCGGTAGAAAATATCCATCTCATAGAAATCATTTAGAACTCTTAGAAACTCATTAGCACAAGATCAAGCCATCAGAACTAAATCCATCTAACTCAACCAAGTCACACAGGTTGCTTAACCCAAGAGTATTGCCTCAAAACACCGGTAAAACCCCACCACACAAAGAGAACCAAAAGAACCGATTATTTTCATTACCATGCCGATCTAAACCACTACCAAGTTGACCTATTTCTCTGAGTTTCTTCTGAATTACCTTCAAGTCAATATTTCTCCTTTCCAGGACACAACGATCCTTACGCAAAGCTCACCACAAGAGATCCTAGCATGAAACCATATTGTCATAAGGCCCATGAGCCACTGTATTCCCTCTTAAGTACCCAAAAATACTGCACCCCAAATACCTACTCTAGAGAGACCATAAATAAATCTGAAGTTGTTTTCCTTAACCTCCCTAATATTGAAATGTATAATCCAATAATGATACCGAAATACCGCGAGTCCCGACACTATCCAATGCAAATCTCATATCTTAGCCATTTACAAATTTGGAAATTCCTCAAATACCACATATGAATCTTTATCCCATTAGAACCTTCTCGAGAGTCATCCACTCTGCTCTAATCTCTAATGTACTACCAAAATGGGTTGAACAACTTGTGCTCCATTAGCACACAAATACCTTAAGAAGTAACCCACATCTCTAAGCAACTGAGTAAATTCCTACTCCATGCACACTACCTCCACCTCGCATAATAAACCCGAATCATCCCAAGATTTCCATATATCCGCAAAGTGTAATACATCATGCATCCAAAAATTTTCTTACTCGAGTTAACCTCAAACCAACCTCTTCAAGTCGTAATTTATCCACAAATATGCCTCAGAACAAAACTAATATAACACATAACCATGCAATCAAATCATCGATAGTAGACTCATGTAACGACCCAACCGGTCGTTTTGAGCATTTGCATTCCATTCAGTTATTCGAAGTCTTGAGTAGATTCATGTGATCTATTGTGACTTGTGTGAATTGTCTGTTTTAGTTTTCAGGTGATTGGGGTTGATTTAGAAGAATGATTCTCATTTTAGAAGCTTTAAATTTGAAAAGTTAACCAAGTTTGACTTTTGTGTATTTGACCTCGGATCGAAGTTTTGATGGTTCGATTAGGTTCATATTGTGATTTTGGACTTAGGCGTATGCCCAAATTTGCATTGGATGTTTCTAGAAGGTTTCAGCACTATTTGGCGAAAGTTGACAATTTAAAGGTTTGAAAAGTTCATAGGTTGACTTCGATGTTATCGGGTTCGGATCAGAAGTTGGAATATGTTCATTTTGTCATTTGGGACTTGTGTGCATGTACTCGTCAACCAGATACAAGAAGTCGCTTCATCCCATACATGAACAATTGAAAGATCTACCAATATATCTGCATTCTCAGTTTGCAAAATACATCAAGACAATAACCAAACATATATAGCCCCTCATAGTCCATTCGCAACATTGCAAGCCATCGGTGAATAGCTGATACTAAGTGTGCAACATCACATAAAAATGATTAGGAAGAAATCGAAGATACAGGCTTCAAGCTGAAACAAGGTCGAACGATAAGGAGATAAAGAAGGGAAGTTTCCTAGATGCCCTACAGCCTCTTGAAGATAGGTACGGATGTTATCATACCAATCCGCAATACTTTACTAGACACTTGCTCATGACTCATAGAACTTATGAACCTAGAGCTATGATACCAACTTGTCACGATCCAAAATCCCATCAATGTCGTGATAGAACCTAAACCAACCCGCTAGGTTAGCCAAACATCACAAGTTACTACTACAATGAGAAATCATCAATTTATATATAAGACTGCAAAAGAATTTAATACAACTACCCTAAGGACTGGTAGTATAACTCATTAGCCTCTATGATTTATATTTACAAAGTTGGTGAAATAAATAAATACAACATTTGATTTACCACGAATATTCTCGATCCGTCTAGCAATCTCTATAACCCGCTAGAAGGAAATATCATCCCCAGTCTCCTTGGCCATCTGTAGCCTGATATAAAAAGTATGGCCATCAATTAATTTCCTCACTATCTCCCTCTCGTACTGGGTAACAGTCATGCTACCATGCTGGGGATGATCAAACTGGATACAACACTCCTCTCTTAGAGTAAAAGGGATGAACTTCTCCAAGAATAACTGTGAAAATTGATCCCAAGTGAGTGGAGGTGATCCTGCTGGTCTAGCTCGAACATAGTCCTGCCACCAGCTCTTGGCTGAACCGAACATCTGGAATACTGCAAAGTCAACTCCATTGGACTCCACTGTACCCATGTTGTGCATCACCTCGTGGCAACGATATATGAAATTATGTGGGTCCTTAGAAGGCGTACCACCAAATCGAATAGGAAATAACTTAGTGAACTTATCCAACCTCTTCAAACCCTCAGAAGACATCACGGGCCTCTCCTCGGTCAGTGGAGCAACAATAGGCTGAACTACTATAACTGGCAAAACTGCCGGAATCTGATATCCGTGAGACATCTACTCTGGTGTGTGAGTAGCGGGAGTCTGGGCTCCTCTGCCAGCCTGAGAGACAACTAGTGCTACCGAAAATGCATCGTCTTGGGCCACTCTCCATAAGTCCCACCAGACGGACTAGAGCGTCCTGAAGTAATGGGATGGCAATAAACCCCATTAGGACCTGAGCTGGTCTAATTGGCACGGTCTAAATCGGGACCTTCTCCTCCTACTCGAACTGAGGCTCTGAAATAAGTGTTGCTGCTCGTGCTCTATACTGAGCTCTACCTCTGCCTCTGGCTCGACCTCGGCCCCGGCCCCTATCCCGGTAGTGGATGCAACCTGGGGCTCCAGCTCCTGACCAGCCGTGGATGTTGTGCGTGTCCTCACCGTCTGTGAGAGAATAAGAATAAAATGATTCAAATTTCAGTGATAGAATAGAGTCGCATGACAAAGTAAGAAAGAAGCAAAAATTTTCCTAAAGCCTTATAAACTCTAGAAGATAAGTACAGACGTCTCCGTATCAATCCTCCAAATTCTACTAAGCTTGCTCATGACTCGTGAGACCTAGGCAACCTAGAGCTCTAATACTAACTTGTCATGACCATGAATACCAACCTTGGGGCCATGATGGTGCCTAACATCTACCTGCTAGGCAAGCCAATGTTAGATAATCAATTAACCATCTTAACAATTTAGAACAGAGTAGTAACAATTATTAACGGTCGGTAAAACTAAAATACATAAGATAAATCCATAATATAACACACAATGTAGTCTAATCCTAGAAATCTGGAGTCATTAGTACATGAGCAACTAGAATACTAAAAAGTATGGTCCGAACAAAATACAATTGTTTGAAATGAAATAAACAGAAAAGATAGAATAGAAGGGGACTTCAGGGACTGTGAATGCCAGTAGCTCTATCTCAAGTCTCTGCTGTAGATATGATCTGAGAAGAAGTACCGCTAGACACCGTTGGGACCAATACAAGAATCTGCATAAGAAGTGCAGAAGTGAAGCATGAGAATAACTGACCCAATTGTAATGACCCGATCGGTCGTTTTGAGCATTTACACTTCGCTTGGTTGTTTCAGGGCATGAGTAGCTCTGTATGATGTAATATGACTTATGTGAATCATCGATATTGGTTTTCAAGTTATTCGGAATTGATTTGAAAGAATGATTCTCAGCTAGAAACTTTAAATTTGAAAGAGTCGACCAAGTTTGATTTTTTATGAATTTGAACTCGGAACGGAGTTTTGATTGTTCAATTATCTCCGTTGGGTGATTTCAAACTTAAGAGCGCGCCCGGATTGTGATTCGGAGGTCCGTAATTGAATTTGGCTCGAAATTGCGAAAGTTGAAATTTTGGAAAGTTTGACCTGGAGTGGACTTTTTGATATCGACTTCAGATTGTGATTCCAGGAATTGGAATAGTTTTGTTATGTTATTTGGAACTTGTGTGCAAAATTTGAAGTTATTCCGGATTGATTTGCTATGTTTCGGCACGAGTTATTGAATTTGAAAGTTCAAAGTTCATAGATTTTAGATTTGAGGTATGATTCATCGTTTCGATGTTGTTATGCATGATTTGAGGCCTTGAGTAGGTCCGTGTTATGTTATTGGATTTGTTGGTATATTCGGACGGGGACCCGAGTGGCTCGGATGAGTTTTGGACGAGGTTCAGATCATTTTACTTCATGTTGCTATTGCTGGTTCTGGTATGACCGCACATGTGGCTGGTTTGTGCAGGTGTGATGGTCGCAGAAGTGACGAAGGGGTCACAGGAGTGGAAATAGTTCTGGGTGAGAAAGACCATAGAAGCAGAGATTTGGGTGCATATGCGGATGCGCAGGTGCGAGGTGATGAAACGCAGGAGCAAGGTATTTCGCAGGTGCGGATGGTGGCTCGCACCTGCGATGTCACAGAAGCGGATATGTTATCCGCAGGTGCGAGGGTCGATTCCTCAGCTGATTCTGCAGAATCAGAGGTTATGTCGCAGAAGCGACTCCGCAGAAGCGACTAATGTGACGCAGGTGCGAAAATGCTGGCAGAAGCTATAAATTGAGGTTTTGGTTCGTTTTTCATATTTTGAGATGTGGGACTCGGATTGAGGCGATTGTTGGAGCAATTTTCATCACAAGGATTGGGGTAAGTGTTCTCTACTCAGTTTTAGTTATATTTCATGAATCCACCTTCATTTTTGGTAAATGGATTGTGAATTTTAAAGAGGAAATTGGGGGTTTTGGCCTAAAGTTTCATAATATGAATTTTTGAGTTTTGAACATCGAATTGGACTCGGATTTGAGTGAAACTAGTATGGTTGGACTCGTAATTGAATGGGTTGTTGAATTTCATAAACTTTTGTCGGGTTCTGAGGTGCGGGCCCGGGTTGAGCTTTTGGCCGATTTTGGGCTTTTGATTCAAGATTTGATCTTTTTCGATCGGGATTGGTTCCTTTAGCATTGTTTGATGTATTTGAGTTGTTTTTGGTTAATTTTGAGCCGTTCGAAGGTCGAAACACGCGGGATGGCATTTTGGAGCATCGCTCGGCTTGGTCGGTGTTGGAATTGGCTTGTTCGAGGTAAGTAACTCTTCTATTCTTGGAGTTGAGGGTATGAAACCCCAAAATACGTGTTATATGATTAGTGTTGAGATGACGCACATGCTAGGTGACGGGATTGTGGGAGTGCACCATGTGAATTTAGACTCTGTTATTCCCACGGCATTGTATAGTGGTCCTACTTTGTTGATATTCGTGTTCTCACCATGTGATAAAGTAGTTAAGCTATCAATCATGCTAAATATCATGTTTAGGCATTTTGCCGATACTGTTTGGACCTATAGTGGTCGTTTCTTACTGCCATCTCACTGATTTCATTGATATTTCATACTCAGTCATATCCATGCATTCATACCATATCTCAGTCTCAGATATTATTTATTGATACATCATATCATTGTTGTCGGGATAGTTTCAGGACATTGTGAGCCCGTGAGTGAGACTGGAGAGATTGACGACTGAGTAAGGCCAGGGACCTGAGTGAAAGTGACATTTTAGGATCGGGCTGCACGCCGCAGCATATTATATTGATTATATTTTATATGGATCGAGTTGCACGCCGCAACAAGCCTGAGGGTTGTATGTATATGGATCGGGTTGCACGCCGCAACGAGCCTTAGGGCTGTATATATATATATATATATATATATATATATATATAGATTGGGTCGCACGCCACAACGAGCCTTATGGCTATTTATATGTTATGAGATCGGGTTGCATGCCGCAACGATATAGCGCTTGGGCTGAAGGTGCCCCTCCGGAGTCTGTACACCCTTAGTGAGCGAACTGAGCCTTTTATTTCGGAGATACCCTTTTGTTATGGTACTATGCTGTTATGAAATATGGTGGGATATTGGTGTTGTACCCGACCTTGTTGTTAGCTTGTCACTACTTTCAACCTAAGTTTAGGTTTGTTACTTATTGAGTACATGGGGTCGGTTGTACTCATACTACACTTCTGCACCTTGCGTGCAGATAATGACTGTTGATGTCGCTGTGTTCGATGGGAGCTGGATTTGAAGATGTACCTGCATCCCGGTTGTAGCTGCCTCTTGTTCGTGGTAGCTTTAGATCTGTAAAACTCTGTTTATGTACTATTCAAACAAACTATGTATTTATTTCATTTTCGCTTTGTAAACTCTATTCTTATAAGCTCATGATTTATACTACCAGTTCTTGGGGAATGTATCAGATTTAGATTTAGATAATTTCTTTACTTAATTACTTTATTAATTGTTATTAGAATTGGTTAGTGGTTAACTAGCTTACCTAGCAGGTTGGGTTAGGTGCCATCATGACTAGTTGGATTTTGGGCCGTGACAGGTGGCATCAGAGCTCTAGGTTCATAGGTTCTACAAGTCATGAGTAAGTATCTAGTAGAGTCTTGCAGATCGGTATGATGACGCCCATACCTATCTTTGAGAGGCTACAGGACATTTAGGATATACTTCCCATCTTTCTTTCCTTATCATGCGGCATTGATTCAGCTTGAAGCGTAACTCTTTAAATTCCTTCCATACATTTGTATGTGCATGTGAGCGCTCGGTATCGGCTGTGTGCCGACGACTTGTGATTCCATGGTTGAGGTACGAGATGTGATTTTGGCGTGCTGATGATAGGCCAGTCTGGAGGACTTGAGGTCGGGTTTTGATGGTGGCTTGAGCACAGAGATTTCGGTTATGTGAGCACGTGTTTTTGGGACTTATGTCCGGTGGTGTCCCTGTTATAGGAATTTGTGATTGGATGACTATGGGGTAAGTATGATGAGACTGCGAGATGTGTTCCGATTGTTTGAATGTGATGAGAAGAGTTTACTTGAGATGTAGCAAGGACTATGGGGTGTTTGATTTCTGTCTTGATTTGGCGTATGGTCTCGAGTTATGGGTGTGTTGAGGGACCTCTCATGTTGTTTAGTTATGGAGTGAAGTAGATTCTCATGTCTTATTGATGAGTTTAGAATCAAGAAGATTAAGTGATTGCGTAGTAGTTGTGACTGTGGAAGGGTATAGAGGGATGTCAATTTGAGGTTGAGCAGGCGGGTTATCTTCTGCGAGGTGTCCTGAGGTTGTGTGGTCCTTATGATGTTTTATAGAGGGTTCTCTTTTACCAGTGAATGATATATGTTGCATTTTGAGTTTGGATCGCTTGTGGAAGTTGGCTTGACTATTACAAGGGTGAATGCGAGATTTGCAGACGATTTGAAGTATTATATGGTTTGTGTTACATGGGCTTGCGAAGGATTTAGTTGAATTTTAGTGCGGGATTCTAGCAGTAATAGAGTATGGGTATCGTGATGTTATCGACTATTTTGTTCTATGGCTTTGAGCCAAGTGGGGGAGTCTGTTATCGATGAGCTATTTGCACGGTTATGTGTCATATTGGTTTTAGTTCGGGGTATACTGGTGAATCAGTTATGACTTGCAGAGGTCGAGATCGAGATCGAGGATGACTCGGGTAAAGGAATTTCTAGATACAGATTGTATTACGCTCTATGGGTATATGGGAATCATAAAATAATTGAGTGGTTATTCACGAAGAATGTAGGGTACATGGAGTAGGGATTTTCTCGATTGCTTAGGAGTGTGTCCCTTGGGTGTTGGTGTACTAATGGGGCACAAGTCGTTCAGACCGTTTGGTCGGTTCAATTGATATTTGAGTAGAGTGGATGACTCTTGAGAATGTTTCTAATGGATTCAAGAATTACATGAAGAAATTGAGAATTTTGGATTGGTATATGGCTAGGATTTGATATTTGCATGGGATGGTGTCGAGACTTGTGGCATTTTTATATCATTGTGGATTATGCATTTCAATATCAAGAAGGTGAAGGAAACAGTTTTAGGTTCACATAAGGTCTCTTTAGAGTGGGTATCTCGGTTGT
This sequence comes from Nicotiana tomentosiformis, assembly GCF_000390325.3. Classification (NCBI taxonomy): domain Eukaryota; kingdom Viridiplantae; phylum Streptophyta; class Magnoliopsida; order Solanales; family Solanaceae; genus Nicotiana; species Nicotiana tomentosiformis. The sequence continues at coordinate 11,200,676 of NC_090821.1, forward strand.
GGTGCTTTGGGGTGCTTAAGAGGAAAGTCAACGGCTTATGGGCCTTAGGGCGTGGTGGTTTTATACTAGGGCCTCTTGTATGGTAAATTTTGGTTAAGGATCGTTGTGCTCCAGCAAGGAGAAGTATCAACTTGAAGGCAATTTGGAAGGGACTTGGAGAAATAAGACATCGTGGTAGTAGGTTAGCACAGTAATGGGTATGATCGATTCTTTGGGTACTTATGATGTGGCTAGTCTTTACAGGTGTTTCGTGGCAATGCTCTTGGGTTTTGGAAACCTGCGTGGCTGGGTTGAGTTAGAGAGATTCGGTTCAGATAGCTTGGTTATATGCAAATGGGTTATGAAGAGTTCTCAATAGTTTTTACCAAGGTTCGAGGGGTATATTTCCTACTGTCGTGAGGAGCGTGTGGTGTATAGTGAATTTCTCCTGGATGAAATCAAATGGAAGGTCCTTAGCTAATTGAGTACGTAGTTGCTTGTGACTCGGAGTGGACTATGAAGTTCTCGTATTTTTCATATGATGGCATGGTATATAAAGTGTGTTGTGTGGGATTGAGATTTACGTGAGCAAGATCACAGTTTTGTTTGGAAGGGAAGGTCATAAAAAATAATTCGTAGGCAACATGGATGGTTTCAGATGACTAGGTAAATGATATTACTATTTGGTATGGCTTGATGAGAGTATACATTTCAGAAGGGGCAAAGTGTTTTAATTTATGGATACTTCTCTGATATTGCGGCACTCTCCTGGTTGATCGACTGCTGATATTTAAATTTTTCTAAGTGGCACGGAAGAATTTTAGAAGTATTCCTCGTGGGATGATCGTGTATGAGAGATGTGTTAGGCATTCGGGCGGTGGAGATGGAATCAGAAATGGTGATTCGTGTGTAGTATGGATTTGGAGACTGGAGTTCTAAGGAGCAGACTGTTTCATGGTTGTGGACTGTGAAGTCATGGATGAAGCTGGAGAGATGATAGTATGTGTTATGATTCAGTCATTGTGGGCTTTCGGAGGGTTATTTATCTATTTGTGGGTGGCCGGAGTTGATTTGGAGGTCCATTGGTAGGCCCAATTAGGATGTGTATTCTACACCGAGCCGGATTGGCTGGCTCCATACTGCTATTGTTGAGAAAAGTACCATTCGGTTGTTGTTGAACTTATTCATGGTCGGAAATGATCTGTGAGTTACTCTTCTATGCTACAAGGAGTTGTGATCCGTTGGTTATAAGCACACCTGGTGCAGTTCTATTTGGGCTTTATAGCAGAATTTGAGCGAGATAAGTAATTGGGTATTGCATGGTTGATGGCGTATGGGTTATGTTCTTTCAGGTTTTGCGTGGCATTGTGTCATCTTCTTCTCCGTGGTTATGGTAATGCACTTTGAGTACTTGATGTCGGATTGCGCGTGGTTATTGATTTTGAGCATGGTGGCTGAGGTATTTCATATGGATCAGTGTTTGGATGGGGTCGCGCATTGCGGCAGAGTTATGTTGAGATATGATCCTTGGTGTTAGATTCGTGTGTTATGGTTCTACGGTGTGTGATGGGTTCTTAGCATTGCGTCGGGGTGGTACCCGTCGAGCTTGCGGGACAGTTCTCTTGTTTGAGTCATTTTCGTAATTGAGTACATCTGGAATATTGCTTATTGGTGCACGGATTACACGGGTTGTGGCTTTAGATAGTATTGGTGTGTCATGTCAGTAGAGTAGCTGGTATTTGATGAGATGAGGTCATTGTACCTAGAATGGATACTATCGGAATTGATGTCAGCATGGTTGGAAGGATAATATCAAAAGTCGACTTAGAAATTTGCTATAGTTCTTGTCAAAGGAGATGGAGTACCATGACTTGTTGATCTGATGAAGGGTTATGAGTTCTGCATGTTTCTTTTATCATTGGCAGTGTACGAAGGTTTAAAACGAGGCTTTGTTTGATATGAGGTTGTCACCGGTATTGGGTTGATTTGAGCAGCTACTGTGATTAGAAATCTTTGCTTCGAGCGTTTGAGCTATGTGGTATTTGAGTTTTGAGTATTTGAGTTATGGTTATGGCTTTTGGTACATCTTGTTTAGACTTATACAGTGTGTAGGTTGCGGGATTCAGATCTTATAAGAGATTCTGAATGTTGGAAATTGGATTCGAAGGCTTGTGTGCTAGTTTGAATTGAGAAATTTTTGTTATGTTGTGTTATCAGACCTGTCCTAGGTATGTGCATGGTAAGGTTATACGGCGGTTTGATGGCTTTGAGAACAACTCTGGACACGTTCGAGGACGAACATATGTTTAAGTGGGGGAAGATGTTACGACCCGACCGGTTGTTTTGAGAATTTACACTTCGCTCGGTTGTTTGAGGGCATGAGTAGCTCCGTATGATGTAATATGACTTATGTTAATCGTCGGTTCTGATTTTCAGGTTGTTCAGAATTGATTTGAAAGAATGATTCTCAGCAAGAAATTTTAAATTTGAAAGAGTCGACCAAGTTTGATTTTTTTGTGAATTTGAACCCGGAACGTATTCTCTACTCGGTTTTGGTTATATTTCATGAATCCACCTTCATTTTTGGTAATTGGATTGTGAATTTTAAAGAGGAAATTGAGGGTTTTGGCCTAAAGTTTCATAATATGAATTTTTTAGGTTTGAACATCGAATTGGAGTCGGATTTGAGTGAAACTAGTATGGTTGGACTCGTAATTGAATGGGTTATTTAATTTCGTAATTTTTTGTCGGGTTCCGAGGTGCGGGCCCGGGTTGGGCTTTTGGCCGATTTTGGGCTTTTGATTCAAGATTTGATCTTTTTCGATTGGGATTGGTTCCTTTAGCATAGTTTGATGTATTTGAGTTATTTTTGGTTAGTTTCGAGCCGTTCGGAGGTCGGAACGCGTGAGATGGCATTTTGGAGCATCGCTTGGCTTGCTCGGTGTTGGAATTAGCTTGTTCGAGGTAAGTAACTCTTCTAATCTTGGAGTTGAGGGTATGAAACCCCAAAATATGTATTATGTGATTAGTGTTGAGGTGACGCACATGCTAGGTGACGGGCGTGTGGGCGTGCACCATGTGAATTGAGACTCTGTTGTTCCCATGGCACTATATAGTGGTCCTACTTTGTTGATATCCATGTTCTCACCATGTGATAAAATAGTTAAGCTGTCAATCATGCTAGATATCATGTTTAGGCATTATGCCGATAATGTTTGGATCCATAGTGGTCGTTTCTTACTGCCATCTCACTGATTTCATTGATATATCATACTCAGTCATATCCATGCATTCATACTATATCTCAGTCTCAGATATTATTTATTGATACATCATATCATTATTGTCGGGCTAGTTTCATGACATTGTGAGCCCGTGAGTGAGACTTGAGAGATTGATGACTGAGTGAGGCCGGGGGCCTGAGTCAGAGTGACATTTTGGGATCGGGCTGCACGTCGCAGCAGGTATTGTACAACGCTGAGTGATTGAGTGTGTTGAGCATTTAGCATAGTGAGAGAGAATGCGAGACAATGAGATTGAGTACTCTGAGAGTGTGAGTACATGAGCTCATCGTTGAGATGCATTGCATTTGACATGCGTACTTGAGATACATGTATAGAGATGCATTTCCTTCTGCTACCCGGGTTTGGGGACATTTATGATTTTACCTGTATCTTGACATGTAGGTATAGAGAAGTACTTTCCTCATGCTATCTGAAAATGAAACATCTTACTATTTGTTGAAAGGAGTTTTGGGAAAAACCACAATTTTCAAACTTACTCGTACTTTGGCTTTTTCGGTAAAAAAATTGGGTTTTCCCTGAGATACTTGAAAAGAAAATGCCTATTTTTCTGAAACTATGAACGAACTGAGCCTTTTATTTCGGAGATACCCTTTTGTTATTGTACTATGTTGTTATGAAATGTGGTGGAATATTGGTATTGTACCCGACCTTGTTGTTAGCTCGTCACTACTTTTAACCTAAGGTTAGGTTTGTTACTTATTGAGTACATGAGGTCGGTTGTACTCATACTACACTTCTGCACCTTGCGTGCAGATAATGACTGTTGATGTCGCTGTGTTCGACGAGAGTTGGATTTGAAGATGTACCTACATCCTAGTTGTAGCTGCCTCTTGTTCGTGGTAGCTTTAGATCTGTAAAACTCTGTTTATGTACTATTCAAACAGACTGTCTTAGAAGCTCATGATTTGTACTACCAGTTCTTGGGGAATGTATCAGATTCAGATAATTTCTTTACTTAATTGCTTTATTAATTGTTATTGGAATTGGTTAGTGGTTAACTGGCTTACCTAGCGAATTGGGTTAGGTGTCATCACGACTAGTTAGATTTTGTGTCGTGATACCAATGTACTCCGTAAGTGTCGAGCCTAACCCTGATGAGGTAGTGATGAGGCTATGACAAGACACCTACTAACAGTGCTTCTAAGTGATTAACCTAACCCTGATGAGGTAGTGATAAGCCTGACCCTTTTTTTGAGAAGTGCTTTTCTCAAAGTGAGAAGCAATTTATGTCTGACTAATTAATTGGAAAAGTACTTTTGAACAGCAATTAGTTTTGCCAAACTTTTAAAAAGTGCTTCTAAGTATATTTTTCTCAAAAATACTTTTGAAAGAATTTTTTTTTTTTTTTACTTCTCAAAATTCAAAAATATTTTTTTTTTTCTAAAAGTTTGGTCAAACAACTTTAAAAAAGTTATTTTTTCACAAAGTATTTTTAGCCAAAAAAAAAAAGTTTGACCAAATAGACTATAAAACCAAATACAAATTGCTTCTTGCCATCAAAAGTATTTGTACTTCTCTAAATAAATAAGATGTCAGTTACACTGATGACCTAAAATTTTTATTGCATATACTCTAATCCAAAATTGTGAAGTCTTGTATTCAATATACTCTAATCCCGTTAGCAGTTTGTATTCAATATCTGTACAAAAAAAAAGGTTTGTATTCAATGTCAAAGTAAATATTGTAGGCGCTAGGCTTCTATTCTTTTCTAGGTTCCTACTTCCTAGTCTTAGGCTGCTCCCCTATTTCCTAACTCCTCCAACAAAGCTAGATTGCATCATCTCCCTCTACCCGTTGATCACAGCAATTGCTCCCCAACCTTATAGCTCGAAATCAATTACTGGTCATTTTAAGTGAAATTTATAGTTTTGCACTCGTGTTTTCGGGCGAAGAAGAAGAGGTGCGAGATAGAGAGAGGAGGCTGGTCTTTGAGAATGAGAAGAAGAGGAGATTTATGAATTCCTTGAGTGGGTCTGTCGTGGATAACATTGATCCTTGAAATTATCTAGAAAGTACACAATTGTAAGTTTTCTGGTGAAATTAGGAAAAGACCCAGTTCAGCTGTGAACGTACAGGTTGTTTTAGTTGCGATGAGTTCAGGAAATGTGGGGCGGCTGCCATTGATGAATGTTGTTAAATTTAAGGGAGTGCCAATTCTGCAGCAATTGCATTTGGAGGAGCGGCTGCTAAGGACTTCACCTCAAAACTGGTGCATTGTAAATGATGGAACCAATGAACCCACCATTGTCATGGGTATTTCAGGGTGAGCTATCAATTTTCACCCTTTTTTATGGTATGACTCTTTTTTTTTCATAGTAATACTTTTACTAGAATTGTTTCTTGATTGTTTTTATTGGCGGGTTCATTATACAACTTGCCTTGACGATTGGGTTTGCACTGATCCTGGTTCCTACTGCTTCACTTATTAATCCTTCACCATCTTTAAACTATAGTGGGCAATGGTGGAGCCAGGAAGGGGATTCGAAAAATTCGAACCTAAAGCAATTTAACATATGTGTGTCATAAAGACACTGATAACAATGCCAGTTTTTCCACTTTCTGATATTATTTAGACTGTATATTCTTTGGAGCTAAGCTATCAGTATTACCTGCACTGCTGTTGCATGTTCTGATCTATCAGCTTTCAATTGATGCAAAAAGTTACGAGTACTTGAATGCCATGGCCGTAATGATAGAACGTTTTTTGTTGTATGTTTCTGATTGAGTTATTTGTATAACAACATTAACCATTGTCACAGTAAAGCAGCTGAACTTCTTGAAATCGGTTCTGTTTTGCAAGACAAGATTCCAGTAGTAAAGAGGTTTACTGGAGGAGGCACTGTAATTGTTGATCACAGGACAGTTTTCATCTCCTTCATATGCAACAAGGATGCTGTCCCTACTGTACAACCATATCCTAGGCCCATCATGTCATGGAGCAGCCAACTCTATAGCAAAGTGTTTCAAGGAGTTGGGGATTTCTCTCTTCGTGAAAATGGTACTTTTGCTGCTCCAGGATTATTTTCATTGTTGGCTGTCCAGCTTTTTGCAGGAAGAGGTGCAGGTTTTCTTCTTCAAGAACCAAAAAATGAACCAAAAAAAAAAGATAACCTTGCTTTTATGTCAAAAAAGAACTTACTTTTAAACTTTGTTATGGAGGAAATACTTGCTTATACTTGCTGTATGGTATTTTTTGCACTATATATTTCTCAATGTATATATTTGTGACACTGAGTTAGTTTGATATTATTGATTTATTTGACTAATCAAAAAACAAAAATAGAATTTTCAATTGGCTGACAATGTATTTATGCATGTACTGGGGCTAAAAACCAAGGTTGAGTGTCAGGCAAACGATGCTATTACGCTGCAGTCATCAAGGGAGCTTCCTTTTATGTATATTTAATTATTTGTTGTTGATAAGGTTCACATACTTTCTTACTAATTTCTTGACAAGAAAAGTGTCATTCATTGGATTGGATGCTTCTTTTTCTGTATTCTTATTTCTTCTTGTTAGCAATATTCTATTCTTTCTTCTCTGTGCAGTTGGTTCCCGTTTCTATGTACGTTGTCTTACTTTACCTTAAAAGAATTGTGAATACTATCCCCCCTCTCTCATTCTCTCGCCCGCTCTGGATATCCGTCGAACTGCTTGGTTTTGTCCTTTATTTTTTGGTTCTTTTTTTTTTTTTTGCTCGCACGGTGATATGACTTGAGGAATCCTTATTTTATGTCTTGCTCACTAGCTTTCTGGACATCCAACATCATATTGTACTTTTACATGATCACAGACTACGTTTTTGGCAACCACAAGTTTGGGGGAAATGCTCAATCTATCACAAAAGGCCGTTGGATCCATCATACATCCTTTCTTTGGGATTATGAGATGATGAACATGGCTTATCTCAAACTTCCAAAACGAGCTCCTGACTATCGACAGGTTTGCAAACAATTCAAGTTCTTTGTTCTGCTTGTTAAATAGTCTTGTGAGCCTTTTTTTTAAGAACTTGATGCAGCTGCTTTTTGAACACTGTTTCTGGAAACACTGATTTAAGATGTTGGCCGAATAATCTTAAACGTGTTCAGGATCGATGCAAAATTTCATTCTCGTACACTGCAACATATGGAACAACTATGTAGTAATTAATAGAATTATATTATTATTAAATATTTTCATAACCATAAATATTTTTTCTCTTCCCTCTAACATATAGTACATTTAGGTACAGAGAATAGATAAAGCATTTTCATATAGAAAATATGGTGCTTGCACTGCATGCATACTCTTCTAAGCTGATGGTGTGAAGACCTCTAAGTTGGTGCTGACATCATGGTGAAAAGATGAAGCATGAGTAGTCTTCTCTGTTTCACTTGGCTTGAGGAATGGGTACTGGGATTAATTACTTCGGAAAATCTACAAAATTGGCTCATGTCACTGGTAAGGGCTGTCCCAATGTAGTTATAAGCTAAATTTACTGAAGAGGCTCTTTCATGTGTTCTGAAGAAATTGTCCCTGAAACTATGGATGTGGCAGTGAGCCTTAGAAGTTGTTTACTATCAAGTATACTTGGTAGTTGGCTTGGCTGAAAAGGTAAAGCTAGTTAATCTCAGTTTGCAAGCAGCCACAATGTTGAAGTCCGTGGTACATGCATCATCTCCTCACATAGGAAATTTCCAAGTTTGTCTTTTACACCTTTGTAGTCTTCTAATTTCCTGCCTGCATATCACCTAATATATCTTACTCTTGCGTGTAAAATACACTCGTGTCCTCTTAACTAAGCTCTTGCTTCAGGTCCACATATGAAACTATCCTCTTTTCAAGTGCTCACGTGGGCAATCAAGAACCCAACTATTCCATTATTCAGAATTTTTGCCTGGAGTCATGTCCGTACCAGGGGTCCAAGTTCAAATAACTGTGTGCAGTTGTGATGAGCTGAGCCCAGATCTCCATCGCGATGAGCATGCGACGCATGCTCTGTGTTTGGTCCAGGAGGGGGAGCATGTGATGGACATGCTATGGGGCCAAAACATTCTGTTCCAGGCTCCCTGCCTTGACTGCACTGTGCTCTCTTTTCTAGTGATAGTTCCTGGCAATATCACCTCTTTCGGGTCATTTTCCAACAGCCACTTTTTCAATAAATTCCAAGTGACCCAACTTTTTTCTGACTATTTACTGCAAGTTTTGTGGTGCCTATTGAATCTTTTTATGTTTTTAACCATAAATAAACTCAAACTGGTTTCCAACCTTAGCGTGCATGTTAGAATCTTAAGTGTTAGTGTTAGAGTGTTAGAATTAGAATATTGAAAGAATTAAGTTCTTTAGTTGGATATTCTCATACATTGACAAATCTTTATATATGTTGAGTCTGACACCTACAAATAGGTTTCTAGTATATATTGAATAAACAAGTTATCAAAGTATCTCTTCCTTTTTCTTATTTTCACATTAGACTTTTCTCTTAGATGTAAATATCTTTCTCAGCTGCTACATCGTAGTGCCGTTATATCTTTTTTATCAAACTAAACTAGTAAACTTATTGAAATTTCATATTGTCGTGCTATTCATAACTTATCAACTAGATGAGATCCACAGTAGTTGGTATCCATTTATGCTTGCATCACTGATTCATTTACTCCCTCTCTCCCGGAGTGCTTGCCCTATTTTGCTTTCTGATATTCAAGTGATATAATCTTTGGCTAATACTTTTCACAATAATTTTCTTCAGTGTTAAATTGGAAAACTTAAATTTGTCTGTATTCTTTTTTGTAAATTCTAAACGCCTGAACGTCATTTAAAATAAAAATAATTTTAAATCCACTTAACTAAAATTAAATCTAAAGTATAATCATATAATTGTAACAAAAGTTATTAAGGAAAAACAGGAAGATAACTTCTACTTATTTTATGATATCCACTGGGGTCAGTATCTATTTGTGCCTGTACCAAGGTCTCGTTTGGAAGTTGATGAGTTCCTTATGTGCAAGATAACTAAAGCTATCCATGATCTTATCTTAGGGAATGCCATATCTAAACAGTGCCTTTTGAGGTTCTAGTTTCTATAGTAAATATAGAGAAGCTCTTGTTTGCCTGTTATGTTTGGAGCTTCCTGGTCATCTCTATGGTGCATTAAGTCTAGGCTCTAACGCTGTTAACCCACTAGGAGCCTTAGAATTCTGTGGCTTGAAGGCTTCTAGCCAGATTCGTCACTGGAGGCCTTCTAAGCTACTGCCTTGACTTCTGGACGTAGAGAACATTTAGGCGAGTATCAGCAACTGGTGATATTACCTATTCCCAGTTCAATCTTGATCTGTCATTTTTTTAGAAATGGTAGTCACTGCAACCTATATGCTGATGTGCCCGAACATTCTCCAACATCCAGATCATACTCTTGCTTTCACCTCTTCGAAAGGACGTAACACATTCCCAATCCTAGCGACAGTCGGTGCTTTCTTTGGTGAAGTATTCCACAGAGTATCAAAGTAACAAAAAGTTGTTTCTTTCACTAGCTACCTTTACTCTAACTCTGTCATTTGATATGTCTCTCAACCCTGCTCTCATTTATGCTTATAGTACTTTTCCAGCTTATTTCACTTTAATGCCTCCACATCGCTTTTTAGATGGCTTTGCGAACTTGAACTTTTTAGTATTTACTAGTGTTTTTCAGTCGAATTATGCATGCCATGGAAATCTTATAGCTGAGAGAGACCGCAACATGATAATTACACCTAAATTCTTTGGCTTGAAAGGATCTTTTATGCTTTAACTTCAAGTTGAGTTTAATATTCTCATGGTGAAGTCTTGCTATGTTTTCCCCATGGAATTATGCATGCCATGACCATCTAATAGCTGAGCAAGACTGCAGCATGATAATTACACCGAAGTTCTTTGGCTTGAAGGGATTCTTTATGTGTGAACTTCAAGTTGAGTTAAATATTCTCATGCTGAAGCCTAGTAGTTCCTATTTTACTCTCATTTGTTACTTGACAATTTGCTGTTTTGGTTCATGAGATACTTAACTACTTTTTATTTGTACTAGTTACTTTTCCATTGCACATTAGTAATTTGCTTGCTTTAGTCTTTGATGGAGAGTTTACCTATTGGTTATTCAGGCAAGAGACCATTCAGACTTTATCTGCCGCATGAAGGATTATATATCTCGACAAGAATTCATAAATAGAACCATATCTGCACTTGACAGCCACTTTTCTGCGACTTCTCTGGAGCTTAAATCATTTGACTGTCCTGATGATACGAAATTTATGCCCTCCTCTAGATTGCTTGGAAAAGAAGAATTGGAGGAAAGTTTTGAGTCTGAATCTGGGAATGTCATACTTCAGTCACTGTAACTGCCACAAGACCTTCGCTTGAGGTGCTACTGTATGTCAATGTACCTTAATTGGTTATTCGTCGAGGAATAATTTTCCCTCTTTCCATGAGAATATTTTTGTTGGATTGGGCTCCTAATCTGGTTGTGGTTGCCTACCTCCAACTCATTCATGTTGCTACTTCCTCGGATAAAAATACTGGGAAGAAGTGCTACCTTTTACCATTGTGCGTTACAGGAGGTATAATTAAGTCCTTGTTTGTAAGCACATCGATTGAGCGTCTACATTATTAATTCACTGGACAAACCACCATCTCTACAGATACTGTTTTGTAATCTGACCATCTCTCTCTCCTTCATTTGCTTGTGGTTTTATTTTTTACAGCAAAGGGACTCTGCTTAAAATTTTGAGCTGCCTAGACTTTGATTCCAAGAGTTTGTTGTTGCTAGTAGAGGTTTTCGTAGTCATTACCAGGAAAGAGAAAATTTTCAATTGTACACAACCTGTTGATTGGTAAGTTTTGCTTTCCAATAATCATAGCTATTATGTTAGCAAGCACCCGCACCATGCATGCCAATGTGACAATAGCATCATGATACAAAAGAGTAACTTGCTTTCTTGAATAAATACTGGAACATTCTTTTGCAATTTTGTTCAGATGCAAAATTTAAGATCTTCCGCAAAAGCTTTCTCTTAACCAGATATCAACTTTCAGTGAGCTTCTCGACCATCTGGAAAGCAAATATTCTCTTGATGATCTAGGGGAATAATCCAAGTAAGAATACAGATCTAGTCGTCCTGTACATTAGAGGTCACTTGTTTATAATAAAGCTCAAATCTTGATTAAAACCACTAACTCATGATTAAAAGATAACAGTATCTTTGGCGTAGTATCTGACAGGTTTTCTGTTTCACGAATGTATGTACAATGGTGTTGTGCCATGGGTCTGAAAGGTCCCATTGATCCTTTTCCAGTCACATTGTGTTGTACTATAAATCCCAAAAATGGCAACATTGCCAATCTCCCTGCAAATCCACTAGGACATTAGCTTGTTTCTATTAAGTCATACAAAGTCTTATACAGAAATAAACAGGCTTATTAGTGACTTAGCATTAGCAATCTCCTTCTCCTTATCCTCCAAAGTGGGTGCAAAATTTAGGGGATTGAAAACATGGATAACCAACTACATTAGGAGGTAAGCCATAATTCTTGAAGATAGGGTCTTGGTTGACACTTCCTGGATTCTTGATGTCTTGCCAACGAATCTCATAGAAGAGGGAGAAGAAGTAAATAAAAAAGAAGATTTTGATGATCTGCCTCCGTCCAAGAGGGCAGAACAATTGGAAAGGTTTATCGGTGAAGGTGTTTTGGCTGCTAAGAAAAATAAGAAGAGAAAACAAGAAAAAAGAGCAAGTTCCAATTGATGGATGAACCAGCTGTTGTTGTACTTGTGCTTATAGATCTTGAAATATATGAAGAAGCTAAAAAGAACAGGTTCTTCTGCTTCCAAAAAAAATAGGAGGTATAATTTTGATGAGCTAGGGACCAACTCAAAAAGGAAGAAGGTGAGTTCCTTAACAACTGTAAGAAAGGACCCTACATCAGGCTTTTTGCAGGAAGCGCGAGTGTTACAATGAGGTGGAGTCAGCCACCGTGTTTGTGAAGAGGAAAGCTAAACCACCAGGTAAGGGAAGCATTGTGCTGAATCACAGAAGTAAGAAGGCTAGATTAGAGTGGAAAATCTATGTTTCTAGAGCATGTGCAGAAGCAACTCTCTTCCGGTCAATAAATATGGTCCTTAAGTCTTTTCTAGTGGTCCTTAGAGCCCGTTTGGATTAGCTTATTTTAAGTATTTTTAAGTCAAAATAGCTTTTAAGCCATTTCGTAGTGTTTGGATAAAGTAAAACAGTGCTTTTAAGTACTTGTTTTTAAGCTAAAATGACAAAAATAAGCCAAAAACTAGATTTTCTAACGTATGGCTTTTGGCTTAAAAGCCACTTACAACAAGCCCATCCAAACGGGCTCTTAGTCTTTTCTAGTCAAGTCCTATTTTGTTATGCTATCCTTTGTACTCTACCGGTTTAACATCTTTTTTTTTGTGGCATTTGAAGCAAGTTCTTTGTTACTTTTGTTGGTTTGGGCTAACAAATTCATATGGTTATATAAATAAATTTTTATATTCTTTGTGTGATGAGTCTCTTAAGATGGATAATATCATGAGACTAATGTTTAAGCTCTTGATTTATGTGCATGTTAGTGTAGCCCAAGTGACCATGAGTTTGATATTGCTTAATTTTCACTTTTGACTCTATTGCTGCTTTGTTATCGGTGATGTCAAAAGGGAAAAGTTAAGAATATGCATATATACTGATCAATGAACCTGGTCTCTGTGTAACTCAGTGTTTAAAAAAGCGCTCGCTTCATCGCTTTAAGCGAGAAGCGAGGCGAAGCGTGAAAGACAGCGCTTCAGCAAGGTGAAGCGACTCAAGTCAGTAAAAGCGACCGCTTCTCTGTAAAAAGCGAGAAGCGGGGAAAGCGAAGCGTCCGCTTCTCTGTATTAAAATACCCAACCCTATTTTATTAAAAATAAGTTTTTTGGATTAAACACTGATCTTCAACAACAGCGACTAGTATTCTTCAACTTCCAACAACAACGACTTCTTCTTCATCTACTTCTAATTTCTGAAAGAATCTCAAATCATCAACTAGGGTTGTTCTTCTTCTTCTTCAACTTCAAGTTCAAGACTTCAAGACTTCAAGACTTAAACAGGTATGTTCTGAACTTCTGATTTTTATTTTTCTTCTTCTTCTTCTTATTCTTTTTCTTTCTAAACGTCCAAAAAGCAGCGAAATGCTAGCGAATTTTTCCAGAATTTTACTGCCCAATTTTTCAGAATTTTACTGCCCAATTTTTTCAGTTATTAACAGAGAATTCCTATGATTTTTTATATCCTTTATTCTTAGTTCTTATTGACTTTCTTATGTGTTATGTAGTTATTCTTTTAATGGCGCCAAAAGAAGATAGGAAAGATCCGGCTTGGGCTTACTCTGAAAGAGTTTGCGAGACCAACAAGATGGCAATTAGATGTCTTTTTTGTGACAAGATTTCAAATGGAGGAATCTATCGTCAAAAAGCGCATCTAATCGGTGGTGATCCAAATATCGCATCTTGTCCTAAAGTTCCGTCGCATGTGAAGGAAGATTTGAAAGCATTCCTTCATAAAAAGAAAGAGTTAAAGACTCAACTGATTCATGAACAAGAACTATATAATCTTGATGACGATGATGAAACAAAAGAAGGTGACGATGCTTCGTCGCTTCTACCAAAATCACAAAAGTGGGGAAGGATGCAACCAATGTCTTCTAGTTGTGGATCTACTGGCAAGACCAAAGGTCCTATGGATTGTTACTTCTCGCAAAAATCTGGAGATAAGGAAGAAAAAAGTGGTAATTCTCAAATTGATGCCAAAACGATTTTGAGGGATCGTGCAATTACAATGTTTGCGCGGTGGATATATGATGCAGGTCTTCCTTTTAATTGTGTTAATTATACTGACACTTTTTCTGCTTTTATTGAGGCCGTAGGCCAATATGGTCCAGGAATGAAGCCTCCAACATATCATGAAGTTAGAGGGCCATATCTAAAAAAAGAGGTGGCAGAGGTGAACAAAATCGTGGAGGAGCACAAAGTAGAATGGAACAAGTTTGGTTGTTCCATTATGATGGATAAGTGGACGGCAAGAAATGGAAAAATGATCATCAATATCTTGGTGAATTCTCCTAAGGGAAGCCTGTTTCTTGAATCCGTTGATGCAAGCGACTCTTCGACTGATTCAACCAAAATGTACTCCTTGTTCAAGAGTACAAAATGTTGTTCAAGTTGTCACGGACAACGCCAGTGAAAATGTTAAAGCTGGCGATTTGATGTCTGCTGGGTACCCGCATATTTATTGAACTCCGTGTGCAGCACATTCCATTAATTTGATCTTCGGTGATATTTTCAAGGAAAGACCCTTTAGTTCAATCTTTAATCAGACAATTAGAGTGCATTCCTATATTGTTCAAAGGCCTTTGTTATTGAATATAATGAAGAGATTCACTAAACAAAGAAGCTTGGTGAAACCCGCAAAGACAAGATTTGCTACTGCTTTCTTGACTTTGCATAGGATGTATGAGCAAAAAAGCAATTTGAAGAAGTTGTTTGTTTCAGATGAGTACACTAACAGTGCCTATGGAAGGGAAGCTCGAGGGAGAGAATCTGCAGATATTATACTTTCTCCTTCATTCTGGAACAATGTGGTTCATGCATCGAAGATTGGTGGTCCTTTAGTTAAAGTGCTTCGTTTGGTGGATGGGGAGCAAAGGCCACCAATGGGCTACCTGTACGAAGCAATGGATAGGGCAAATGAGGCTATTCAAGTCTCGTTTAGTGATCAAAGAAAATACAAAAGAGTCTTTGAGATCATAGATAAAAGGTGGGATAGTAAGCTTCATAGCCCTTTGCATGCAGCTGGACTTGTTTTGAACCCGCAACTGTTTTATGACAATGAAGAAAGGATTCTAGGAGATGAACCTTTGTGGAATAGATACTATGAATGTATTGAGAAGTTGATACCTGAAGAATCCGTGCAAGATAAAATAACAGAGCAATTTAGTATTTATAGGAATGCTGAGCAACTTTTTGGAAAAAACATGGCGATTAGACAAAGAAAGACGAAGTCACCAGGTGAGCGAGTGCTTATATGTTGTTTTATAGTTAATAAGTTATTTCTTTATCAATATTATGTTTTGAAAATTTGTTCTACTTCTACAGTTGAATAGTGGAAGCAATATGGCCATTCCACTCCGGATTTACAAAAGTTTTCCATCAAGGTTCTAAGTCTAACATGTAGCTCATCTGGGTGTGAAAGGAATTGGAGCGTGTTCGAACATGTAAGAACTAAGAAGAAAGATTTAGTATATTGAGATAATTAAATTATATCTCAATTGTTCTAATCTTACTAATTACTTATTATTTGCAGATTCATACCAAAAAAAGGAACAAACTAACCTTGAAGTGTCTCAATGATCTAGTATTCATTAAGTACAATAGAACATTGAGACGTCGTTACAACGCTCGCAATGTAATTGATCCAATTAGTTTGGACAACATCGATGATGCTAATGAATGGCTAACTGGAGTCCCGGAAGAATATGCAGATGAAGAAGTATTTGAGGAAACTTCTGATTTCACTTGGGGTGATGTTGCGGAGGCGCGTGGAATTGGGGAGAGGATTTATGGTTTGAGGGGGAGTACCTCAACTTCAAGTTCATAGAGGAAGGGAAAAGAGGCAGCTACTTTGTCCCTAGTTGATGAAGAAGAAGAAATTGAAGAAGATGACGAGCAATATAATAATGATAGTGGAATACAAGAATTTGACAATCTTGTAGAAGAATAGGATGCTCATTTTGTGCTTTAATTGATGCTACTATTTAGTTTTTACATTGAAGTATTGAACATTTGCTTACAATTACATGTGTTGTCTATGCAATATTTATTTATTTATTTATTTTTTAAATTTCGCCTCACTTCAAAAAAGCTTCTCGCTTCTCGCTTTAAGCGAAATGGGGTTTGTCGCTTTTTCTCGCTTCACGCTCTTCACAATACTGGTGTAACTATATTGTTGTGTTCTAAAGAAATATTTGCAGAAAAATGCTGAATCAATCTGGTTCTTATGCCTATGAAAAAGCTTAAGAAGTATTTATAAAGTACACTACAATAAATTTTTTATGTAGTAAATATATTTAAAACTTCTATACATATAATGTCGGGTTGGTTTGGTTTCGGTTTGACTTTTTTAGTTAAAACCAAACCAAACCAAATATGGACGGGTTCTTTTTTCAACACCAAACCAAATCAAACCAAACCATAGTCGGATTTTTTTTCTCGGTTTGACTCGAATTATCGGGTTGGTACGGTTTGTCGGTTTTATTTGTACACCCCATTACCATGTTATCAAATTTGAAAATTTTATTTTGCTTTCTAGGCTAGAGTTTATAGTTTTGAAAGGGGTTATGATATTAAATTTGTCCCTTTGATTATAGAGTTGTAACCTACATTTTAGCTACAATTGGGTTAATTTTAGAGGTAAGGTACTAGAGTTTATAGTCCATTTAATTATTGTATTGTAACCTAAATCGCTCTTGAAGTTAGTGAAATTTTGAGTCAAATCTCACAAGGGTAGGTCGTGATTTTTTACTCTCTTGAGTAAGAAAGTTTTTCATGTAAAATTACCCGTGTACTTTAATTTTCCCACTTCATTTTCAGTTTTATACAATTCATTCCCCTCTTATGTTTAGGTGCATCCCAAAATAACATCAACATAGTGGAACAAGATGAACTCGATCACAAGTAGAGTTGATGAAGATGCAAAGTAGTCAGAATTTCCTGCATCATTTCACGTTCTTTCGGTCCTCAGCAACTCCCAGTGGATCGTCAAAACCATTGCCTCCCGGGAGCCTAAACAAAGTAATGTTCCAATATCAGTACTAGACAGAGTCAGAGTTACGATTTTGAATTTATGAGATCTGTATTTTAAAAACGGTACTAGGTTGTATATAAATTATTTATACATATTAAGTTAATTATTTAACAAAGAATGGGTCAAAGCTACTGTTTTTACAGAACCTGTATGCGAAACGGTAGCTCTGTAGTAAAGAGTTTATATAGTGGAAAATACTGTTGTGCTTATATAGTGCAAAATATATTTTTTTATTGGAAAACGCTTTTGGCAACGAATGGAATGATATGGTTTGTGAAAATTTATATTGCATGACCACCACGTGAAATTTGTTATTATAGGAGAATAACTTTTGTTATTTATGGGTGGAAGTTATGCTCCTTTACAAAGATTTCTATCTTTGAATTAATTATCATTTGCTTTTTTAACACTTTATATTCTTGCTAACACTGAAAATATATCACCAGCACAATCATATTGCCCTATTCTCTATTTTTGTAAGATTACATATGGATATATTTTTATATTCAATCATACAGAACATGAAAAAGTTTTTCATAGAAAACATTTTTCTCCGCATAATAAAAATGTGATTTAGAATGCGCGTACCTGCCATCGAGATAAGTAAGAGATGCTAATTAAGCCTGGAAGCCATTCTCCTTTCTTAGCTACAACCTTAGAATGATTTGAGCTATGATGTTGTTTCTTTTTTTCTTTTTGTCGTGAATTGTTCCAAGCGTTCAATTTAATTCTTTGGCATAAAGGCTCAATGGATAGTTCTGTTAGGCTGGATAATGGGATTGTAAACATTATACATGAAAAAATATTTATTTTATTTCGATTTTGCTATTTTTTTTAATAAAATGCTTCGTGCATAAATCTTGGATTTTAAGAGTTTCATGCTTTGATTTGAAAATATATATAATTTTCAAATAGCTTATGCGGTTAATTGATTTTTATGCATACATGGTTAGAAAATATATTATGTGATTTTCTTAGTTCGCACGAGTCAGATAGTGTGTCGGATACCGATAAATAAGATTTGAGTCGGGACAATCATGATGGAACTCCAAAATATGCTACATAGGTAGTAGAAAAGAAACATTAGAGAGATGAAAAAAGGAGCAAGAGAAATTGGAGTTTTGACTTATACTTGTTTGGCAAGCTTCTAGAAAATCAAAAGCACTTTTTTCCCTTGAAATATGGTTAATCTTGAATCATTTAGGTGTACGGTTTATTTCCTCCAAAGATCGTTCTTTCTCACTTTCCTATTTCTCCTAGTTCAATTCTACTCCCCCTCCCCTCCATTCAAAAAAAGAAATAAAAAAAGAGAGAAATAAGAAAATAAAAGGTAAATGGAGACTTGGAAAACTTTAGTGGAAAGAAAACTATGTCGCCAACTGGAATCTCTCGTCTCATATGATAATGTGACAATTGATTGACTTAAATTCATCCCGGCAAGAGATATCTCACGTGAAAAGCTATGAATGCATAAGCTGGTAAATACTCCATCTGTTCCGATTTATGTGAACCTATTTCTTTTTTAGTCCGTTCCAAAAAGAATGACCCCTTTCTAAATTTGGAAACAATTTAGCTTAAATTTACAATTCTACTCTTAATGAGAAATTTTTATAACCACACAAATACTCTGAACCCATTTTTGACTTGTTTAGGACCACAAATTCCAAAAATCTTCATTTTTTTCTTAAACTCCGTGCCCAATCAAACAGGTTCACATAAACAAGTCAAAAATGGACCCAGAATCAAACAGGTTCACATAAATTGGAACGGAGGAAGTATATGTGTTGAGCTATCAAAGAAGTAATAACCCCTAAAGAAGCTAGAATAATCCCTACTTGAAAATGAAGCGAATTATTAATTGTGTCGTAAAGACCCTTATGTCCATGCCCCAATCGTCCCCCGAGGGAATATGTGCATCTAAAAGATCTTTCATACTGTGCCCAATCCCAAAATTGATTCTATATATATGGCCAACAATAAGAAAAATAAATACAATAGCTAAATGGTGATGGGTGATCACACCCAACTATGCTTTATAAAAAGGACTAAGCGGTCGTTGAAAATATAATCCGGTTTATAAGTTCGGAGTCGAATCCCACAGAGAACTAAGGCTTAGCTACAACTGTTCAATATTGTAAAGAAACACAAGTTCAAATAATTTTCTAGTTATAAAGATTTAATTTTTATTTCTACTAATTAACTAGCAAATATTATAAAGCAGTAAAATTATCAACTAACATGGATGAAATTCTAGACAAGACTAAGGAGGTCTAGAGTTATGATTTCCCTAATTATCGGAATCTTTTCCGCTACGTTTCCTACAAATTTGCCTAAATTTTCTCTACCGACCATGAGTACTCTAACTGTCGTAACTCTCTCTCGAGTAATTACCATAATTTACTAGGCATATTCTAACGAATTACGCTAGCTGGCATTAAGTACAACTCACTCAGATCGCATCAAAGTTTCATTATCCCTAAACCCACCTTTAAACCTCCGTATTGATCCCTCATATACGTTTAGGAGTGATGTTGTGCAACAACTACCTAAATATGCACTCTCTCCCGAGTAATACATACTAAATAGGCACAGCTAATTGAGGGCCCTTCAATCAACCACAAAAATAATATAGTTTAACAAATAGAGAAAATACTACGGCAAATCTATATTAACGTAACAAGAAAATCATCATTCAATAGGTTCCATCAACACCCTAGATTAGGAAGTTAGCTACTCGTACTCATAGTAACAATATCCCAAATATTTTACAAAATTAAAATACAGAGTAAAAATAAAAAGATGTAGAAATTGATGATTCTCACTCCTAAGGGGGTGATTCCACCAGCTCTTCTTGCCTCTGGCTGCTGAAAAAAACGTTCTCTACAAGTGGTGTTTTAGGTCTATTTATATGTGTAGAACAAAGCCTAAATGTGTGGGCCGAGTCCTAGTCAAACCCGGAACGAATTAAGTGTTTAAAACTCAGATTGGACCTGGCCTCAGGCTTGGCGTCGCCAGCCTAACGCCTGGAATTTGGCTGGCCTCGCCAGGCTAAAGCCTGGTCCAGCCTGGCCTTAGGCTGGTCTCGCCAGGCTAAAGCCTGGTCCAGCCTGGCCTTTGGCTGGCCTCGCCAGGTCTCTCCTTTTCACTGTTCTCGAGCACACTTTCAACGTTTAAGTATCCTTTTTACTCTACTTTCATCTCCAATTCACCTACACATAAAATAGACTCCATTATGCACAAATAAAGTATAATTTATCATTAAAGCATGTAAAATGCAAGGCACATAATATACGAAACTATGAAATTATAACTACACATCAATGGGCAATAATAGTCAGCCATAACTTTGCGTTTGTGGATCCCCGATTTATTTTATGGATGTTAAAAGTACCACAATGTTCCCAAATTTGCTTCGTTCAAATTCAATAGTAATGGGCTAAAAACATGCTGGGCAAAACTTGTGAACGAAACATTTTGTTTTCAATTTGAAAAACCTTATTTGTATATCAAATTATTATGTCTTGAGGTTGTTTTTGCATAAATTCCTTAAATAAAGACAAAATTTTTAAAATGGTGCGAAATGATCCTATGTGCAAGTCACCCTTGTAGATTGGGATACCATAAAATCGTGCTAATTTCCCTTAGTTTTTGCATTATGTTTTCTTCTTCTTTCTAAAGGTTTTTCTTTATCTTTCTCAAATTTTTAATTCCCTTTCTCGTTTATAAAAGTTTCGAAGAAAAAAAAAGAAAGTTAAAATTATATATATATATATATATATATATATACCAACATTTGAATTTCTCATAAACTAAATCAACTCTAAATATAATATAAAAAATACGAAAACGAGCACCAAATATCGGGGTGTCACTAAGTCATGAGCGTCTAAATCTATGAACTAAGAAATAAAACTGTTTAACTGTCAATACAGTCCAAAAGAAGAAATGATAAAAGGAGTAACAAGGGCCTGCGGACGCTAGCAGCTACCTTGCAGTCTCCAACGATAGCCGTCCTGAACTCAACGATCGCCGCGCTCTAACTCACCTGGATCTGCACATAAAGTGCAGGGTGTAGTATGAGTACAACCGACTCAGTAGTAACAGAAATAACTAAGGAACTGAGCAGTAGTGACGAGCTAAGTAGAATAATCCAATTATTATTTCCACAATTAAGTACAAATAGGAATAGACAGGTAATTTCATAAATCAGTAAAACTACAAGGAAAATTAAAAGGTAAATGTAACAACATCAAAAGTAAATGCAACCTCACAGCAATGTCACTCCATCACTCAGTACTCGCACTCAGCACTCAATGCTCAACACTCTGCGCTCACTGGCGGTGTGTACAGACTCCGGAGGGGCTCCCAAAGCCCAAGCGCTAAGCACGGACAACTCACGTGCCATCATATCAATACCTGAATCCGTACGGTCAACTCACGTGCTACGCGGACAACTCACGTGCTATGGTATCAATACCTAGATCCGCACGGTCAACTCACGTGCTACGCGGACAACTCATGCGCTATGGTATTAATATCCTCACAGCCAGGCCCTCGACCTCACTCAATCATGTACCTCACTAGCCTCACCATCATCAACAAATAAGGGAACACAACCCACATCAAGTATCACAGAATATTAGCAAATAATAGAGACTGAGGTAAACATGTAAAATAATTTTTATGACTGAGTACAAATAATATGAGCATGAATAAAGCCTGAGCATGATCTCTAACATTAAGGCACACAAGTTCAACAACAAGTAACTACGTAAATACAGATAATGGCCATGAGGCCTCACGGGACGGACCAAGTCTCAATCCCTTGAGGTATACACTCACACACCCATCACCTAGCGTGGGTATCACCTCCAAACAGTCACACGATATCAAATTCTCTGGGTTTATACCCTCAAAACCAGAGTTAAAACTGTTACTTACCTTAACAGCGTAAAATCCTACTCCGGGATGCCCTCGTCTCTGGACTCGATCTCCAAAAGCTTCAAATCTAACCATAATCAGATTAATACCATCAACATAGGCTAACGAATTAAATTCCACAATAAAAACTATAAAATATGCCAAAAATTCGAAACCGGCCAAAACCCGGCCGCCGGGCCCATATCTCGGAACCAGTCAACAATGACAGAATCAAAACCCTCGTCCTTTTTCGAGTCTAACCATATAAAATTTATCAAAATCGGACTCCGTTTGATCCCTCAAATCCTCACTTAAACTCTCCAAAACTCAAACCCTAACTCCCTCAATTTTACTTTGAAATCATCAATCAAATCCCAAAAATGAAGATGGATTCATGAAATATAATCAACACTGAGTAGAGAACACTTACCCCAATCCCTATGGTAAAAATCGCCCCCAAAATCGCCCAAATCTGAGCTCCCCAATTCAAAATATGATCGAATGAACAAACCTTCATTTTATATATTTTTCTGCCAGTTATTTTACCTCGTTTCTCATAGCAGACGATCCCGAAACTCACTTTTTAAGCCTCCAATTGATTCCTTATAAATTTTTAGTCAAGTTAGACTTTTGAATCACTCAATTTGACCTTACAATGAAGGAGATATGTAGGTTTTAATATTTGCAAATAGTGCAGATTTTTAAATACGAATTCAGTGGCAATTTCGTAATTAATCTGTGAAAATATCGCAACCCAATTATTTTAGTAAAATGACCATAAATTCCTCATACGATACCCAAATTAGACGATTCTTTTTGCTATGACTCCGTAATTACGATACGGATCTAATGCTTCAATTAAAACAGAAATCAGAGCTCATTTTCTTAATGTGGTACCATTTATGCTGGAAGAAACGACGTCGAAACATAAGAAAAACGAGCACAACGCAGCCCAAACCTATCCGAAACTCACTCGAGCTCCTCGGGACCCCGTACGAACATAATAACAAGTCTCATAATATAACACAGACCAACTTAAGGCCTCAAATCATGCATAACAACATTTAAATGACGAAACGCGCCTCAAATCAAACTAAATGAACTTTCGAACTTTCGACTTCCAAAAACTCGCGCCGAAACATATCAAATCAACTCGAAATTAACTCAAATTTTGCACGCACGTTATAAATGACACTACGAATCTACTCCAACTTCCGAATCCGACCCCGATATCTAATTTTTCACTGCCGACCAAAATCGCCAAATTTCTAACTTTCGCCAATTCAAGCTTAATTCTACCACGGACCTTCAAATTACATTTCCGTCACACTCCTAAGTCTAAAATTACCCAACAAAGCTAACCGAATCATAAAAATTCTAATCCGAATTCGCTTACTCATAGGTCAACTTTCGGTTGACTTTTTCTAACTTAGCTTTCTAACTAAGAGTCTAAGTGCCTTATTTCACTCTAAAACTATTCTGAACCCAAGCTAGATGGTACTTACTATATACGAACGTTAGAGATGTACTTACAATATATGAACGCTCCCTTGTACAGACCTTTTATCCTGGTACAATAATTATACTGTGTTTTGTCTGTTATATTCTTTGCAGAAATAAGATTTTCAAATATAATTGGTGATCATATATCATCGAGTAAAATGAGACATAAACGTTTGTGAGCTATTCTGTAACCAATTTTACATAAACGTTTGTGAGCTATTCTGTAACCAATTTTATTTTGGTTTTGGATAAGATATAAAACAAAAGGAGTTTTCGGTTATTTCATTTCTCTCAAAAACATTTTTACTCAATTTCTGTTTCTTTCTTAAACAAACAAGTTTCAATTTCACCACCGGACACAAAAGAGAATAGAGAATTCGAAAAAGAGAAAGGGAAGAGAAACAAAAGAGAAAAAGAAAAGCAAAAGATGTGTGAAATATAATCCAACAAGCAATTGACCGCACTGGGACTATTGTTACTTTTATTCCGAAAACTTAAAACTATTATCAAAATAATTATATTGTGGATGTTCATTTATTACTCCGTTATAAATAATTTTCCTGAAAAAGATTATCCATTTAGTACTCTGTTGAAGTTTATCTACAAGCAGCTGATGCAGGCAGGTTGCAAGCAGCTCAATGAAATGATTTACAGTAGCTTCTTATTAAACAGGCAGGTTGCAAGCAGTTCATGCAGACAGCTTACAAGCAGTTAAAGAAAAGTCTTGCAGCTGCTTCCCGAAAAGCCTTGCAACTGCTTCCTGAAAAGCCTCGCAGCTGCTTCCTTTCTTCTATAAATAGAGGAGTTTTCAGTTCATTATGTACATAAGTTTGAAGTTTGAATAATATATCAGTTTCTCTCTATACTTGTCTTTACTTTACAGTCTTTATTTTATAACACGTTATCAGCACGAGACTCTGCCATCTCGAGAAAATACTTTGAAAGTATCAGAGGTACGAACTTTCTTTCTCTAAATAATGTCAAATCTTTCTAAACTTGAGTTTGTAGCCCTGGATATATCAGGCAAAAGCTACATGTCTTGGGTGCTTGATGCCGAAATTCATCTTGATGCGATGGGTCTGACAGACACCATCAAAGATAAAAATCAGGCATCAAACCAAGACCGTACCAAAGCAATGATATTCCTACGCCATCACCTTGATGAGGGCCTGAAAATGGAATATCTTACTGTTAAAGATCCAGTCATACTGTGAAATAATTTGAAAGATAAGTATGACCACCTGAAGATGGTCGTTCTTCCACAGGCACGATATGATTGGACTCATATAAGGCTACAAGATTTTAAATCTATCAGTGAGTATAATTCTGCTATGTTCAGAATTATTTCCCAATTAAAACTATGTGGTGATAATATTACTGATCATGATATGTTGGAGAAAACTTTCACCACTTTTCATGCCTCTAATATGCTCTTGCAGCAGCAATATCGAGAGATGCAAAAAAGTATTTTGAACTTATCTCACATCTTCTTGTAGCCGAGCAACATAATGGGCTATTAATGAAAAACCATGAAAGCCGACCTACTGGTTCTTGTCCATTCCCTGAAGTGAATGAGACGAACTTCCACCAAGCTAAACGTGGAAGAAGGCGTGGCCCTAATCGTGGTTATGGCCGTGGTCGGGGAGAAAACTCTAATCGTGGTAATAATAATGCACCAAAGAACCCTCCTCACCACCAGCAGTGGAAAAGGAAGGAGCAAAAGCATGAAGCGGTGCAAGCATCAAAGCCAGAAAATGCATGCTATAGATGTGGGGGGAAAAGGGCACTGGTCCCGTACATGTCGTACACCAAAGCACCTGGTTGAGCTGTATCAAGCCTCCCTAAAGAAGACAGAGAAAAATGCTGAAGCAAATTTTATTTCTGAAGATAATTTAGACTTCATGCATTTGGATGTAGCTGATTATTTTGCACTCCCAAAAGGAGAAACAAGTCATGTGATCGGTAGTGAATCTGTAGAAATGTAAATATTTTAATTTTTGTTGTTTGTAGTAGATAGTATAGTTATGTAATTGTTGTACATAAATAAAAGTTATGCTTTGATAATAATGTTTACTGTCATATTTATTTTGTTTATGTCATTTTAAAGAATATGGATAATCCTCAAATTATGTTTGGATCAAAGACCAATCATGAAGACATTTGTGTAATTGATAGTGGAACAACTCATGCCATATTCAAAGATCAGAAATACTTTTCTTATTTGCATAAGGAAAAAGTAAATGTTTCTACAATTTCTGGTTATCTGTACGGGTCACTTGATAATGAAATTTACATGAAAATCCCTGAAGGATTTAAAATGCCTGAAGCATATTCAAAATTTCGAGAAATGTACTCAATCAGATTACAAAGATTTTTGTACGGTTTAAAACAATCTGGACGCATGTGGTATAATCGCCTCAGTGAATATTTGTTAAAAGAGGGTTACATAAATGATGTTATTTGTTCATGTATTTTTATAAAGAAAATGGCTTCAGAATTTGTTATACTTGCTGTTTATGTTGATGACATAAATCTTGTTGGAACTCCAGAAGAGCTCCAAAAGGCAATTGAATATCTTAAGAAAGAATTTGAGATGAAAGATCTTGGAAAGACAAAACTTTGTCTTGGTCTGCAAATTGAACATTTAGCAGACGTGATCTTTATCCATCAATCTGCCTATACAGAAAGGGTCCTAAAACGCTTTTACATGGACAAAGCGCACCCATTGAGTACACCAATGGTTGTTAGATCACTTGAAGTGAATAAAGATTTGTTCCGACCTCCAGAAGAGGATGAGGAACTCCTTGGTCCCGAAGTACCCTATCTCAGTGCAATTGATGCACTAATGTATCTTGCTAGTGTTACAAGGCCTGACATAACATTTTCTGTTAATTTACTAGCAAGATATAGTTCTTCTCCTACACGGAGACATTGGAACAAAATTAAGTATATATTGCGATATTTCAAGGGAACTCTCTTGCTTTATGCTAACAAAGATAGTGCAGATCTTGTTGGTTATACAGATGCAGGTTATTTATCTGATCCCCATAAAGTTAGATCTCAAACAGGGTACGTGTTTACATGTGGAGGTACTATCATATCATGGCGCTCCACAAAACAATCTATTATTGCTACTTCTTCAAATCATGCTGAAATAATAGATATTCATGAAGCAAGTAGGGAATGCGTATGATTGAGATCAATAATTCATTTTATTCGAGAAAAATATGGTTTGAAATGTGAGAAAAAACCCACAATTTTATACGAAGATAATGTTGCATGCATAGCCCAATTGAAGGGAGGATTTATAAAAGGAGATAAAACGAAGCACATTTCACCAAAATTATTCTACACACACGATCTTCAGAAAAATGGTGACATTGATGTGCAACAAATCCGTTCAAGTGACAATCCGGCAGATTTATTCACTAAATCTTTACCAACTTCAACTTTTGAGAAGATGGTATACAAGATTGGAATGCGGAGACTCAAATATTTGAAACAAGGTTTTCATGAGGGGGAGTAAAATACGCGATGTACTCTTTTTTCCTTACTAAGATTTTTTCCCACAGGGTTTTCCTTATAAGGTTTTTAATGAGGCAGCTAGCAATGCGTATTACTAAATATGTGTACTCTTTTTCCTTCACTAGGATTTTTTTCCCACAGGGTTTTTTTCTAGTAAGGTTTTAACGAGACACAATACCTTTTTAATGAACATCCAAGGGGAAGTGTTATGAAAATAATTATATTGTGAATGTCCATTTATTACTCCGCTATAGATAATCTTCCTGAAGAAGATTATCCATTTAGTACTCTGTTGAAGTTTATCTACAAGCAGCTGATGCAGGCAGGTTGCAAGCAGCTCAATGAAATGATTCGCAGCATCTTCTTATTAAACAGACAGGTTGCAAGCAGCTCATGCAAACAGCTTACAAGCAGCTAAAGAAAAGCCTTGTAGCTGCTTCCTGAAAAGCCTCGCAGCTGCTTCCTTTCTTCTATAAATAGAGGAGTTTTCAATTCATTATATACATAAGTTTAAAATTTGAATAATATATCAATTTCTCTCTATACTTGTCTTTACTTTACGGTCTTTATTTTATAACAAAAATAACGGACATGGTCAATCGGTTTTACAATCTGAAAAACACACACGAAACGAGAACAAGAAAACGACACACTTTTGACTTCTTCCTCCTGCATGCCTTCTCCAATTCCCGGTGCCAGTTTTTTAGTGGGCGTTTGGACTTTGGACATAAGAATTGTAAATTAAAAAAAAAAAAATATATTTTTTAAGTAAAAATTATATTTTAAAATTAGAGTTGTGTTTGAACATAAATATAATTTTGGGTTATTTTTAAAGTTTTGTGAGTGAAAATTTTGAAAAATAGTTTTTTGGATTTTTTTAAATTTTCGAAAAATTTCAAAATTCATCTTCAAGTGAAAATTGAAAATTTTATGACCAAACACTTATTTCGACAAAAATGAAAATTTTTCGGAAAAAAGTGAATTTTTTGTGTCCACAATATTTAATTTTTTAAGATATCAAGGAGGAATTTTAATTGATTTTTTGACTTTTTTTTTGTGATCCACAATATTTGATTTATTAAGATATTAAGAAGGAATTAACTTTTTTTTCCCAAAAATTGCCATGTAGTAAAGAATCTAGAAGTATTTGTTATATTTTTAGTAAATAAATTAAAGTTAATATAGTCAATTTTATTATTAATTAATGATAAAATATGAATTTCTTAATATATGTAAAACAACCTAAAAATCAATTAAAGTAGAGACTAATAATAAGAAATCACGACAACAATGTCACAAACTACTTTTCCAAGTGGAAATGGGGACCATACAAGACCATATCTTAAAAATATTAAATAAAAGTTACAAAAAAAAAAAGTGGTTTCACCATATTACCCTTACCATGAAGTACTACTACAGCGGGTGGTGACCAACAATAAAATCAATCCACCTCTGCCTAATTTCTGTCGTCCTAAAATGACATTTGACAGAAATTAACCACTCCATACAAATTAACACCCTAATAATGTCTTACTTAGAGAGACAATTCAGTAGTTAAAAGGTCACAATTCGAACTGTGTATTAAGAATTCGAATTAGGTGGCCTCCCTAAAGAAATGGATAAGAGCCACTTTAAAACAAGCCCTTCCCATAATTTCAACACTAATACTAATCACTAGTAAGAAATCCTATGACACAACACTTGCGCCCTACTCATTAAGTGAACTGGGCGCCGGTGAAAGTTTGGCCGAAGGACCAGCCGCCGGGGATAGCGTTGTTGCAGACGACGGTGCGGCCGTCGCCGGTGGTGACCTTGAAAGAGAGGATTTGGCCATCAAGAAAGGAGTTGCTTTGCCAATTTTGACCCCAATTGCGAGACATGGGTAGCCAGTCAGTTCTTGTGCCTTTAATTGAAACTGCATGAACATCCCCTGAACCTCCCACGTTAGTCACTAGGACTAAATTGAAGTATGAGTGACCATTCAGAGTAAATCTGATGCCTCCCCTCTTCTTGCAGGGTACCCTGCATTTATCACAAATTAATCACAACCTCAATGTTATAATATTATGATTAATTTTCTTTCCACAAGAAAATATCTAATTGTCCGATCGAAATGCAACCATAATTAACCAACTACTCATATGTTAGATAAATTAGAGGGTGTTGGGGCAGAAAAATAACAGGGCGTCATGCGGAGGCTAATAGTTGCAAATCTTGGACGACCATAAAATATATTAAAATATGCATAAAAATATGATTTGGTCAATTGGCCTACATATAAAAAAAAAAACATAAGATCCTATTGAAAGAAAATTCTCCCCATAAATAAAGCTCTCTAAACCACCACATTGTTGATGCTATTGTATATTCTAGTTGTGAAAATGATGTCTTCAATTTATAGATGTCCAAAACTTTTCTACTAAGACAAGAAATAACCAAATATAAAAGATAATTATATTTTTCTTTCAAGAAAAGTAAAATTAATTACGGTAATACTTTGACGGTGAGAGCGACATTCTTAGGTAGCGTATGACAGTGAGCAAAATCAACTTGGTTGGGTGCCTAATTTTTGGTCTGAAATTAGAACCAACTTTTTATTTCCGGCCCAAACTAGTTTACTATGGTCTATAAGCTATAAGTTCTGATTTTGGTCCATAAGCTTTGTGGCAAAACAAAGAAAGGAGGCATGTAGATTAATTGTATGCTTTACCTTCTGTAAGCAACAGGAACAATCCCAGATCTGTACTGAGCAATTTGTTGGAAAACAGGCTGAGAGAGGTCAAAATGGTGCAATGGAGGGTTGCACCACCCACCTGCATTATTTGGGAGGGCATAGTTTGGTGGGCAGAAATTGGTGGCTGTGACCACTATTGACCCTCCTAGGCACCCCTTTGGGTCACTCACACACTTCAACTCAAAGCAGGCCCCACAGCTCAACCCATTGTTGAACAGTGCTGTACTCAATGCTGCTGTGTTTGTACCATACCCTTGACTGTCCAAATTCCCATAACCACATGCCCCACCTGGATATTATCCAAATTATTAGTAAGTGATTGTATGTGACTTCTCAAAATCTGGATATAATCTTTTGCATTAGGTTGCCTGCTTTACTTTCGGTTAACTACTCTTACTTAATCCTCTATCCCATTTTATGTGGTACAATTTAGGATAAGATGGTCAAATTATCTAATGTTTAGTGTGAAGTAGAATATAAAATCTTTACGTTTTTGAAATAAAATTTATATATTTAAAAACTATATAACAGTATTATAAATCATAATAATTAACGATTCATAATATTTAAAAAAGCAAATGAAAAACAAAATTCCATTAACTTTTCAAATAGTAATTGTATCACACAAAATGGGATAGAAGGAGTATTAAAATAGTTTTTTGTTCTAATATTTAGGTGACCAATGAGATAAAAAGAATTTATACTGTGAAAATATTTGTGAGGTAGATAGCAGAAAAGCATAGGCCTATGAGTAGCAGAGAACTAACCCATGGTTCCTGAAGCATCACCACCTCCATAGAAAGTGGCATGAGCTTGAATCCATCCTTGTTCATTGCCATGAACACAGGAAACCACAAAAAGAAACCCCACAATGAAAAGCCACAGAGTGGACATTTCTTGCTGTAAAATCAAGAAAAGTATAACTGTTAGACACCCTTTAAAATATAATAAAAGAAAAATAGTTGTATTTTGGTCAGTACTAACCTTAATTTGTTCCTTAACAAAAATGGAGTTTCTTGATATCTTTCTTTACTGTTGTGTTCCAGGGAGTGAATGAGTGTATTTGTAATGAGAAAGAGGAGTTGAGGTGCGAATAAATAGATGCTGTGAGGGGAAAGAGGGCTCTGCAGTTTGCAAGCCAAAATATCAATGTTTTTCATGTTATTTTGACACCTTTTTTGAGGTTGTGGGGCCTACAAACCGTCAACAACTGTGCAAAGCGGTTATTTTTGTTTGTTGAAGAGAACCAGTTCTTTTTTGCCTACAAATGGCTAGCTGCAAAGTATACCTCGTTTCTTTTTCTTTTTTTTTCTCTTCAAAGTAGCACAATGGTAGCTTATTAATAAAGACAAATCAAGTTGAATGGGAACCGTCCAGTTGTAGCTATTTCTTCCTTTTTGGGGAACGCAACTTGGTTCTTGTGTTAAAATTGAATGGTTTAATTGTTTTTAGCGAATCTGGCCGATATGCTATAGTTGGACTCCTTAGTCCTTGCATGAACCTGCGAATGTGTAAACATCTGATGTGTACATGTTTCGTTTCAAATATTAGTGATAAACTGAATTTGTTTAATTTTTTTTTTACGTTTTAGAAAAATTATTATTTTTGGTAAATAAGCAATTTTATTACCTACTAAGAGAAATACAGCTCAAGAAAAAGAAGAAAATACCAAATTAGACTACCCAGGTTTGCACTCCGATTCTACCCAGTTCACCACACCTTCCAAATCACTTTTGCACGGCAAAATCCTCGTGCTATGAAGTGTATAATTTCTGTATCAATATCAACCAAGATAACCAATGAATAATTTAAACACAATTAAATACAATTTTCAAATTAAATACAGTGAAGCATCATGAGTCATTAAGCCAATTTAGAATTTAAATAAGATAAAATATTGGAGAGGTTGTACAAATAGAATATCAACTGAGTTTAGTTTAGAAGTATATGAGATCCGATAAAATATTATATTTATACAAAATAAGACATTCAATCAAGTTTTAATGAGATAAATATGAGATTTATTAAAGTAAAACGAAATAACAAATTTTCACGCAAATTACACGACAATAAGACAATGAGAAGGTTGAGACATCAATTAGAGTAAAAATATAATTATCATTTAATTTAGTAAATCTTCGAATAAGATATGAGTTTTATTTTTAAAAGACACATAAGTGGAACAACTTGAAAATTCTTTCATTTACCTCAGCTAAATTCTCATCAACTTAACATATCACATAGGATGCATGACTCACGCAAGAAGGCCATATTGTTCCATTTTTAATATATTGACAGTTAATTAATTATAATCAAAATACAATGAGGTGATTTAAGAAACCACAGTAACCGTCCTAGCATGAAATGCATCATGAGAATCATAATCGGAACTAACCTTAACATCACAATAATTTTATATTTGTTCATTTGTTGCGGCGTGCAATCCGATCCCATGCAATAATAAATCATATCTGTTGCGGCATGCAATCCGATCCCACACAATAATAATTATATTTATTGCGGCATGCAACCCGATCCCTCTCAATAATAAATCATATCTGTTGCGGCGTGCAACCCGATCCCTCTCAATATTAATCAGCCAATTTACAACCAACTACGGTATACCACAAAATCAAAAGAAATAACGAGTCTACACAAAGAAGTCACAACTAATGAAAAAGGCTACACGATAGCTCACGAAATAAAGTAGCAAGGAAATAACAATCCATAAGCCAATGCACAATTTATGAGCATCAATTAACAATTAAGGCATGTAGTAGGTAAAGCATGAATTCAACGAGTGGTTACGATCAACAATTAGAATATAAGGTGATCTTGACAACAAAGATGGAACATCTGCTAACAATTTCCGGCAAAGCACGTACAAACAATTCTAACAACAAAAGATATAATCATGAAACGATATTTACAATCAATTGTATAAAAGGAGCCTAACGGTCCAAACCGATCAAATACCACATATAGGTCGTGTACCCACTCGTCACCTCGCGTACACGACCTTCACTTAACACGAATGACACAATCATCTCAAATTCTAAGGGGTAATTTCCCCCCCACAAAGTTAGACAAGACACTTACCTTAACGGAGTTAGGCCGATATTTCAAAATAGCCTTCTTGTGCGAAAACGACGTTCAGACGAATCCAATCAAATCAAAATATTCTTATAAATTAATTACAATATTTTTGGATAATAATACATCGATTTCCAATTTTATTCTAAAAGTCAACCGAAAGTCAACGCGAGGCTCGCCTCTCGAAACCTGACATAACTTTTACGAAATCCGAACGCCCATTCCGATAGGAGTTTAACCATACCAATTTTATCAAATTTTGATAACGAATCGACCTCCAAATCTAAAATTTTCGTTCTTGAAGAGTTTTATAAATTTCTGCAATTTATCCCATTTAATTCACTAATAATTGATGAAAATAACCACGGAATCATGGAATATAATCACTTTTGGATATAGAATACTTACCCCAATCCATATGGTGAAAATCGCCTAAAATATCACTTCAATCCGAGCTCCGTAGCTCAAAATATGTTAAAATGGCTGAAACCCCCATTCTTAGAATCTGTCCAGGCAAGTCGCATTTGACATTTGAGACTTATAAATTGCATTTGACACATGCGATTTGCCTCAGCCCCATAAAAATAACAACCTTTCCTGATACAGAAATGTGCATAACTCTTTCATACGATATCCAAATGATGAATGGTTTAACTTTCTTGAAACTAGACACCAAGAGCTACAACTTTTATGTTTTTCTCATCTGCCAATTCCTTATAGATGGCGAGATATGAGTTCCCAAAATCAGCCCTGTGACGCAGAAATTTCTTCTTCGCGATTTCAAAACTCTTCCCAGACAGCCTTTAGTGTATCTACCATAACGTTTTATACACAACTCCAAATTCCAAAAAGTTTACATTTCCGAAATCTAGACACAAAGAGCTACAAATTTATTTTTGGATCACCTCCAAATTCCTTATAAATTGCGAGATATAAGCTTCCAAAGTTAGCCCTGTATAACAGAGATTTCTGCGATGCACACTGCTGTAGCCAAAATCCAGCAGTTAACAATGGCATAGAAATGGTCCGAAACCACTCCAAAACTCACCCGAACACCTCGGGAGTCCGAACATACCAACAAGTCTCAAAACATATTATTGACCTACTCGAGGACTCAAATCACACATAAAAACGGCAAAACTACAAATCGTGCGTCGATTTGTACTTATGAGTTTATGAAACTTTCCAAATTCTATTTCTTGTGTCGAAACATATCAAATCAATCAGGAATGACTTTAAATTTTGCATGCAAGTCATAAACGATATAATGGAGTTTTTCCAATTTCCAGAATCAAATTTTGACCCTGATATCAATAAAGTCAACTCCCGGTCAAACTTTCCAAAAAATTTCTATTTTCCAACTTTCGCCAAAATGCGTCGAATTGTCCTACAAACTTCCAGATCCAAATCCAGACATGCGCCTAAGTCCGAAATCACTATACGAAGTTATTTGAATCATTAAAATTTTATTTCGAAGTTGTTTGCTCAAAAGTCAAATCTCTTGTCAAATTTTAGAAATTCAAGCTTTATAAAATCAAACATTTTATTTATTTTGTTCAAAAACTAATGGAAAACGTACCTACGCACCTCGGAATAACTTAAAATTTTGTACACAACTCATAAATATTGTTACAAAACTGATCGAACTCTCGGAATTCAAATCGGGACCCGGTATCAACAAAAATCCAATTATGGCCAAATTGAGGAATTCTTTAAACTTTTAAATTTCTAGTTTCCGTCAAATGGCGATAATTCAAGTTAGGGACTTCCAAATTTGATTCCGGACATACGCCCAAATCCTAAATCATGATACGGACCCATCTGAACCGCAAAAATACTGATCCTGGTCCGTTTGCTCAGAACATTGACCGAAATCAACTCAAATAAGTTTTATAAGGCAAAATTTCACATTTTCTTTAGTTTTTCACGTAACAATTTTTTGAAAAAAAGATACGGATTGTGCACGCAAATAGAGGAAGGATGAATGGAGCTATTCAAGGTCTCGAAATACATAAATAAAGGTTAAAATTAAAAATAACCTATCAGGTCATCACATTCTCCACCTCTAAAACAAACGTTCGTCCTCGAACGTGGCTAGAGTTATTCTGAGGTTTTCAAATTGCTGATTTTTCTCTTACACATATACTCGCGGGTGATTCTACGTCACCGAAATCGACATATATCTGACAACACCATCTCAATTGAGATTATTTCTTTTATCCACATTTATAACTTTAAAACCAATTTTTTTACACTCCAAACATTTTCAAAAAGTCCAATTTTTATATCAACACACGATATTAGCCTCAATCGGTGGTAGCAACTCGTGCCTACGCACACATCATACGTATGCCCATAACCACATCTATGGTCTTAATAGCTGTTCATAATCAATTACAGCATCATCAATTAACCTCATGTTAACAAAAATTTCGTTTCAAACCTTCACCTAACTAACAACAAGACACGAGGCATGAAGACCTAGTAATTATTTACCAGAATTAAAAACGCCACCTGGGCACCCACCTCGTAGGTTAAAACTCAATAATTATAACACGAATATGGTTAAATATGCACAGGAAAATACATACAAGCATTATCAAATAAGCCTAATACGCATGACTCTCTATTAGTACTATAGTACAAATTTAATTTCACAAGGTAGAATTTAAACACATAAAGTTTCATCACAAGGATCTCGTCCTTATATAACTTCCACCATGGTTTGTAGCCAGGTTTAAACATATCAAATCATATTACAATGTGAGGATCCCGTCCTCAGCTCTGAATCACAAGTAATATGCACATTGTGCCAATCAAAATATTTTCCTTTTCTTCTTTAAAATAATTTCTATTAAACAAGGTCACAACACATAATGAACCCCCATACCGGTAGGGCATATAATTCACAATTTGTAATTAATTATCCGGAAATTAAATCAAAACCCATTGTAGTGAGTAACAGAAAGTCACTTTTGGACTCATAGCCCTCAATAGTGTACAAAACAAAATGATAGACACGGGCTAACACCATCAAATCTCCCAACAGGGATAAACATAGGAGTAGAGTACTAATTCACAAACTCACCATATAAGGAGCATGAAAGGAGATCTCACCTCGATAATAGGAATCGAATCAAAATAAGAATAGTGGTCCTCTATTATGAATTAAATCATACCTGTAACGACACCATCTGATGTAACGGCCTCAGCCAATTCATAGCAATTATATCAACGGGGTAGGCCTCCTCCTCTAGGACGCCCTCTACCCGCTTGTCCTCCACCCCTAACTAAATATGTAGGTAGAGTAGCAACTGAAATGGAGCCCGTGGCTTGAGTGCTCTGATGTAATATGTCTCTCCCAAGTCTGGGACAATCTCTCATGATGTGCCTAGTATCATCACACTTATAACAACCCCTCTCCAGATTCTGTTGCTCATACTAAGTCTGTGCCGGATAACTGGAATAACCATTATAGGAATCTCATGTCGGTGGTGCAGTAAAAGAACTTACTGGTGCACCCCGAGTAATCTGATGCGCGGACTGAGCTGACCGACTACTCGAGTCTCCACAATAGTGAGTTATAGCTGTAGAGTAGCATCCACTGAATTCTCCAGAACCTCGAGACCTCTTGGTCTCCCTAGTTTCCTTTTCCTCACCTCAAACACGTTCTAACATTTTGGCAATTTCCACCACTTGCTGAAATGAAGTATCAACTTGTAGCCCCCGAGTCATACAGAATCTAAGATCATAACTAAGTCCTTTAATGAATCTGTGGACTCGTTCTCTAGCTGTAGGAACTAAAGTAAGAGTATGACGGGCTAACTCTTTGAACCCGATGGCATATTCTGACACCGTCATGGTGTCCTGACGCAGCCATTCAAACTCTGGGCGCCACACATTCCGTAGAGTCTGGGGAACGAACTCCCTCAAAAATATATCTGAAAATCTAGCCAAAGTGGGTGGTGTTGCATTGGCTAGTCTACCCTTCATAGACTTGATACAAACGCCGATGGAGAATTATCTCTCCAAAGGCCAATTTCTTCCTTTGCTATGCTGACCCAGCACCGCCGAGATGACCATTTCTTCACATATTCCTTGATTATTCCTTGGCGTAATACTCACCCCTATTTGTACATGATGATCCCAAAAATAAAGCTCCGTACAGACAAATCAACTGAGACGTCCACGTTGAATAGACCTTCTGCCAATTTGAAGTTGTTTCTCTAACTCTTTTGATACTGAAATATAGGATTATTAAGGACGCAGTCATATTGCAAGTCCCAACATTATCACCTCTGAAATCTCAGGCCTTAAATATGTGCAAATTTTGGGAAACCTTTCAGTACCACATATGTACATCACAAGCTAGAACTGATATAACACATGATCCCGCAATATGTTCGTCTATAGTGGACTCCCCCACTTGGCGTGAAGCCATAGGACGTAATGTTCGATGATCCACAATACTAACCTTCACAGCTCGTACTCATCAACCAGATGCCAGAATCCGCTGCACCCCCACGTAAATCACTGAGTGATCCTTCAATACATCTACATCTTCAGTCGGGACCACACATTGAGACGATGTTTGAGCATCCCTAGCTCCCTCGCAGTTTATCCGCAACATTATGAACCGTCGGTGCACAGCTGATACCGAGTGCTCAATGTCATACACGAGTGGATGTGAATGAATATAAAATATATGTTGCAAGCTGAATCAATATCGCACGATAAGGAATAAAAGAAGTGGAATTTCTAAATAGTTTCTGTAGCCTCTCAAAAATAAGTACAGACGTCTCCGTACCTATCCGCAAGACTCTACTAAACCTGCTTATGACTTGTAGAACCCATGAAACTAGAGCTCTGATACCAACTTGTCACGATCCAAATTTTCGTCCGTAGGATGTCATGATGGCACCTAGTTTTAGGGACTAGGTAAGCCTAACACTTACTGAATTAGTGGTGACTCAACCAACAAGTATTAAATATGAAATAGAAATTTCCTACAATCCCAAAACCGGTAGTGCAAGTCACAATCTCTACAGAGTTTGCTAGAAAAATTTCTAAATACAATTGTTCCATAATAGAATCAACAGTGCAGGAAGATATCAGAAGGTGACTCTGAGGCCTACGAACGCGACAACAGGTCTCCACAACAATCTTCTATCAATTAGAAGGATTATCAACGACACTGAGGTACCTGGATCTGCACAAAAATATGCAGAAGAGTAGCATGAGTATACCACAGCGGTACCCAGTAAGTATCAAGCCTAACCTTGGTAGAGTAGTGACGAGGCCAGGTCAAGACACCTACCGGACATATAAACCTGTAAAACATGCTACATAAAGCTAACAAGGAAATAATATCAATGTAAGGCCAATAACAGAAGAATTTCCAATTCAAATCAACAATGAGAACAATGAGAACACGGATAGCAACGCGAAAACAATCAAGTAATTAAGAAACAACATAGTCAGAGTATAAATGACATATGAATGTGTTCAAGTAAGGAATCATATGACAAATCAATCAATTAAATTATTTATGATGCATGTATTTCAACATAAATTACCCGAGGTATCACTCCTCGAAATCTCAATTCATGATTCACAACTTTCAATTCTTACCCACACCTTCCGAATCACTTTTGCACGGCAAAATCCTCGTGCTACCATGTGTATAATTTCTGTATCAATATCAACCAAGATGACCAATGAATAATTTAAACACAATTAAATACAATTTCCAAATTAAATACAGTGAAGCATCATGAGTCATTAAGCCAATTTAGGATTTAAATAAGGTAAAATATCGGAGAGGTTGTACAAATAAAATATCAACTGAGTTTAGTTTAGAAGTATATGAGATCCGATAAAATATTATATTTATACAAAATAAGACATTCAATCAAGTTTTAACGAGATAAATATGAGATTTATTAAAATAAAACAAAATAATAATTTTTCACGCAAATTACACGACAATAAGATAATGAGAAGGTTGAGATATCAATTAGAGTAAAAATATAATCACCATTTAATTTAGTAAATCTTCGAATAAGATATGAGTTTTATTTTTAAAAGACACATAAGTGGAACAACTTAAAAATTCTTTCATTTACCTCAGCTAAATTCTCATCAACTTAACATATCACATAGGATGCATGACTCACGCAAGAAGGCCATATTGTTCCATTTTTAATATATTGACGGTTAATTAATTATAATCAAAATATAATGAGGTGATTTAAGAAACCACAGTAACCGTCCTAGCATGAAATGCATCATGAGAATCATAATTGGAACTAACCTTAATATCATAATAGTTTCATATTTGTTCATTTGGTGTGGCGTGCAGCCCGATCCATGCAATAATAAATCATATCTGTTGCGGCGTGCAATCCGATCCCACACAATAATAATCATATATGTTGCGGCGTGCAGTCCAATCCCTCTCAATATTAAATTATATCTGTTGCGGCGTGCAACCCGATCCCTCTCAATATTAATCAGCCAATTTACAACCAACTACGGTATACCACAAAATCAAAAAAAATAACGAGGCTACACAAAGAAGTCACAACTAATGAAAAAGGCTACACGATAGCTCACGAAATCAAGTAGCAAGGAAATGACAATCCATAAGCCAATGCATAATTTATGAGCATCAATTAACAATTAAGGCATGTAGTCGGTAAAGCATGAATTCAATGAGTGTTTACGATCAACAATTGGAATATAAGGTGATCTTGACAACAAAGATGGAACATGTGCTAACAATTTTCGGTAAAGCACGTACAAATAATTCTAACAATAAAAGATATAATCATGAAACGATATTTACAATCAATTGTATAAAAGGAGCCTAATGATCCAAACCGGTCAAATACCACATATAGGTCGTGTACCCACTCGTCACCTCGCGTACACGACCTTCACTTAATACGAATGACACAATCATCTCAAATCCTAAGGGATAATTTTTCCCACACAGAATTAAACAAGACACTTACCTTAACGGAGTTAGGCCGATATTTCAAAATAGCCTTCTTGTGCGAAACGACGTTCGGACGACTCCAATCTATTCAAAATATTCTTATAAATTAATTACAATTCATAAAAAATAATTTTGGATAATAATATATCGATTTCCAATTTTATTCTAAAAGTCAACCGAAAGTCAACGCGAGGCTCACCTCTTGAAACCTGACATAATTTTCACGAAATCCGAACGCCCATTCCGATAGGAGTTCAACCATACCAATTTTATCAAATTTTGATAACGAATCGACCTCCAAATCTAAAATTTTCGTTCTTGAAGATTTTTATAAATTTCTCCAATTTATCCCATTTGATTCACTAATAATTGATGAAAATAACCATGGAATCATGGAATATATTCACTTTTGGATATAGAATACTTACCCCAATCCATATGGTGAAAATCGCCTAAAATATCACTTCAATCCGAGCTCCGTAGCTAAAAATATGTTAAAATGGCCGAAACCTCCATTCTTAGAATCTGTCTAGGTAAGCCGCATTTGACATTTGAAACTTATAAATTATATTTGACACCTGCGATTTGCCTCAGCCCCATAAAAATAGCAACCTTTTCCGATACGGAAATGTGCATAACTCTTTCATACGATGTCCGAATGATGAATGGTTTAACTTTCTGGAAACTAGACACCAAGGGCTATAATTTTTATGTTTTTTTCATCTGTAATTCCTTATAAATGGCGAGATATGAGTTCCCAAAGTCAGCCCTATGATGCAGAAATTTCTTCTTCGCGATTTCAAAACTCTTCGCAGACATCCTTTAGTGTATCTACCATAACGTTTTATACACAACTCCAAATTCCAAAAAGTTTACATTTCCGAAATCTAGACACAAAGGGCTACAACTTTTATTTTTGGATCATCTCCAAATTCCATATAAATTAGGAGATATAAGTTTCCAAAGTTAGCCCTGTGTAATAGAGATTTCTGCGATGCACACTGCTGTAGCCAAAATCCAGCAGTTAACAATGGCCTAGAAATGGTCCGAAACTACTCCAAAACTCACTCGAACCCCTCGGGACCCCATTCGAACATACCAAGAAGTCTCAAAATATATTACGGACCTACTCGAGGACTCAAATCACACATAAAAATGGCAAAACTACAAATCGCGCGTCGATTCGTACTTATGAGTTTATGAAACTTTCCAAATTCTATTTCTTGTATCGAAACATATCAAATCAATCCGGAATGACTTTAAATTTTGCATGCAAGTCATAAATGACATGATGGAGTTTTTTCAATTTCCAAAATCAAATTTTGACCCTGATATCAATAAAGTCAAAATGCGCCGAATTGTCCTACGGACTTCCAGATCCAAATCCGGACATGCGCCTAAGTCTGAAATCACTATACGAAGTTATTTAAATCATTAAAATTCCATTCCGAAGTCGTTTGCTCAAAAGTCAAATCTCCGATCAAACTTTAGAAATTCAAGCTTTATAAAATCAAATCTTTTATTTATTTTTTTAAAAAAACTAATGGAAAACGTGCCTACGCACCTCGGAATAACTTCAAAATTTTTACATAACTCATAAATATTGTTACGAAACTGATCGAGCTCTCGGAATCCAAATCGGGACCCGGTATCAATAAAAATCCAATTATGGCCAAATTAAGGAATTCTTTAAACCTTTAAATTTCTAGTTTTTGTCAAATGGCGATAATTCATGCTAGGAACTTCCAAATTTGATTTAGGGCATAAGCCCAAATCCCAAATCATGATACGGACCCATCGGGACCGCCAAAATACTGATACGGGTCCGTTTGCTCAAAACATTGACCGAAATCAACTCAAATGAGTTTTAAAGGCAAAATTTCACATTTTCTTTAGTTTTTCACGTAAGAATTTTATGAAAAAAGATACGGATTACACATGCAAATCGAGGAAGGATGAATGGAGCTATTCGAGGTCTCGAAATACATAAATGAAGGTTAAAATTAAAAATAACCTATCGGGTCATCACTTTCTCCACCTCTAAAATAAACGTTCGTCCTCGAACGTGGCTAGAATTATTCTGAGATTATCAAATTGCTGATTTTTCTCTTATACATATACTCACGGGTGATTCTATGTCACCGAAATTGACATATGTCTGACGACACCATCTCAATTGAGATTATTTCTTTTATCCACATTTATAACTTTAAAACCAAATTTCTTACACTCCAAACATTTTCAAAAAGTTTGATTTTCATATCAACTCACGGTATTGGCCTCAACCGGCGGTAGCAACTCGTGCCTACGCACACATCATACATATGCCCATAACCATATCTCTGATCTTAATAGCTGTTTATAATCAATTACATCATCGTCAATTAACCTCATGTTAACAAAAATCTTATTTCAAGCCTCCACCTTACTAACAACGAGACACGAGGCATGAAGACCTCATAATTATTTACCAGAATTAAAACGCCACTTGGGCACCCACCTTGTAGGTTAAAACTCAATAATTACAATATGAATATGGTTAAATATGCACAGGGAAATACATACAAGTATTATCAAATAAGCCTAACACGCATGACTCCCTATTAGTACTATAGTACAAATTTAATTTCACAAGGGAGAATTTAAACATATAAAGTTTCATCACAAGTATCTCGTCCTTTTATAACTTCCACCACGGCTTGTAGCCCAGTGTAAACACATCAAATCATATTAAAATGTGAGGATCCCGTCCTCAGCTCTGAATCACAAGTAATATGCACATCGTGCCAATCGAAATCTTTTTATTTTCTTCTTTAAAATAATTTCTATTAAAAAAGGTCACACCACATAATGAACCCCCATACTAGTAGGGCATATAATTCACAATTTGTAATTAATTATCCGGAAATTACATCAAAACCCGAGGTGGACCAATCTGCGAATCGAGCGAGTCCATTGTAGTGAGTAACAGAAAGTCACTTTTGGACTCATAGCCCTCAATAGGGTACATAACAAAATGATAAACACGGGCTAACACCATCAAATCTCCCAACAGGGATAAACACAGGAGTAAAGTACAAATTCACAAACTCACCATATAAGGAGCATGAAAGGAGATCTCACCTCGATAATCAGAATCGAATCAAAATAAGAATAGTGT
The DNA here is from genome assembly GCF_000390325.3 of Nicotiana tomentosiformis. Classification (NCBI taxonomy): domain Eukaryota; kingdom Viridiplantae; phylum Streptophyta; class Magnoliopsida; order Solanales; family Solanaceae; genus Nicotiana; species Nicotiana tomentosiformis. Next base: position 11,243,743 of record NC_090821.1, read on the forward strand.
TCCTCTATTATGAATTAAATCATACCTGTAACGACACTATCTGGTGTAACGACCTCAGCCAATTTATAGCAATTATATCAAAGAAGTCAGAACTAATGAAAAATGTTACACGATCAGGGGCGGATCCACGTGGAGGGGTATGGGGCACGTGAACCCATGCACCCCTCCCTAAGTTGTGTATTGCACTAGTATTGTTCTGGTAAAATACTTATATATTCATGTGGGAACCCCTGCTCAAAAGAGCATTTAGTGCAGTGGTTGCATAATTCCCCCTTGACCCTTAGGTCCAGGGATCAAATCCACACACTATCTTTTAATTGAAATCTAGTTTTCTATTTCTTCTTTTTTTTTTCTTTCTTTTCTATGCCCGATCTTTCTTTTTTATTTCAATTGAAATCTCACCCTCTATCTTTCTTTTCTGTTTGTTTTTTTACTTCCATTCGTTCTTTCTCTATTTTGGTTCACTCTTTTACCTATCTTTGGATTACATTCTTATTTTTCTGTGTTATTTGCTTTTCTTCTTTTGTTTTTTCTTCATTTTTTTTGGTTCAATCTTTGAGTTTCAAAACTCTAAAAAGGTTAAATTCTAAGTTCGTTTGATTTTTTTCAATTTCAAATTCTCTCTTTCTTCATTTTTCATTCTTTCTAGAATAACTGTTTAGTTTTATTATATAAAGCTAAGTATTTGTAACTATATTGCTATGATATTATTCTCCAATGTAGGAAAACTATCGTTGATATTTGTCAATGGAATGACGCATTTTTTTCATAATAATATTGATTGTAGTTTACTTATTAAGCTATTGTCATGGAAATATTTTAGAGAATCAAATACATTAATAGTTCACCCATCCTCATAAAATTATGGATACGTCTCTTTACACGAAATCAAATAGCAAGGAAATGACAATCCATAAGCCGTGGCACAATTTATGAGCATCAATTAACAATTAAGGCATGTAGTAGGTAAAGAATGAGTTCAACGAGTGGTTACGATCAACAATTGGAATATAGGGTGATCTTGACAACAAAGATGAAACATGTGCTAACAATTTCTAGTAAAGCACGTACAAACAATTCTAACAACAAAAGATATAATCATGAAACGATATTTAAAATCAATTGTATTAAAGGAGCCTAACAATCCAAACCGGTCAAATACCACATATAGGCCGTGTACCCACACGGCCTTCACATAACACGAATGACACAATCATCTCAAATCCTAAGGGGTGGTCCCCCTCCCCTCCCCTCCAAAGTTAGACAAGATACTTGACTTAACGGAGTTAGGCCAATATCCCAAAAATAGCCTTCTTGCATGAAACAACGTTCGGACGGCTCCAATCTAATCAAATATTTTTATAAATTAATTACAATACATAGAAAATAATTTCAGATAATAATACGTCGATTTCCAATTTTATTCTAAAAGTCAACCGAAAGTCAACGCGAGGCCCGCCTTTCGAAACCCAACATAATTTTTATGAAATCTGAATGCCCATTCCGATATGAGTTCAACCATACCAATTTTATCAAATTCTGATAATGAATCGACCTCAAAATCTTAAATTTTCGTTCTTGAAGAGTTTTACAAATTTCTCCAATTTATTCCATTTGATTCACTAATAATTGATGAAAATAACCATGGAATCATGAAGTATAATCACTTTTTGATATAGAACACTTACCCCAATTCATATGGTTAAAATTGCCTAAAAGATCTATAACGACCCGATCGGTCGTTTTGAGCTCTAGCGCGTCATTTGACGGTTTGAGGCCATAAGCAGCTTCTTTTCAAGTATTATGATTGGTACGCGTGGTCGGAATTGAATATCGGGGAGATCGGAGTTGGTATTGGAAAGAAAATCCCCATTTCAAAAGCCTTAAGTTGGAAGAATTGACTAAGATTAGATTTTTGAGTAAACGACCTCGGAATCAGGATTTGAAGGTTGCAACAAGTTTGTATGATGATTTATGACTTGGGCGTATGTCTGGATTGGGTTTTGGGTGACCCGGGAGCGTTTCGACGCCTATTGTGGAAAATAGAATTTTTAGAAGGATTTCATAAATTTGGGTTGAAGTGCATTTTAATGTTATCGAGGTCCGTTTGGGATTCCGAGTCTGAAAATAGCTCCGTATGGTGATTCTGGTATTGGGAGCACGTCCGAAAGTGGATTTGGAGGTCTGTAGGTCATTTTGGAGTCATTCGACGAAAGTTAGAAATTTGAAGGTTTTTGAGAAGTTTGACCGGGAGTGGACTTTTAATATCGGGGTCGGATTCTAATTTTTAGAGGTTGGAATAGGTCCGTAATATCAAATGTGACTTGTGTGCAAATTTTGAGGTCAATCGGACGTGATTTGATAGGTTTTGGCATCGAATGTAGAAGTTTGAAATTTTAAAGTTCATTAAGCTTGGAATGGAGTGCGATTCATGAATTCGACATTGTTTGATGTGATTTGAAGGCTCGACTAAGTTCGTAATGTGTTTTGGGACATATTGGTATAATTGGTTAATGTCCCGAGGGCACTGGGTGGATTCCGAGTGATTAACGGATCGAATTTGGAATTTGAAGAAGAGTTGAGGCAGTTGATATCTGGTGTACCCGCACCTGCGAGGTTTTGACCGCAGGTGCGGAGGGCGCAGAAGCGACATTAGAGTCGCAAAAGTGGGGTAGGTTAGACAGGTGAAGGACCGCAGGTGCGGAGCTTTTGGCCATATCTGCGCAAGCGCAGAAACGGATAGTACCTCGTAGAAGCGGAAGCAGGCGCATAAGCGGAAGGTTTCTCGCACCTGTGAAGCCGCAGATGCGGCTACTTGACCGCAGGTGCGAAGGACGGGGTTGGGTAGTGTGTTCTTTAAAACGAGGGCTTAGCTCATTTTCACCTCATTTCTTCCATGAGAGCCGGTCTTGGAGCGCGTTTGGAGCTCATTCTTCGTCATCAATGTCAAGGTAAGTGATTTACACTTCTTTAAACTAAATACATGATCATATATGGATTTGAACATGAACATTAGTAGAAATTGTAGGGTTTTGGTAGAAAACCTAGAATTTGATATTTTTGGATTTTGACCACGATTTTGGGTGTGAAATTTGGAATAAATTACATATTTGAGTTCGTGGTGCCATGGGGTAAAGTTTATCTTCAAAATTTCAGAATTCGGACACGTGGGCCCGAGGGTGATTTTTATCGACTTTTCGATCGGGGTTAGAAATTATTATAAATTTGATTATAATGAGTAGTAGAGTATATCCTTATGGGTTTGTATATTTATTGGCTAGTTTTGGAGCGTTAGGCATCGGTTTGAGTCATCGGAAGGGCTTGGGAACCAGTTAAGGAGCTTCGGAGCGAGGTAAGTCTCTTTTCTAACCTTGTAAGAGGGAATTTACCCCATAGGTGAAATAATTCAATATGTGCTTCTATTTGTGGGGGCTACGTACGTACGAGGTGATGAGAGTCCGTGCGTAGCTACTATTATGCTTATGTTTGGGTAGTCTAGGACCCAAATCATATTATTCATGCGATGCTTGCATCCTACTTGTTAATTTAACAGTTTAAAACAGATTGGAACTTGATAAAGGAATTTCAAAAGGGTTAGACTTCACCTACTTGGGTTTTGGACGTGTCAGTTGACCGTTAATAAGAATTGATATTTCCTTAAACATCAAACCTAAATAAATCCTTGATTTGGTTGTCTGAATATGTTTATCTTTTGTGGAACATGCCGAACGGCTCAACAGATTAAATAGATGCATCTATGGTTCGCGCCGTTCAACCCTCTAATAGTGCACAATTTAATATTATGTTGGATCGTGCCGTATGACCTCGGCATGATTTGCGCATGACTTAATTGATTGTTTTGGAATTATTGATAATTGATTTGGCTTTATTGGCCGGAGATATAAATCGTTAAAAGATGAAAATAAATTTGGAAATCCCTTATTAACAAGAGAATTATTTACCCGCTTCATGTTATTGAGTTTACCGTTTCCTTATAAAATCCATAATTTATTATATTATGGTATATTATTATTGGACCACTAGTAAGAGTCAGAATCGACCTCTCGTCACTACTTCTTCGAGGTTAGACTAGATACTTACTGGGTACACGTTGATTTACGTACTCATACTATACTTGCTGCACATTTTGTGCAGGTGCATATATGTCTAGCAGCCTTACAGGCGTAGAGGTGTGGTCAATGCAGAGACTTAGGTGAGCTGCATTTCCATCTATGATCCGCAGCCAGTAGAGTCCCTTTTAGAGTTACTTATGTATTTTCCTATCTAATTTGTATTCTGGACAGGTGTTGTATTTTATTTCATCTTCCTAGTTGATACTCATGCAATTGTGACACCGGATTTTGGGATGATTATGGGATGTTCGGTATTGAAATTGGAAAGCATTGTTATCTAATCTGTAAATTCATCTTTTACTAGTTAAATTGAAGTAAATTTACGATTTCAAAAATATTAAAACAAGAATTTAATTAACTATTTAGTGTTGGCTTGCCTGACAATGGTGTCCGGCGCCATCACGACCTTTAACGAATTTTGGGTCGTGACAATATGGTATCGGAGCACTAGGTTCACTTAGGTCTCACGAGTCATGAGCGAGTCTAGTAGAGTCTTGCGGATCAGTACAGTGACGTCTGTACTTATCTTCGAGAGGCTACAGGGCTGTTAGGAGCACTTCCCTTGTTGATTCCTCATCGTGCGATTTAATTCCTTTGAGGCTTATGCCTTCATTTCTTTCCCATTCAATCTTATGTGACGTGAAGCGCTGGTTATAAATCGGGAATTGAGGAATTGTTATGGTACTACAGATGTGGTGCGGGATGTTTCTCTATGCGTAGTTGATTTGGCTATTGTCGTCGCCTTGTGGAAGGATATTCTGTCATTTCAGCTTAGTAGCTGTACTTCTAAGAGCTTTGAGGCTATGCACAGGTTGCAATGATGCTCATGAGTTATTATAGTACAATATTGATGTGATGGTAGGATGCTTGCCTATGTCTCTGGGCAGTGAATGATTTGAAAGGAGGTTTACTCAGTGCATGATTCAGAAATTTGGTATTTTACTTCTGACGGAGGAAAGGCAATCGAACTAAGAATGTTCAGACTTGGGTTGATGGAGTAGCGACACTCGATATTTTTGAGCGTGGTGGAATCTTCGCCTGTGATGTGGAGTTATCGTCCTTGATTGGTTATAATGTGTTAAGTTCGCCAGTGTTATAGTTTCCTTCAATTCGCCTCAGGGAAGAGTATTATAAATGGTGCCGGGAAAGCGGTTGTCAGAGGTCGCAGTGTGCAGTGGTTCAGGATCGAATCGGTATTTCTGGTATTGATGGCTCGAGAAAGATGATTTCTTCAAGTGCTACAGAGGTAGATTTTGATTTAAGGCAACAACTGGACAACGAAGGATGAGGAAGGACATGTGGGAGGTGCCTTGCGGTGGATAAACTTATAAAAGGCCAAGTGTGAGAAACAGGAGTCGGGTAGTTACTTAAAGGAGTGAGTTTGACCAATGTGGGAGAGTGGCAGAGTAGCATGAGGGTTCTTAAATAGGATAACTACACGCCTTGAGGAAAGTTTAGAGTGATTTGGGAATTATGGTGGACAGTAATTGGGTCTACGGACTTAATTTGAAATATTGGGTATTATACGGCGGGGCATTTGGATACAACAGAAAGGAGTTGCTTGATATGAAGAAAGATACAACATGACTTCGGATTGGAATGTATTATCGCACCTTTAGTTGACGTCCATGAGGAGTGAACGAACTGGTGCAGCTGGTGAATGAGCTCGGACTCAGGACGATCTACTGATTTTGTAGTAATTATACCTAGTGCAGCGACGTTGGAATATGTCGACATGTAATTTCCATAGGTGGGTTATCTCCTGTGAGCAGGTTAGTGGCCGCGTGGTGTTGATGAAGCTTTTGCGAAGAATTCTACTGACTACCCGGTAAGAGATTGAATATGTAAATGTGGCTAGTGGTTCGGAGTGTTCATTAAAGGTTAATGGAAGGATTTCGAGGAATTTGGCAGGTTGATTGTGCTGGATCATGTCGATGAAGGAAGAATCTTGGTGGGTTCCAGGTTTATGTAATAGTAGCTTCAAGCTAAGTGGGAGAGTCCCACTGCCTACAGTTGGATTGCATGGTCATCTATTTGTAAGATTTCTGGTTATCGGCATATTGATGGGTTATTATGACTAAGGAAAGAGAACATCAGTGGTAACTTGAGCAAGCGATTTGAGGAATGTGTGCTATAATTGGACTTATCGATTCATGCTCAGGCTTTGGGAAGACTCAGGATTTATGCTTCGTGTAGAGGCAAGTTACAAGGAAGATGATTCGACCAGGTGCTTCTTTGAGAGGGTGCTCATGTGCTAGCAGAGCCTTGGAGTTGATTATATTCGGGACCAAGTCAGAGTGGGTGACTCTCAATAACGGTCCTAGTGGATTCAAAAATTAAGGTGTGGTGCCTAAGGATTTCGCGTCCATATTATGGTTGAATATCGAGCTTTTGCAGCATATTATGATAAATGAGCTTGGAGTGTTTCGTGTTATCTTGGTCTACAGTGTATCATGAGAGGAAAGGGAGTATGTAAATTTGGATTTATAGAAGAATCATCAGAATGGGTGTATCATTCAAGACGAGTGCGGATTGAGTTCGCTATGTTTTGAATAGAGCTACTATTATTCCTAAGGCAAGTCCATGGTAAATTAGAAAGAGTCGGGTCGATTAGCAATAGTTGAATCGGCATAATGATGGCCATGATCAGCTCCTTCAGTGTGTTGGGTTATTCATGCGATTTGTGACGGTACGTGCGAGGTGTGACGATCGCCGTAAATGATCTTATTTGGAGGCTTTCGAGTATTATTGCTTGTTATATACAGATGGATCCCGTAAGGGTTATGGTGGTTTAGACCACTACTTGAGGTTGGTATTTTCTGCGGATATGAGGATTCAGTCGCGTGTTGCGATGGTTCTCTTGGAATGAGTTAGATAAAAGGTTTCTATGTGATGAAGTGTTTACCCTATTAGTAGTTCGGAAGTTAAGATGAAATTCTTGTACTCTTGCGCATTGGTATGATTAAGTGCAGTGATCGGCATGGTATTCGGAAGTTGATAATTTAACTGTTTAAAACAGATTGGAACTTGATAAAGGAATTTCAAAAGGGTTATACTTCACCTACTTGGGTTTTGGACGGGTCACTTGAACGTTAATGAGAATTGACATTTCTTTAAACATCAAACCTAAATAAATTCTTGACTTGGTTGTCTAAATGTGTTTATCTTTTGTGGAACGGGCCGAACGCCTCAGCAGATTAAATAGATGCATCTATGGTTCGCGTCGTTCGACCCTCCGGCAGTGCACAATTTAATATTATATTGGATCAGGGCGTACGACCTCGGCATGATTTGCGCATGACTTAATTGATTATTTTGGAATTATTGATAATTGATATGGCCTCATTGGCTGGAGATATAAATCGTTAAAAGATGAAAATAAATTTGAAAATCCCCTATTAACAAGAGAATTATTCACCTGCTTCATGTTATTGAGTTTACCGTTGCCTTATAAAATCCATAATTTATTATATTATTGGTATATTATTATTGGACCACTAGTAAGTGTCAGAGTCGACCTCTCGTCACTACTTCTTCAAGGTTAGACTGGATACTTACTGGGTACACGTTGATTTACGTACTCATACTATACTTGCTGCACATTTTGTGCAGGTGCATAGATGTCTAGCAGCCTTGCAGGCGTAGAGGTGTGGTCAATGCAGAGACTTAGGTGAGCTGCATTTCCATCTATGATCCGCAGCCAGTAGAGTCCCCTTTAGAGTTACTTATGTATTTTCCTATCTAATTTGTATTATGGACAGGTGTTGTATTTTATTTTATCTTCCTAGTTGATGCTCATGAAATTGTGACACCGGGTTCTGGGATGATTATGGGATGTTCGGTATTGAAATTGAAAAGCATTGTTATCTAATCTGTAAATTCATCTTTTACTAGTTAAATTGAAGTAAATTTACGATTTCAAAAATATTAAAATAAGAATTTAATTAACTATTTAGTGTTGGCTTGCGTGACAATGGTGTCCGGCGCTATCACGACCTTTAACGGATTTCGGGTCATGACAAAATCACTTCAATCCATGTTCCGTAGCTCAAAATATGTTAAAATGGACGAAACCCCCATTCTTAGAATCTGTCCAGGCAAGTCGCATTTGATATTTGAGACTTATAAATCGCATTTGATACCTGCGATTTGCCTCAGCCCCAGAAAAATAGCAGTCTTTTGCGATATAAAAATGGGCATAACTCTCGCATACAATGTCCGAATGATGAATGGTTTAACTTTTTGAAAACTAGATACCAAGGGCTACAATTAAGGTAAAGTCATCCTTAACCCAATTCCTTATAGATGGTGAGATATAAGCTCCCAAAGTCAGCCCTGTACAGTAGAAATTTCTTCTTCGCTATTTCAAAACTCTTCCCAGATAGCCTACAGTGTATCCACCATAACATTTTGTACGCAACTCCAAATTCTAAACGGTTTAAATTTCTGAAAGCTAGATATAAAGGTCTACGACTTTCATTTTTAGATTATCTCCAAATTCCTTATAGATTGCGAGATATAAGCTTCCAAAGTCAGCCATCTGCACCAGCAGTTTCTGCGATGCACACTGCTGTAGCCAAAACCCAACAGTTAACAATGGCCTACAAATGGTCCGAAACTACTCCGAAACTCACCCGAGCCCCTCGGGACCCCGTCCGAACATACTAACAAGTCTCAAAATATATTACTGTCCTACTCGAGGTCTCAAATCACACATAAAAACGGCAAAACTACAAATCGCGCGTTGATTTAGACTTATGAGTTTATGAAATTTTCCAAATTCTATATCTTGTGCCGAAACATATCAAATCAATCCAGAATGATTTCAAATTTTGCATGTAAGCCATAAATTATATAATGGAGCTGTTTCAATTTTCAAAATCAAAATTTGACCCCGATATCAATAAAGTCAACTCCCGGTTAAACTTTTCAAAAATCTTCTATTTTTTAACTTTCGCCAAAATGCACCGAATTGTCCTACGGACTTCCAGATCCAAATCCGGACATGCGCCTAAGTCCGAAATCACCATACCAAGCTATTTGAATCATCAAAATTCCATTCCGAAGTCGTTTGCTCAAAAGTCAAATCTTCAGTCAAACTTTAGAAATTCAAGCTTTATAAAATCAAACCTTTTTTTTTATTTTTAAAAGTTAACGAAAAACGTGCCTACGGACCTCAGAATAACTTTAAATGTTGTACATAAGTCATAAATATTGTTACAAAGCTGATCGAGCTCTCGGAATCCAAATCGGGACCCGGTATCAACAAAAATCCAATTATGGCCAAATTGAGGAATTTTTCAAACCTTTAAATTTCTAGTTTCCGTCAAATGGCGATAATTCAAGTTAGGGGCTTTCAAATTTGATTTCGGGCATACGCCCAAATCCTAAATTACGATACGGACCCACCAGAGCCGCCAAAATACTGATCTGTGTCCATTTACTTAAAACATTGGCCGAAGTCAACTCAAATGAGTATTTAAGGCAAAATTTCACATTTTCTTTAGTTTTTCACATAAAAATTTTCTGAAAAAAGATACGGATTACGCACACAAATCGAGGAAGGATGAATGGAGCTATTCGAGATCTTAGAATACATAAATAAATGTTAAAATTAAAAATGACCTATCGGGTCATCACAGATCAATTCTAGAAAATATTCACATAAAATACTTAGTTTGACGAAGATCATGCGTTCACGTACCTCATAAATTAGGCTATAAATTCGCCCCTGAATACATAATTACCCCGTGATTGTTCCACTTTACCAGATGTACTCTTATATTTTTTGCGAGGGTTCTATGACACTCCTATCGTTATTAAAAGTATAATAAATGCCGGAGAGAACCAATTTTTGTGCTGTGTGTGATATCCACGGGTTAGCTTTTTACTTTATTTTTCTTTTCACATTGTTCCCCTTCTTCTTCATCATTTTCTTTCTCTTTTCTTCCCTTCTTCGTCATTTTCTTTCGCCCCTGGACTTCATCATTTTCTTGAATTTAAGTTGCAAAATCAGTTCTTGGTTTTCAAAGATTTATCCATTTAATTAATTAAAGTTAAAAGCTTTCTAAAGAGTGATAGTGGTAATTGACTGGTGGAGTTGAAAGTAGGAACAAGGTGGCCGGCAAAGTTTCCGGCGAGATGGAGAAACGGCAAGATGAACAAGGTGGCCGGCAAATTTTCCGGCGAGATGGAGAAACAGCGAGATGAACAATGTGGTCGGCAAAAAGTTTCGTCGAGATGAACATGTTGGCCGACAAAATTTTCAGCGAGATGAACAAAGTGGCCTACGAATTCTAATAAATTATTTGTTTTTCGTGAAGTGATTGCAATCTTTCGATCGAAAATCTTGCATCTGAAATGAAGATTTTCTTAAAATAGCTAGCAAAGAAGGTGTCTGAATTTTTTTTTTAATTTAAGCTTCTTTGGGGAATTTATCTATCTAGCTGGGTGAATTAGTCAAAAAAACTTGGCAAATACATAAAGAGAAATAGAAACCAACATTTGCAAGAAATACTGTAAGGAAGAAGAAAACCGTAAAATGAAGAAGAAAAGAAAAAATAAAAAGAAAAGAAAAGAAGAAAGAAAAAGAAAGAATAAGAAGAAAAAGTAAATGAAACAAGAAATACAGATAATAATAGATTTTAATAAAAAATGTCTAAAAAATAAGCTTATAATATTTTTTTTGCTTCTCACTCTCCTTCAAGAGAGTTTATTCACTCTCTAGGTCACGTGCTCCGAGAAGGTGATATTTATTACAACAACAATAACAACCCAGTATAATCTCACTAGTGGGGTCTGGGGAGGGTAGTGTATACGCAGACCTTACCCCTACCATGAGGTAGAGAGGCTGTTTCCAATAGAAGGTTGCTTACCATCAGAGCAACCCCTCTTGTCTGAAGGTGATATTTATTACACATCTAACAAAGATAAGGGTGTCATAGGACCCCCGCAAAATATAAGGGTACATTATGTATTATCCCTCCTAAGCCTCCTTTTTCTTTTATATATTCTTATCACCTGGCACAACATGTTTATTCTCGGCAAGGATTACAATCTCTTTCCCACGTGTATGACCCAAAATCTGATTATGGAAAAAAAAACAATTAAATTATTAATTTAAGGCCTTAAGCAATTGGTTTGATCCAAATTTTGAGCAAGAAAACAAATAATGAATGAAATTTATTAAAAGCAATAATAAAGAAATTTTTATTACAGACGAGCTTCGATGGTCCGTATCGGCTACAAGATGACCGAACTTTGCAATGGATAAGCAAAGCTTGAAGACTAAATTAAATAAAGAAGATAGATGGTCACCTACTATTGAATGCTTTTTTTCTCTTTGGTTTTCGATGCCCCCCTTCTCGAGGAAGGAGGATGGTTTTTATAGCTGGTGGGAAGAGAATCGCCACTCCGAGTTTTGTGCCAGTACGTCAGGAAACTAGGTAGTGGGCAACAAAATCCTTGATAATGGTAACTGCGTCCGCGTAATGCCTGATGTCCACAATTCTCGGGGCAGTTGACTGACTTTTCGAGTGTGCGCAGTTATTCTTCGAATACTCATTCTCCCAATAGTCAGAAGTTCTGGAACAATAAGAGTCATCGAATTCTGTAACAAATTCCATAACCCATATCCATTCCTGGGTCCTTTTTGACACGTGAAAAGGGTAAAATTTATCAATACAAATAGTACCCCCACTTGTCGGGCTATTCGACGATGAATGCTCGATAAATGATAGCCTTTTTTTGGGTAAGAGTCAGCCTTACTCAGTATCCTTCTCTAGAAAGAAAAGAATTTTGACAGGGCTATGTCATTAAGATTGACGTGACACATGATTAGTATATTTAATGTACTAGGACACATGATAGCCTCTCATTGACTCCTTCATCTGTTACAGTCCCCAGGTAATGATGATTACTTATGATAGGACCCCTTGGCTGTTATGAAAGGAAAATATTTTCGCCTATATATACCTAGTTGTGGGCCTTCTTATTAACTTAAAATTCTTCTATTGATCTTCTTCTTCGCTTCTTTTCTTGCGTCATTAACCCCCCCCCCCCCCCCCCCAAATTCTTCACTTCTCATCTTCTTTTTCGATAATCTTACGGACTCTCAAAGTTCTAACCCTTCTTCAATGGCTGACAACCTTCAATGCCTAAAGTTAGAGGCGCTCATTTGTCCTTACCAGAAAAACCCCTACTTCTGGTCCTAGTATGTCTGCGAGAGCTTCAACTATTGCCACTTCTGAGAAAAAAGTTTTCGAACTTCACAAAGGCATGAAGGGGAAGCACAACTTTGAGCCCTTGGTCCCAGAAGTTCTCCCCAAAAGCTGGGATTATGAGGGGATTGTTAGCGTCAGGATAGTTTGAAAGTTTTCACGTTAATAACATAGACTCCCTTGTTTGTGAAGAACATATTCTCATAATCCTTCATGACTATCGTTGGGGTGACCATGTTTCCATTCACGTTCCTCAGGCGACCAATTGAATTTTCAGCCACAAGCCCGACTTCACTTTCGTCTACACTTACCCGTTCACCTTCGGGTTTGAACCTACGATAGACCCCGTGATCCTTGACTCATGCCGCCACTTTGGCGTGTGCTTGGGTCATGTTGGGCCTAATGTATGGAGGCTTGTGGTATGCTTCCATTTCCTAGTGAGTGCGGGTGACTTCTAATTCTCTCTTTCGCACCTTCATCACCTGTTTACTCCCAAGCTGCTCAGGGAGAGCATTATTTCGATGGTTAGTGGGGGTACCTGGACTCTAGTGGACTCGGAGGATGACCATGATATGGGCTGGTTTGACTGATTCGTAGCAGTCCCCACTCAGAGTTGATTCTACCCGAGAACGGGCCTATCCTAGAGAAGTGGAATAACAAATGTAAGGATACTTCCTTTTGATCAGATTGTAATTTCCTTTCCCTATCTTTTTTTTCTTCTGATTTACCTCCTCCCTTCTTTGTTGCCACGTTGGTAGCTCTAGAGATCATTCTGGATATCAAGAAGTGGGTTGAAATAATATGGCGACCTCTCTGATAATGGAGTGATCTTGGAGGTTTATATTGTAAGTTCAGGGTGGAGAGCCAAGGATCACGGTAAGTATCTAAACCAACCACTCCTTGACTGCGAGCTTATAGGTTTTTTCTTCCTAACGCGGTTTCGCTTGTTTTCTTTATAGGTATTCCTTTGAAGAAGGCGGCTCCACAAGTACTGATCAAACTCCCAACTTCTATTGATTCAACTAGGGAAAGAGTCAGATAATTGCCTACCTTTTAAAGAAGAGCAGATTCACTAGTTTCATCTTCTGTGGGACTTCCACAGAAAAGAACAAGGTATAATTTTTTGATAGGTCCTGATGGTGTCCAAGGTCTCCCCGGACAGCCCTCGAATCGAGGGTCCCCGAGATACCACACATATTCTGTTAGAGGATGAGGGCTTGGAGTCCCCTAGTTCAAAGCCAACAAGAGGAGTCATGAGGGACTAGGGTTTGGAGTCCCCAGGTTCGAAACCAGGGAGAATCGAAATCCCCCACTTGGATAAGAGAAAAGCAATACTATGGGCAACACTGTTAAAAGACCAATTCGCCCACACCCATTGCATCATTCTACTCTGCGTCCTCCCCTTTCTAGTTCTTCAACAAGCACTAGCACCCGCTCAATCCTGATCAACATGTTGGTGGAGGTTAATCTTCCGGACCACTCAGGAGAGGGGTTGGCATGGCTAGAAGGATTGATAGGGCCATTGGAGAGGGAGGAGCTTTCTGCTTAATCCAGAACCACATTGGAAAATGATGTGCTTCATTGCATCCTTCGGGTAATATTCTCAATCTTCTATTTTTTTTCACCTCTTTGTTTAAATTCTATGTAAGTTTAAATTATTTCTGCACAGGCAAAATTAATCTCGATCTGGATCAAAGAATGTTTCTCGTTATATGAAAGAACCATAGAGGACTTGAAACAGTAAGCCAAAGAACGAAAAATTCGTTGTTCCAATATGCTTTTGGATAGTGGGACTTACTATATATTGGCCCGTTTTGCCCATGATGAGTTGAAGGAGCTGAAGAAGGAGATCGAGAAAATTAACACTATGGTTGAGCACCTAGAAGCATCTCTAGCCAAGAAGGAAGTGCAAGAGAACCAATTGACTGATGCAAATGTTGCTTTGTCTTATGATTTGGTTCAGGCCAAGTTGCATGCATCGTACCTCGAGCAAACTCTTGGGTTATGTAGGAATTCCACCGATGCTCAACAGGCTGATGTGTCAAGATTACAAGGAGAAAGAGATGGCTTAGCCCGAGAACTTGACAGGTTGAAGTTGCAATCGAAGCTGGCGTAAAATGTCATTTCCTTGAGTCCACATTGTCTACTTTGGAGGGCGTTCGTGCAAGGATCCCTGACCCAGGGGAAGAAATATTAAAGACAAGGCGAGCCACGGAGGAAGCTGGATTTATTATTGTCACCCCCGAAGGTGGGTTGTCAGGGAATGAAGAACTTGTTGACCCTTCGGAGAAGGGCAACAATGAAGAATCCCCACAGCTCGCGCCCTTTCCTTTCGACCCCTTAGAGTGGTCCGTCAGATTCTTTACCTCATTTTGCTGCACCCTCATCTCGATATCCGCAGTTCCCGGGCAGGGATCATTGAGGGTGTCTTTCTAGTGTCTAGGAGTTTTAAGTACATTTGTTGTTTTGCTAGCATTTTCTAGTTTACTTCTTTTCTTTTCTAGTATATTTTTTGTTCGAGGTCATACCTCAGCTTGTAATGAACCTCATTAATTATATGAAAGCAATTTGCCTTCCTTTTTGTTTAATTCTTTTCACAGCAACTTATGAATTCGAACTGGGTCGACTACACCTCTTCCGATCAAAAAAGGGATTCATGGCAATTTCGTGAGGGTGTATCTTTGAGGCAAAAATTGATATTCAAATAGTGACAACTCCGTAAAGACGCTGGGTCACTATGCTCGCTTTTGACACCCGACAACAAGTATCCGGACTCTTCCTTTTGAGTCACATTCAATGCATCTAGGGAAATATGAAGTGAAAAAATGCGTCGTTCCTGTCAGGCATTCTTTCAAGTTCTTGACATTTGACGTCGCCTCTGTTTATTGCTTTAGACACGTGGTCAAATCCTGTTTCAAGCGGCTCTAAAAGTTGCTCCACTTGGATAGGTATAAAAAGAGGTGGGAGTTCCCATTGCCTATCTGCTTATCTCCTTCACGCTTCTAAGTTTTAAATTTCTCTGAGTTCTATCGTCTTCCATATTTTTCTTGGAAAGATCTTATTTATCAAAAATCAAGCTACACCTTCATCTAATAAATTCTCAGGATCAAAATATCTTTGATCTGTCATCGATTGCCTCCCCCTATGATGTATAGTAGGAATTCCTGACGAGCGTCGGCATAGAAAGGACAACGATGGGCACTGCTCTTTTGCCGAAGAGGATGAGGACCACAAAGAAGGTGGACTTGACATGCCAACCGAAAAGAATAGTTTCCGATATAGTGCTTAAAACAATGAGGAACAATAACAATTTCAACATTAAAGAGAAGTCAGTGGGGCACCGAAATGCTCTCGTATTTATCTATCCTACCCTCATCACCACCGACATCCTACCTAGTCTTCATACGAATAGCGGATAGGAGGACCGAACAGAACTTGTTATCAAACTTCCACTGGAGGGTGAGAGACTTACCAGCTATCGCCCCAGTCACTTGTTAATCCCTAGTACCCGTTTACTATAGGGTTTCCTTTTTCCATTGACGACGTGATTACTGAACTCTGTGTTTAGTAAAAGTTGTGTTTGGCATAGGTCCGCCCTCAGGTTTGGAGGCTGGTCTTTTGTTTCCATCATTTGGCAGAGAAGGCTGACGTTCTTCTCACTTTTGAGTACCTTATTCACCTTTACTCCCGTAAGATCTAGCGACAGGGCGTAATTAATATGTCGCAGCGGGGCTTAAAGTCTCTGATATTCGACTACGGTGACGAGTTTTATTGCCAATGGTTTGAGAGGTAGTTGGTAGATTAGATCATTTTCCTTACACAAATGACAAGATACAATTCCCAGAAAAGTAGAATTTTAATCCTAAGTATTCAAGTCATAATGTTTCAACGATATGCCTTGAATTATTTATAATTTTTGATGTTTTGCAGCCATTACGGAGCCTCTCGAATGAGTGCTCAAAATCAAAGGATGGGTATCTGGGAAATCCATTGTTGGTGAGCTCAGTGACATTCAAGCTTTGAACCACGATAATCACGAATTTAATTATTTACTCGTGGAATCATTATCTTACCATTTTTCCTTCTCTTAACTTGAATAAAATCCTAATAGGGGTAGGACTCGATAAAAGAGACCCTTTCAACTACATGCCTCAGTTGACCTCCCCTCTGTGGACAATGCCTCCTGGTTTATTAGGGAGCTTCTTCCCGAAGTATCTCGAGGGGGGGGGAGGGCAATGGCGTCACTTCCGCGGTGCCTCCCCTTCCTGTTGTCACCCGCAAGAGGAAAGTTTCCCAAATGAGATCAGTGCACCATACGGCTGAAGGGGGATTCCGCAGGGTAGTCCCCAAGTTTCCCAAACGAAGTGACTGAAAGGTTGGTCCGATCCAAGACCATCGCAGTTGAATCTAATGAGGAAACCTCACGTCCTGTGATTTTGATCTCTGAGGATGTGGCTGTATTGGTCCCAAATAAGGGATTGATTGTTGGGCAGCCCGACCAACTCAAAGTGGGGAAGGCTGTGACACTTTCCTAAGGTTTTGAGGGTTGATCAACCCCTGCCCTGCCTGTATGTGCCCACCAACTGACGATAAGAGAGTCGTCAATTTTTATTTACCCTACCGAGAGGATGTATTCGCGAACCCCAGGCCCATGGCTGCACAATTTCCAAGTTAATGAACCAACAAGAGTAGACTCAAATGGATTCTATGAATACCGAGGTGCTGGTGACTCAAATATCTTATGAGACTGCCAAGGTTAGCTATACAGACTCTCCTTTTGTACTTATACTGTCTGAGATACCCTACTTACTTTTTGCATTTTCAAATAACTTGCTGCTCAATCCTCGAGGGCCCTGGAAAAGGTTCAGGTCGATATAGCCATGGCCAATGAGATATTGAGATATAATAAGCTGCTAAAGATTGAAAATGAGAATCTCCAAAAAGGGATTGAGGAGCTTAAAGCTAAGAAGGAGGCCCTCCGAGTGCGAATAGAAGCAGCAGGGAGAAGTGCCAATCAAAGGATGCAAGAATTCCCAGCCAGCGAGGCTACCCTTCAAACGGATCAGACCAAGGATTCAGAGAGAATTATAACCCTTGAATGGGAGTTGGCCTCAAAGACGAGCAGGGAGGCGCGACTGGGGGAGGATTGCTCTCTGCTTGAGTCCGAGATTCAGAGCCTAAGATTTGAATGGGAGGCAGCTGAAGCGAGGGATTTAGCGAATAATTAATATTGGGAGTCTGCTCAAGAGGCCTTTGTGGACTTACAAAAGAGGATGGTTCGCGACCGGGCCTGGGCAGTTGTGGAGACTTGTCTCTTCACTCTTTTTGAGGCACATATCGACGAGCTAGAAATTCTTCTTGTGATATCTCAACTCGAGGTGGAGGTAAGGGAGCTTCACGGATTACTTGTCCTTTCTTCTCCTGATAAGTAGGGGCTAAGTACGGACTTAGAGAAGGAGGGCCTCGATGATGAAGACAAAAAAGGGAAGAGGTAAACCCTAATTCCTCTGCCCATTTAGATACAACCAACACTGACCCGAACGCCCATTATACTTTCGCTTCCTAAGCCCAAGGTCGTAGTCCAAGTTCCCGTAGTTCTCTTTAGGCATTCTCTTGTATTTCCCGATTTGGGCCCCCCTTTTTATATAGTTTTTTTGAAAATATGTAAATGTAAATTCATGAATTTTGTTATGCCCTTTGTGTTTCTTTACTTTTTTTTGAACCTCGAATGTGTTTATGTGCTTTCATAACTGCTCCTCATGTAGATCACCACTAATGTAAGCTCACTCGGTTCGAAATCAAGTAGGATTTCTTTTGGGTTGTAATGAAGGCTTTTGGATTAGGGTAGGATACCATATGGGTAAGGGGTTACACCTTTCCTTAAGCACTCTATATTTTCATTTCTTGGCTCACAATTACCAATTCTTAGTGGCATTTGCTTTTTATTGAGTGCTAGAGAGACTTGACATCACTCTTTATTGTTCATTTCATTCTTTTTCTCCCTTTCTATGCTCATGTTAGGGATCATTACCTCTTTTTGAATCCATCAACCCGTTCACTTATTCTTTTTGTTTTTTGCATTTTTCTTTTTTTTCTTTTCTTTTCTTGCCTTCTCTTTTCATAGGGATCATTTCTTTTCTCTTTTTGCGCCTTGATACCTTTTTCAAATTCCTCATCTCTCTCCAAACTTATGCTTTAAGCCACTTATTTCATAAGAGTGTTAATGAAAGTCCGGGTGCCAAGAGAGGGTCACGACAAAATAGGTGAAGGCTTATAATATGGTTATCAAATGAGAAAGGCTAGAGGCTCAAAGGGTCAAGTTGTAAGAAATAGATGTTGCTTTGCTAATTTAGCACTAGTGGAGGTGAAGTCTCACCTACATTTAGGCAAGTATTTGACGATGGATTCTTTTCGAAGCTGATCGCTGAAAAGAGTTTATTCACAAATAAGATGACGAACAAAATTTTATTTTGCTCGAATCCGGACACACTTTTTATATAGAATTCAATTGAAGTGATATTACCAAGATGGATTGAGTTTACATTTGTGCCTTTCTTGAGGTGTCAGTCCCCCCAGTATTTAAGCTTGAGGAATGAAGGCTCGGGCACTGGTGTAATAGGGTTCATGGCTTGTGCAACTCTTCATGTTGGTCCTATAGTCTGCAAGGAAAACATAGGGGACGAGGGGAGGGTTTCTAGATGAAGACGGTGTCAGAACCTTTTTCTAATCAGACTTTTCAGCCTTGGTTGTGAACTATGGTGGTTCATTTATATTTTGCCAAAGGCCTATGTGTTTATCATCCAAATCGAGCTGCCTTATTTACTGTCATATAAAAATGTTAGTACTAATAAGAATAATAAAAAACATGCAAGAAGAAAAAGAAATGGAAGCACATGTGCTTCAGAAGTAGAAGCATTTGAGGTGTGCCACATTCCAATTTTGCCTTCATGGGCGTCCCGTTCATTTACTCGAGCTTATATGACCCCTTCCCAGTTATTTTAGTGATCCGGTAGGGTCCTTCTCAATTAGGCCCGAGTTTTCCAACATTCAATTCTTGAAACGCGGAAAATACGCTTCACAACACATAGTCCCCTACTTTGAACTACCAAAGTTTTGCCTTTTTGTTATAATATTTCTCGATTCGTTGCTTTTGTACCATCATTTGTATTAAGGCCAGCTCTCTACATCCTTACACTAAGTTCAAGGCATCATTTAAAGCTTCGTTGTTCGACTCTATTGTAGTGTATACGAACCTTAAGCTAGGTTCTCCTATCTCTACTGGGATGAGTGCTTCTGACCCGTACACTAGGGGGAAATTTTGCTCTCCCATACTTGATCGCTAGCTAGTTGTTCTAGTCACCTCCCCTTAGCGTCTTCAAGTCTCTTCTTTAAATTATTGAGTATGACCTTATTCGAGGATTCAACTTGTCCATTTGCTTTCGGATGAATGGGGTAGAAGTAATTCTCTTAATATGCCACTCTTCAAAGATTGGCTCTGACAAATTGCAGGCCATTTGTCACATACGATCTCTTTTGGTGCTCCAATTCAGCA
The DNA here is from genome assembly GCF_000390325.3 of Nicotiana tomentosiformis. Taxonomy (NCBI): domain Eukaryota; kingdom Viridiplantae; phylum Streptophyta; class Magnoliopsida; order Solanales; family Solanaceae; genus Nicotiana; species Nicotiana tomentosiformis. Next base: position 11,263,647 of record NC_090821.1, read on the forward strand.
GATGATGTATCTCCACATGAAGTTTACAACCTCTTTTTTCCTAATTTGTGAGTATGCGTATGCTTCCACCTATTTAGAAATAATCAACTAATACCATTAAAAATTTTACCTGACCGGGCGCCTGCGGTAAAGTGACCACAATATCCATCTCCCATTTCATGAAAGGCCATGGGATAATAAAGAAGTGAAGACGATTGGACAACTGGTGCAGTCAATGGGAAAGCTGCTACCATTTGTTGCATATCTTGACAAAGCTAGCGGCATATTTCTCCATTATAGGCCAGTAATACCCAACCCTTTATAGTGTTTGTAAAAGTGATCTCTCCCAAGAGTGGTTACCACAATGCCCCTCATAAACTTCTCGCATTATGTAATCTGCTTCAGCGGTCCCAGGAACTTAGCCAATGGAGCTCCAAACATTCTTCTGTACTGGTTTCCTTAAACAAGGAACTGGAGTCCACCTCAACAGCAAAAAATTAATGAACTCGTTACACCAATCTTAAACTAAGTTCGCAGAATTTACATCATCTTGGGTTTGGTTGATGGAGGAATGACGTAAGTGTACAACCAAGTTGGTTCCGGACTCAGTAATGTCGGCAACATACCCGAGTTGGCCCAAGTTGGTTACAGATTCAGTAATGTCAGAAGCACACCTGAGTTAGCCATGGAGTCCGCCTTAACATTCTCCTCTCGGGTATTTGTGTCACTTTCCATTCCTTGAAGCAGCTTAAGAGTCTCGTAACCTTAGCTAGGTATAGTTGCATGTAGGATTCTCGTGTGGCATAAGTCCCCTAAACTTGATTCACCACCAACTGAGAGTCGCATTTTAGCTCAATGTACTCGGCTCCTAATCCTCAAGCCAATTCAAGCCCTACAACAATAGTCTCATACTCGGCCTCATTATTAGATATAGAGAGACATTTGATGGCTTATCTTGGTATTTTCCCAGTGGGTGTGATAAGCAAAATGCTAAGCCCCGACCCCTTCACGTTGTATGACCCATTTGTGAAGAGGGTCCAAGTTCTTGGAATCGTTTTGGAAGCGATGATCACTTCCTTTTCAGCTTCGGAGAGTATACCCATATTGAAGCCAACGACAAAGTCTGCAAGGACTTGTGACTTGATTGCAGTATGAGGTTGATATGATATATCATAAGTGCTCAGTTCAACCTTCTACTTGGCAAGCTGCCCTGAGTGCTCTGGTTTGTGCAAAATATTTTGTAAAGGGAAAGTTGTGACTATAAAAATAGGATGATATTGAAAGTAAGGTCTTAGTTTTGCGGCTACTATGAGTGCTATTGTTAACTTCTCTAGGTGTGGGTTCTGGTTTAAGTGTCTAGTAGTGTTTTGCTTATATAATAAATTGGAGATTGCGTACCTTTGTTATCTTAGACTAACACAACACTTACCGTGACTTCAGATACCGCAAAATTGATCAACACTCATTCCCCTTCGCATGGTTTGGCTAGCAATAACGGGCTCGTCAGGTAGTTCATCACTCCTTCAATGCTTGCTGACATTCCTATGGCCATTAAAAGTTTCTCTCCCTTTTAAGCATCAAGAAGAATTTGTGACACCACTCCAAGGATCGGAATATAAATCGTCTTAGAGCTTCTATTTGGCCAGCCAACCATTGAACTTCCTTTTTTGCTGGTCAGTATATCTGGTATGTCTTTGATGGCTTTGATTTGGATTGGGTTGACTTCAATTCCCCTGTTAGATGCAGAGAAGACGAGAAACTTACCTGAGGCCACTTTGAAGGAGCATTTCTTTGAGTTTAGCTTCATGTTACACTTTCAGATGGTTGGAAATGTATCTCTTAGGTGCTCCAAGTCATCTTTCACTTGCAGGGACTTAACGAACATATCGTCAATGCAAACATCCATAGTTTTTCAAATGTGGTCTTTGAAAATTTTATTGAATAGCCTCTGATTAGTGGCCCCTGCATTCTTCAGGCCGAATGGCATAACATTGTAATAATTGGTTCCTTTTTCCGTTATGAATGAAGTGTTTTTTGATCCTATGGATCCATTTAGATCTAATTGTATCTGGAGTAGGCATCAAGAAAGCTTAATAGCTCATGGCCGGTTGTTGCGTCTATGAGCTAAAAAATATACGACAATGGAAAGGAATTCTTCGGATGCGCCTTGTTCAAGTCTGGATAACCGATACACATCCTCTATTTGCCAATATTTTTGGCACGACCATGGCATTTTCCAGCCATTCCAGGTACTTGACTTCCTTTATCGATCCCATCTTTAACAACTTAGTGATCTCATCATTAATGACTTGGTGCCGATGCAGCCCCTGCTTTTGCTTATTTTATTTTACGCTCGATAACTAGGATCTATGTTAAGATTTTAAGTCATCACTTCTGGAGGGTTTCACGTCATGTCTGTTTGTGACCATGCAAAGCAATCAATGATGTTACGCAAAAACTTGATCAAATCGCGCTTTTGATCAGGGGTTAACCCTGACCCAATGTAAACCTTCCTTTCTGGCAGTGTATAAAGAGAATAATTTTTTCCAATTCTTTGGTGGTTGTCTTTGTAGCATTGGTTTCTTCTGGTTCAACGATTTTGTCAGCATATGCATCGATATCTGATTCGGAGTCACTCGGTACCAGGAGGCCCATCTTGATTTAGTTGCTATATAGGTGGCTCCTCTTTGGGGGTGCTCCTTTCCGCTGCTATAATGTTGATTTCTCTGGATGCTCGTTGCTCTCCTTGGATTTTTTAAATTCTCCACTTGGATGGGAACTTTATCACTTGATGTAAGGTCAAGGGAACCGTGTCCATCTCATGAATTTAAGGCCTTCCTAGGATGGCTATATAAGCCATGTCTCCTACCACCACCTGGAACGGGGTATCTTTGACCACTCCTTCGACATTGGTCATCAAGAACACTTCTCACTTGGTCATCTCACTTAAATTATTGAACCCCGAAAGTAGTTGTATCTTAGGGATAACTTGTCCTGTGATCTCCACCCAATCACTTGTAATTGGATAATATTTTCTAACCTATCTAAATAATTCAAAACCCTTCTTATGTCAGCGTCAGGAATTTGCAAAGTGATTACCAGTGCATCGTTATGAGGAATGTAATCCCATCAGTATCTCGTCGCCGAATATTATGCTTTCTCCGGTTAGTGTTTGACGTGTCTGCTTCTCATTGTAAACAAATATATTAGTGATTTTATTTATTGCAGTAAAAGTTACCCTGTTCACTCTTTCTCATCCAAAGATGATATTAACAATTCATTTAGGGGTCGAGACCTTTGGCGGATCTTCCTTGCTTCTGTTCTTCACATATGACAACTTTGCCTTTTCACGGTGACGTTCGGTCAAGTATCCTTGTTTAAGTAAAATTTTGCCAAGGAATTTAAGATATTGTGGTGCCGAGGTAGACTAATGTGTACGAAGGTATTGGGTTGAAGAATGCACTGAGGAGTTGATAGATTCTTTTGGCAGAAAAAGGCAATTTTGCGGTCAATTTCATGACCGAAGAACCATTCCGCGAACCGCATAATCATTGCGGAATTTAGTAGAACATTTGTTGAATTTTGAAGGTCATTTCTGCGGTCCATTATGTGATCGTATATCCATTTCGCGGTCCGCACTTCCATCATAGAATTGGCATGATGAAATTCGGAGGGTGATTCTGCAGTCTATTTTGCGGCCGTAGAACTGGTCTGCGGACCACAGACCTGGCCGCAGACTGGCCCATGCCAGCCCAGTTTTTGGCATCACTTCCGCGGTCCATTTTGCAGGCTGTATATCTATTCTGCGGTCCACTCTGTGACCACAAAGTTGAGTTCGGAGGGTCCATTTTCTATTTTTATAACCCTACCCCATTTTGATTAATAGCCTTTGGGGCTCATTTTGAAGTAAATATCTGATATTTTAGGGAGAAGTGAGAGTATCTTAGAGAGAGAGAGGGAGAAGACATAGCCGTTGTAATCATCAATCCTTGTCCCAATCTTGAAGTTTCAATAGAATCACTCACTAAACCATCATCTATCCGGTAAGTCCTTCTCCTAAGCTTTCATGCAAGAGGTAATGAGTTTAAATATGCTGTGGGGTTGGAGATAGGCCATGCATGTGCCAATATGAGGTAGTATGTGGGATTGTTGAACTATATCGGGTAGTTTCTTATTGAAATTGGTTAAGGGAGGAAGGGATTACCATTGTAGAGCTTTGTAGTCGATTTTGCATAATAGGTGTTTAATAAAATTCCTAAGAGAGTTACACCCTGAGAATCCTTCTAGTTATTATCTGATTTTTGCTATCTTCCTATACATTGATATTGTCAGAGGTGTTGGGATGTTGTAGTAGTTTAAGGAATGCTCAAGCAAAGTATGTTGGCTAAACTTCTCTGTTAGAATCAAATTCCATGATGTCCGCGTAAGTTTCAAGTATGGTTGGCCCATGTTCCTAATTTCCTTATTCCGAGTGGTTCCTAATAAATTCGATTATCCCAAGTAAGCGTTGTGTTGAAAGTATGTACATACTCAAAACACGTTTCAATTGTTCCTAAATCACCATGATCTCCTTCGTAAATGTGTTCAAGTATAGTTTATGTATTAAAATGTTTTGACTTCGATTCATATTTCAAATGAAAGTTTATTAAGCTTAACTTGGAAAGAAAACTCAACGTGCTTAAGACTCATATACATTTTGGAGGTCTTGATTCCAAATGCCCTTAATTGTTGGTAACCTATGATGATGTATAGAACTGAATAAAGCAAGGGTGAGATATAAAATGTGGCCATGGTTGTTGTAACTAGTGCATTTGATTTGAATTTGTGTTTCAATTGTAAATTACCATGCTCTCCTTTATAAATATTTCCAATGTGATTTGATTTCTTATATACTCATGAGTTGAAATTGTGTATTGCCCTTTTGGAAAAAAGTATTTCAAGAATATGTGGTGTATCACTCATTTATGATTTTAACTCGTGCTTCAATTACTAGTCATTTTGCTCCATTCTTTGGAAAGGAATCTATTGTGTTTAAAGCCTTTATTACTAATGAACTTAAAGTTATAATTTTTGGAATAATCTATACGTTGATGTTTATGGTAATGATACTTGATAGTAAAGAAATGAAAATGTGAAATATGAGATACGACCAACGTGCCATGAATGAAGAATCATACGTATGGCCAAGAGTGCCAAGGAAATAATGATGTTATGAATGGTTGAAAGTACTGATGAAACTATATATGGTGTGAAAGGTTATGAGGTGAATGTATTTGTATTTTTGTTTCCCTTGTGTGCAAAAGAAAATATTTTTGGGAGTATCATTAGCGAACCAAGGAAGGGTGGGTCAAAACGGCCCACACCCGAAACTACACGTACCATTGTAGGAGTGGATTATGATTATCCCCTTATATGGGATGAGATTGAAATATTGTTTGATGAGATTATTCCCCTTAATTGGGATGAGATTGATGATAGTTGTGAATTGGAAGTAATGAAGTCGACCCACATGACATATGTGGGAAGGCGGCCTAGCCGATCGGGTGGAGATCGGACGCTATGTCGGGCGTATGGTGGTTCCTACTTTTGGTAACACCTTTATTTTTGTATCACCTATCAATCCATATTGTTCATGGTGAGATGTACTAGATGATCGGGCGTGATCGGACTACGTGCAAAAAACACGTGGTATATCGATGCTAATGATCTCCCAACCAAAAATATATATTATTTCCGTATTTTGAAAATTGTTCTATTTTAACTTGGCATTTGAATATCATTGATTGTTTCTTGCTGCTTCCATTATTTTCCCTTTATTATACTTGTGTTCTATTTCAAAAGAGGATATTTAGCTTTATATACTAGTACTATTCCACATGTACTAATGTCCCTTTTGCCGGGGGCGCTGCATCTTCAATGGATGCAGATGGTTCGTCAGCGGGCGACTTGGATCCTCGCTAGCAGTTACCCTCTACTCAGTATATTTTGGTGTGCCCTATTATGTTCTGGGCCTTATGTCACTTGACGTGGTACTTTGTGTTTTGAGGTATAGCCGAGGCCTTATCACCGACACTTCCATATTACTCTTCTGTTGTACTTAGAGGCTCCGTAGATATGTTGTGGGTAGTGTTCAATGTTGGGTAATGAACTAGAAGTGTTGGTATTTGGCAAACTTGTTTTTCTCTCGTAACTATGAACTTGTAATACTTTGTAAATTGTAATATGAATACCCTTTGAGTAATGGAAAAAGAATGTGGAATACTTTACTCTTCTCATGTCTATCTCTTGTTACTGATTCTTATATGGTGGTATCATTGTTCATGGGTAAGGTTGGGTAGAAGGTATTAAGTAGACTTGCTTGACCGGGGTATCTAGGTTGAGTGTCAGTCGCGCTCTCCGAGGTCTGAGCATGACATAGACTTTATGACCGCATCGGGCTTTCAGGAGGTCGTGGTCCATATGCTGCAATTCATGGATTCTATGACTCAGACTGGACTATTTCCTGTAGATCCGGCCACATCTCAGGTGGGAGGGGGAGCACGGACTCCTATCGCTTATGCGCTAGGGGACGCTGCTATTGTGTATCTAACCCCGTGTGAACTACCTACAGGTGAGGTTCAGCCGGTTGCAGTGGCTAGAGCAGAGGTCAGACTGGGTCGCAATCATTGATGAGCAAAAGTGGCTAGACAGATGGACCAGGCTTCATCCTCCTGCCTTTAGTAGCGAGTAGTTAGAGGACCCTCATGATTTTATTGACCGTTATAGGGAGAGGCTACATAATATGAGAGTAGCGGAGTCCAACGGGGTGGACATCACCACATTTTAGCTAGAGGGGAAGGCCCGTAGATGGTGGCCGTCTAATCTCCAGAGCAGGCCAGCGGGTTCACCTCCCTTGACTAGGGATCAATTCACACACCTCTTATTGCCAACCTCATAGAGGGAGGAGTACAGGGCAGTTCAAGCAGCTCCAGTAGGGTCAGATGTTTGTGATAGAGTATAAGGCAAGATTCTCCGAGTTGTCTCATCATGCAGCTCTCATACTCTCCATAGAAGCGAAGAGAGTGCAAAGGTTTATTGCGGGCTTGCACTATGAGATTCAATGTTCTGTGGACCGAGAGGCAGAGATGGGGACTCCTTACTATAAGGTTGTGGAGATAGCTTGGAGGATCGCATGTATACACAACCAGGGCAGAGAGTTCACATCGAGGGATAATCAACCTCGACAACTTAGTGGATTTAGTGACACACTGTCTGGGGGAAGTGGTCAGTTCATGAGGGGCCAACCTAGGATGCCTATGTATTCATTACCACAACTTGCTCGGGGTGCTCCAACGTGACCTTATTTCAGCACCATTTCAGAGAGCACCTACCATCCGTCAACTATTTAGGGTTCCTCCAATGGGTACTCAGGCTATCCGGGTCAGACCTAGGGTCAACCATTTTTCGCACTGAGAGATTGCTTTGAGTGTGGGGAACTTATTCATATGAGGAGGTTTTACCCCAGGCTTTGAGGAAAGACAGTACAGTAGGTCCCTCAGCTTATAAGTACTCCACCAGCTTCCACATCGCCCGTTCGGCCGGCCAGAGGCGGAGGGTAGGTAGGTAGGGGTCACCCTAGAGGTGGAGTCCAGTCAAGTGGCACTCCGGCTAGATGCTATGCCTTCTCAGCCAGACCAGATGCAGTAGCCTCTGACGCCGTGATCAAATATATTATTTCTATCTGCCGTATGGATGTTTCAGTACTATTTTATCCAGGGTCTATCTATTCCTATGTCTCTTCTCTTTTTGCTCCTTATCTGGATATATCTTGTGAGTCCTTGGGTGTTCCTGTATATGTGTCCATGCTAGTGGGTGATTCTGTTATTGTGGATTGGGTTTATCGGTCCTGCGTAGTGACTTTCTGTGGATATGAGACCCGAACGGATCTTCTGTTGCTTGATATGATCAACTTAGAGGTTATCTTGGGTATGGACTGGTTGTCTCTGTACCATGTCATTCTCGATTTCCATGCCAATACTGTTACCTTGGCGATGTCAGAGTTTCCTAGGTTGGAGTGGAGAGGCTCATCTATTAGTACTCTATTTAGGTTATCTCTTTCTTGAAGGCTCGACATATGATCGAGAAAGATTGTTTAACCTATCTGGACTTTGTTCAAGATACTGCTGTGAAGACTCCTACGATATATTCTGTTCCTATGGTGCATGGGTTTTCCGATGTATTTCTTGCTGGTCTACCAGGCATCCACCGGATCGTGATATCAATCTTTGCATTTATTTGGTACCAACCACCCAACCTATCTCTATTTTGCCTTATCGTATGGCTCTAGTACAATTGAGGGAGTTGAAGGAGTAGCTTCAGGAGTTGCTCGAGAAGGGATTCATCAGGCCCAATGTGTCGCCTTGGGGTGTACTGGTATTATTTGTGAAGAGCAAGGATGTGAGTATGTGGATGTGCATTTACCACCACCAGCTGAACAAAGTCACCATCAAGAATAAGTATCTATTGCCACACATTGATGATTTTTTTCATTAGCTTCAGGGTGCTAGAGCATTTTCGAAGACTGACTTGAGATCTGGGTATCATCAACTGAGGATTCGTGCTTCGGATATTCTGAAGACGGCTTTTTAGACTAGATATGAACACTATGAGTTTCTAGTGATGTCCTTCGGCTTGACTAATGCCCCTGCAACATTTATGGATTTTATGAATCGTGTGTTCAATACATATCATTACTCATTTTTCATTGCCTTCGTTGATGACATATTGATTTACTCGCGTAAAATGGAGGAGCATGAGCAATATTTGAGGATAGTACATCAGACCTTGCATGAACAAAAGCTATATGATAAGTTCTGCAACTGCGTGTGCTGGTTAAATTCTGTGGCTTTCTTGGGGCATGTTGTATCAGGTGAGGATATTAAGGTGGATCTTAGGAAGATTAAGGCAGTTCAGAATTGGCCTCGCCGTACCACCACGACCGAGATTAGGAGTTTCTTGGGGCTAGTAGGTTATTATCGTCGGTTTGTGGAGGGCTTCTCACCTATTATAGCTCCTTTGACTAGATTGACCCAGAAGGGTGCTCAGTTCAAATGGTCCGATGATTACGAGGCAAGATTTCAGAAGCTCAATACCGCATTAACTACAACACCAATGTTGGTTTTTCCCTCTGGTTCAGGGATGTATATTATGCATTGCGATACTTCACACGTTGGTTTGGGTTGTGTATTGATGCAGGAGGGGCGAGTTATTACATATGCTTCACGTCAGTTGAAGGTCCACGAGAAGAATTACCCTATGCATGATTTGGAGTTGGTTGCGATAATTCATGTTCTTATGATCTGGAGGTATTATCTTGATGAAGTGTCGTATGAGGTTTACAATGGTTTACAATGATCACCACAGTTTGCAACATCTGTTTAAGTGGAGGGATCTTAATCTGAGGCAGTGCAGGTGTCTTGAGTTACTGAAGTATTATGATATTTCCATCCTTTATCATCTGGAAAGGTGAATGTGGTCGTCGCGGATGCCTTGAGCAGAAAGTCCAAGAGTATGGGTAGTTTGGCATTTATTTTAGCAGAAGAGAGGCCATTGGATGTGGACATTCAGTCCTTAGCTAACAGACTTGTGAGGTTGGATATTTCAGATCCTAGTCAGGTTCTTGCATGTGTTGTAGCTCAATCTTCTTTATTCGAGCGGATCAAGGCTCGTCGGTATAATGATCCGTACTGCTGGTTCTTAGAGAGACAGTTCTACGGGGTGATGCCAAGGAGGTTACTATCGGAGATGGTAGTGTTCTGTGACTCCAGGGTCGCTTATGTGTTCCTAGTGTTGATGACCTGAGGGAGGCGATTCTAGATGAGGTATACTATTTGCGTTATTCCATTCATACAGGTGCCACGTAGATGTATCGTGACCTAAGGCATCATTATTGGTGGCAGCAGATAAAGAAGAACGTTGTTGAGTATGTGTCGAGATGTATGAATTGTCAGTAGGTTTAAGTACGAGCACTAGAGGCTAGGTGGATTACTTTACCAGATGGTTATACCATAGTGAAAGTAGGAGTGCATCACTATGTATTTCGTGGTTGGTTTCTTGCAAGCGTTGAGGAAATTTAATACCGTTTGGGTCATTGTCGACATACTGACCAAGTCTACACACTATACCGATGATGACTACATACAATTCATAGAGGTTGGGCCACATTTATATTCAGGAGATTGTCGGTTGTATGGCGTGCCTTTTTCCATTATTTCATAAAGAGGCACTCAATTCACTTTGAATATTTGGAGAGCATTACAGAGTGAGTTGGGTACTTGGGTAAAGCTCGGCATGGCCTTTCATTCGTAGACCGATGGGCAGTTGGAGCAGACAGTTCAGATTCTAGAGGATATGCTCCGAGTATGTGTGATTGACTTCGTAGGGTAGTGATATCGATTCTTACCATTGGCCGAGTTTGCTTAAAATAATAGTTATCAGTCCACCATTGAGATGGCTCAATTTGAGGCCTTGTATGGTCGACAATGTCGTTCCCCCATCGGTTGGTTTGGGCCCGTTGAGGCTAGGTTATATGGTACTGATTTGGTAAGGGATGCATTGGATAAGGTAAAGTTTATTCTGGAGCAGTTTCGCACAGCATAGTCCAGGCAAAAGAGTTACGAGGACCAGAAAATGCGTGATTTCTCATTTATGGTGGGCGAGAAGGTACTTTTGAAACTCTCATCGATGAAGGGTATCATGAGGTTCAAAAATAGGGGCAAGATGAATCCGATGTTCATCAGTCCATTTTAGGTTTTGGAGCGAGTTGGTGAGGTTGCATATATGCTTGTTTTGCCTCCTAGTTTATCGGGAGTTCATACGGTATTCTACGTGTCTATGCTATGGAGGTACTTTACCGATAGGTCCCATGTGTTGGATAACAACATGGTTCACCTAGATGAGTGCTTGGGTTATGAGTAGGAGCCAGTTTCCATTATTGATAGGCAGGTTCGTAAGTTGAGGTCTAAGAAGATCTCAACGATGAAGGTCCAATGGAGGGCTCAACCAGTCGATGAAGTGACTTAGAGATCGAGGAGGACATGCGGAGCAGATATTCGAACTTATTCCGCACTTTATGTAAGATTCTAAACTCGTTTGAGGATGAACATTTGTTTAAGAGGTGGAGAATGTAATGACCCGACCGATCATTTTACTTTCTAGATCCCCGTTCCCCTATTTAAGACTTCGCATATGTGTGTTTTCTATTTTATTACTCGGGGATGGTTGATTTTGTTTTGGAAGGGTTCAGGTTGAATCTAGAACACTTAGTTCCATTATAGTGGCCTAAGGTGGCCATGTTTGACGTGGGTCAACACTTTGAGTAATCGACCTCAGAATCAGGATTTGAAGGTCCCAATTGGTTTGTATGGTGATTTTGTTCTAGGGCATATGTTCGGATTGAGTTTCAGGTGGATCGGGAGCATTTCAGCTCTTATTGTTAGAAGATGGAATCTTGAAGGTTTTAGAGTTTTCTATGTTTGAGTTGAAGTAGACTTTGGTGTTATCTATGTCCATTTGGGATTCTGATCCTTGGAATAGGTTTGTATAGTGCTTGGTGACTTATGCATAAAATTTGGCGTCATTCGGAGTTGTCTAATTATGATTCGTCGTGTTCGGGGTTAGGTAGAAGAAGTATGAAGTTTAGAAGTTGATTAATTTAATTTTGAGGTTTGATTCTTCGTTCTGATGTTATTTTATAATTTTTGAGACTTCGAGTAGGTGCATATTATGTTTATGGACTTGTTGGTATAATTGGATAGGGTCCTGGATGAGTTTCGGACCACTCGAAACAAGGTTGAAGTTAGCAGATTTTGCTGGTTCTGGTTTTGTTCTTTGCGAAAGCGGTGGGAGGCACCTATTTGCGATGAAGGATTTTGGCTTGGAACGACCCGACTGTTTGTTTTGAGTATTTCAGCCCCATTTCCCCTATTTGATAATTTACATATGTGTATTTGTGATTATGGGACTTTCCGGGGTGGTTGGTTTGGTTTTGGGAAAGTTTCAGTGTAAATTGGGACACTTCATCCCAAGGTTGGATGCTTGAGTCATAAGAGTTGGCTGTAATTTGACTTTTGTGCAGAAGATCCCGAAATGGTATTTTGATGGTTCCATTAGCTTCGTATGGTGATTTTGGACATAGGCGTATGTCCGTATTGTGATTTGGAGGTTCCTAGGTCATTTTGTCTTGAATTGACAAAAGTTGAAAAGTTGAATGTTTTTGGAAGGTTGATAGGTTTGACCGAGAGTTGAATTGATCGTATGAGGTTCGAATTTTGGTTCCGGGAGTTAGAATAGGTCCGTTGTGTCATTTGGGACTTGCGTGCAAAATTTGAGGTCATTTCGAGTTGTTTAGGCTTGTTCGGCGTAAGTCTTGAATTCAAAAATTTGGTTCAGTTCCTTAGGCTTGAATTGATGTGGGATTCACGGTTTTGATGTTGTTTGGTGTGATATGGGTCTTCGATCAGGTCCGTGTCATGTTTTGTAATTGGCTGGTGTGAATGGAAGGGATTTTGAGGACCTCGGGTGTGTTTCAGATGGGTTCGAACCATTACTCCTTTTTTTGGATCTGCTGATTTCTGGTACAAGGGTTGTTCATCGCGATCGCGGTTGGAGGCTCGCAATCGCGGAGTAGAGTTTAGGGCAGAAAGGTTTTACAATTCGTGGTCGCATGAGATGTGTCGTGTTCGCGAAGCTCTGGGAGGTGTTGATTCGTGTTCTTGCTCAAGTACCGATTTCGCGAAGGCGTATGGCTGGGTTGGAGTTTTTGTCTACGCGATCTCGCATAGGTGGCCGCGTTCGCGTAAGCCAATCTAGAGAAGGGTCGCGTTCATGTGAAGGACTTCGCGTTCGCAGAGGGAATTTATCAGACAGTGAGTTTTCATTCTTTGTGATTGCAATGTTGGTCCCGCGATCGCGATGTATATGCCCGGGCAGAATATTTAAGTACTCTATTTCAAAGGTTTCGGTTATTTTATCATATTTTGAGCTATAGAGCTAGAATTTGGGCGATCTTGGAGGGAATTTTCACGATTTGGATTGGGGTAAGTGTTTTTGACTCGGATTTATTTATTTTTCATGATTCCAACCTTGAATTAGTATTTAATTATTGAATCTAAGGGAGTAAATTGAGAATTTTAGTAAAAACTTTTTTAAAGTATAAATTGATGATTTCAGGGTTGATTTGAGGTCGGATTTGGATGAAACACATATATTTGGTCTCGTATCGAAATTGGTGTTCGAAATTTATGAATTTGATTGGGTTTCGGGGTGCGGGCCCGGGGTTGAAATTTTGGGTTGACTTTGTAAAATTGATTCAAGATCTTAGCTTTATCATTTGGAATAATTTCCTATATCTTTTATTGATGATATTAAGTTATTTTTGCTAGTTGCGAGTCGTCCGGAGGTTGATTCACGTGGGAAGGGCTTCCTAGAGTACTAATTTGTCTTGCTTAAGGTAAGTATCCTACCTAAAGTTGGTTGAGGCACTGGTTGGCTGAGTTATTTGTGATAGCAACGTGCTGTGGGTGGCGCACATCTGTGGGGTTGATCCCATGTGCATGCACCGGGGTATTATTCATGCTCAGAGTAGTGTTTAGGCTATCATATGCCTTGGATGGTTGTTAAGCTTCATGCTGTGATGGTTCTTATATTTGTTACCTTGTTGTGAGCTATTTGAGCCATGTTTGGGGTTATATAGAGGTTAATCTCCTAATTGAAGCTGATAATTGCTACTTTCTTGATGCAATTGCCTAATTTGAGCTAGATAGCACACTTTGCACATGCATATACCTTAGCATTTCACTTATACCAGTCTAGGAGTATGAATTTTTATATTCATTGATCATATACGTGTATTCTTGTATATTTGCTTTTTGTGTGATATGGTTTGGACTGGTAGCATGTGACCATGCCATGCGGTTTTTGATATTGAGCTTGTGGCCACGCCGGGCGGATTGTGATATTGAGCCTATGACCACACCTGGCGGATTGTGATATTGAGCCCGTGACCACGCCAGGTGGATTATGATGTTGAGCCTATGACCACGCCGGGTGGATTATGATATTGAGCATGTGACCACGCAGGGCGGATTGTGGAATTGAGCCTGTGACCACACCAGGTGGATTATGATTATTGGCACATGACTGCACCGTGCAACATGTGGATACTGATCCATCCTCCCCGGATCACCCTCTCATGTTTCTTCTTGATGGTGTACACGCGGTTTGAGAAGCTGATCGGTGGTTTGGTTCGGTTATTGAAATTGTGAGGAAACGATGGCAGTGTTGGATTTGGTTGTTGCATTTCACCTTTATTTGCAATTTTCCTTGGTTGTTGCCTAATTTATTTGCTTATCTTCTTTATATGCTGGATTGTTGGCTTAGCAGAATACGTTAAGTCTTCATGTGCACCAAGCTGGTTTTATCTATGATTCATAACGTGATCATAATTTTGTTATGTACTTGTTAGATTTATGAACTGTACAGGTGATTAGTGAGTATCATTTATAATTCATGCTTCTATTACCTCGCCGAGGTTAGTTATGATACTTGCTGAGTACATGGGGTCGGTTTTATTCATACTATACTCTACACTTAATTGTGCAGATCTAGATGTTGGACCGAGCCGCCAGTAACTGAGAGCTTTTGCTGAGTTATCTTGGAGAGAAGAGGTAGAGCTGCATCTCGACCGTAGTCTTGGCATCTTTTTTTATTTTGTATTGTTGTCTTTCGTTCAGACAACATTATTATTTGGTATTTTAGACTTGTATTTCTGTATTAGAGCTCATGGCTCTGTATATACTAGTTATGGGGGATTTATTATGCTTACGTTGTGTTTGTGGCTTTAGACTTGTGTTGTTTTCGTCATTTATATAATTATGATTCGTTATAGTTATTTTCGGCTTGCCTAGCAAGTGCGTTAGGCGCCATCACGACCGGTTAGTGGTTTTGGGCCGTGACAAGTTAGTATCAGAACCTTAGGTTCATAGGTTCTACAGGTCATGAGCAAGTTTAGTAGAGTCTTGCAGATCGGTGTGGAGACGTCTGTACTTATCTTTGAGAGGCTACCGAACTGTTAGAAAAAAACTTCGCTTTCTTGCATTCTTTTCATGAAGATTTATTAATTCTGAAGTTTTAACCTTTACTCTACTATTGTCTCACAGATAGTAAGGACACGTTCAACCGGATCAGGGGGGGGGGGGGGAGAGGCATGCACCATCACCTCTATCCAAGGCCTCTAGAGGCCAGCGCCTCGGTAGAGGCCGAAGTGGGGTCACACTACTACTAGAGCAGCACCTGTGGAGTTACCAGTCTCTCCTATGGAGGAGCAGGTTACGGATACTGTTTAGCTAGTGGGACCAACTCAGACATCGGTGGTACCCATTGTTATACCTTGTCTTTAGGAGGCCTTGGCCTAGATCTTGAGCATGTGCACGAGCTCGACTCAGGCGTGTATGGTACCAGTTTCACCAGCTACCTCATAGGTTGGGGGAGGATCCCAGAATCCTGCCGCCCATACACTAAAGAAGCTAGCTCAGGGTTATCAGACACCATGGGTGTTACCAGTTTAGCCAGTTATTTCTGCGCGGGCCGAGGTTGGTCCACCATTATGCGATTAGGAGCAGAAGAGGTTGGAACGATTTAAGAGGCTTGATCCTCCTGAGTTCAGCGGAGTAGAGTTAGAGGATTCTAAGAGTTTTCTGGATCAGTGTCATCTAATTCTTTGCAACACCGGTATTGTGGACACCAATGGAGTTCCCTTTACTACTTTTCAACTAATAGGGGCAACCTACAGATGGTGGCTGAACTATGAGTCAGGCAGGCCAGCTAGCGCACCACCACTTACATGGCATCAATTCTCAGTTCTGTTCTTAGAGAAGTTTGTTCCACAGACACGCAGGGAGGAGTTACATCAGGTGTTTGAGTAGCTATGACAGGAGGGTATTACTTTGACTCAGTACAAGATGAGATTTGCAAATTTGGCATGTCATGCAGTATGGTTGGTTTTCACTAAGAGGGAGAAGATAAGGAGGTTCATTGATGGCCTCTACTATGGTTTACGTTATAGTTTGGCTCGAGAGGCCGAGATGGATGCTAGGTTTAACCAGGTGGTTGAGATTGCTAGGCACTTGACATGTTCGCAGGCTTGAGATAGAGGAGCGATAGGGCAAGAGGCCCTGTGGTTCAGGTGGTTTTAGTGGTGCATCGTCTAAAGTCGAGTCTTATCACAATAGAGGTTGTACTATTAGGCCCGATCTGACAGCTCGACAGATATCTCGTGGTTCATTCGTTAGCCACAGTTCATATAGTACTCACCTAGTTCAGTCATCATTTAGTACACTGCCGACACACAGTTCTTACCATTGTCCATCTACTCAGGGTTCCATAGGCAGTTATCCTGGTTATCAGGGTAAGCAGCCTCATAGGAAGGGTTGCTTTGAGTTTGGGGATTGGAGTCATCTCAAGAGGGATTGTCCCAAACTTTTAGTAGAGTCCCATAGTAGAGCTTGCAGCCTATGATTTCTGCACCTGTAGCTACACCACCCGCACAACCAGCCAGGGGTGGGGCTTAGTCAGTTCGAGGCCGCCCTAGAGGGGGAGGCTGGTCAAGCAGTGGTCAAGCCTATTGCTATGCATTTCCCGCCAGGCCAGAGGCAGTTTCTTCTCATGCCATGATCACATGTATTGTATCAATGTCCGCAGGGATGCTTCAGTGTTATTTGAACCTGGTTCCACTTACTCTTACATGTCATCCTATTTTGTTCGTTAATTGGATATGCCTCGTGACTCTTTAGATATACCTGTTCATGTATCTACACCGGTGGGTAATTCTATTGTGGTGGATCGTGTATATCGATTGTCTGTTGTTATAGTTGGGGGTTATGAGACTAGATTCCATGCTATTCTTGATTGTTAAACCAAGACTGTGATGTTGGCGATGTTGGGGTTGCCTAAGTTGGAGTGCAGAGGTTCTATTGGTCACATTTCTAGTAGAGTGATTTCATATTTGAAGGATCAACGGATGGTTGAGGGGTGTTTGGTGTAGTTGGCCTTTGTGAGGGATTTTAGTGCTGATACTTGATGGTAGGCTATAATCTCATGTTTTAGTTGCTTATTACACTCCAATTTATTGCACTTTATTCGTTTTGAGCTTTAATCGCTAGTGTTTTGTATTAATTATGTGTTTTATGCCTTGTAGGGGTGATTCTGAGCCATGTAGATGTTACAGAATGAATTCGAGCTATTTTGAGCTTTGAAGTTTGAGTAAACGCTCAAGGGAATAAGTCGGGATCGCGTTCGTGGGTCGAAAATCACATCTGGATGTCAAAATGCATGAAAGAATCTGTACTGTGAGAAATCCACACAGTCGCTGCATGAGGGGCGACGCATGGGGCGCTGCGCATGTGTAGTTTTCTACTACCTGACATATTTCAACTCTCTGGATTACCACACTAATGCCCCGCATGACGTGTCTCCCCATGTTGCATGCCTGTGCAAATGTTATAGAGTAATTATCATATTCCGCGTAAGAAAAGGTGATTTCATTTGGGCTCGACCCTACATGGTATAAATACATGGAAAAATGTCATTTTCTGAACTTTTGACACATATTCGACCTAAGGAGGCTAAGGAGGATTTGGAGAAGCAAAAGCACAAGTAGTTCATCATTGAATCCTTACTCAAGCCCCGAGTTTGGATCGACTTTATGTTTTCCTATACTTTAATTATATTTGTGATGAATTTCTCCATGATTATGGAGTAATTCTCATTAAGGTTTGATGGATTTGGTGTATTGATATTTGTTTTTGGATTATAGCTCTAGTTTTATGTATTGAATCGTTTTGGATGATTTAATCATTGCATCTATATTTACTTGTTCATGTAATCGAGAGAGGAATAACTTGTGATATCTGTGCATTATAGTGTTGGTTGAGTTCATTAATTCTTTTTAGTAATCGAAAGAGGCTAGTTGAATCATTGATTAAACCTAGTTAGGAGGATAATCGAGAGAAGTTCTCCTAAAGACCAATCCATTATACATTCTTGCATATCTTCACCGAGCTTAAATTGGTTCATATTGAGAGGTTGAGACTTAATCGAGAGAGGAGTTTCTACTAAACAATTGTACTGATAATTAAGTGAATTCGAGAGACTCACTTGAACATTAGAAGTGAATTATCTAGAGTTAAGTCCCAGACAATTATCTTGCACCTGTCCTATCAAAATGCTATTTTCTCCCATTTGATATCTTCCTTTGCTCAGTCCTTGCTTCGATTGTCATTAGTCAATTAGCTCTAGATTTTTAGTTAATTTTAGTATTAATCACATAAATCTAAATTGTTGATCATCTTGGATAGAAATCTAGCTACAAACTACGATAATACTGTTTAACTCCAATCCCCATGGATACTATATTATATTATACTATATTTGACTAGTGAGCATATTTAAGTGTGTGTTTTGCGCTCGTCAAATTTTGGTGCCATTGTCGGGGATTGGCAATCAATAGTGTTTGAAATAGTTTGTAGTGCTAATTTAGTAATTATTCTTTTATTTTTATTTTAGTTTTTTCTTTTTACGTTTGATGTTCTTTGAGTGTGCGCAGGTTACATGTTAGATTGGTGCATGACTCAAACTTCTATGACGGAAGTGCTACCATATGAGCCAGAAATTAAAAAACAACTACAACATCAAAATAAGTAAAGAAGTCTCACCAAGACATCAGAAAAGGTTGGGCAATCCTCAACCAAAGATATGGATGAAAACGATGAAGACAATGCGGATTTGGCTGTGAGAGAAGCAGCCGAAAGAAGAGAAAGTTGTACGGTATGCTGAGGAAGTAGCTTTTAGAGATGCACAGATTATCTAAAAAGAAGAGAAGGGTTGTGGAATTGCTCAAAATCAACCTTTGGGTGCAGATAGTTCAGAAATATAGCTCCCATGCTTGGGAGACCACTTGGCAATTATGCTAGACTGGTCTACAATCAAGGATTATCAAGTGTGAGACCATATTCAATTGCAACAAATAATTTCCAGTTAAAGCAATGGTTGCTTCAAACCCTTCAGAATGGCTGTGCCTTCATAGGGAAGTCAAACGAAGATCCAAATACACATCTAATGGACTTCGAGGAGATTATGAACACCTTTCAATACAATGGTGCGTCACAAGATGTAGTTTACTTTAGGGCATTCCCCTTCATACTCAACGATGATGCAAAGCAGTGTCTTTGAAGCTTACCTAATGGATCAATTCGAACATGGGATGAGATGACCAAAAATTTTCTTGATAAATATTTTTCTTTAGCTAAGACGGGCAAGTTTAGAAGAGAAATCCATAACTTCTGCCAGAAAGAGAATGAAACCGTTTTTGAAGCTTGGAAGAGGTTTAAGGAGATTGTTAGAAAGTGTCAACATAGCAGAATTGAACTCTGGATGCAACTCCAAGACTTTTGGGATGGATTGACACCAGCCTCACGTAGAACATTGAGCAATGCAGCTGGAGGTTCGTTGATGAAGAAGACTCTAGAGGCGATAGTCACCATTCTTGATGAGTTATCTGAAGATGCAAATCAGTGGCCCTCTGAGAGTGCTGAAAGAAGAAGATCAACTGGTGTTCATCAGGTTGATGCTAACACATCTGTACAGGTACAACTTGATGCTATGGCCAAAGAGATACTAAACCTGACCTTAGTCTCGATACAGAGTGAGCCTTATGCAACTTGTGATATATGTGGAAGAGGATACCCTACTCATGAGTGTCAAGCCTCAACTGAGGAAGTAAATGCTGTGGGAAATTATAATGTGATGGGTCAGAGGCACCCCGGTTTTTCATGGAGTTCACTTGGGGGTACGCGAATGCATGGCAACAAAATAACTCTAGACACCAGGGACCAAGAGCTCCAGCATTTCAAAATCAGTAGAGGCAACAATTTCAACCTCAACAGCACATTCAATCTGGTATAAAAGATCTCATGAAGGCCTTCATTTAGAAAACTGATGAGAGGCTAGAACCTCATAGCACATCTATACGGGAACATAGAGCAACTATCAAAGAAATAGGTACTAATTTTAGAAACTTGTAAAGACAGGTTAGGCAGCTAGCCACTCTTTTGTCTGAGAGGATTCTTGGAACTCTCCCCGCTGATACTGAGAGAAATACCAAAGAAATTGTAAATGCTGTAACTCTGAGAAGTGGACAAGTATTGAATGATCCCACCCCAGTCCAAAAAGACGTGGAACTTGAAAAAGAAAGTGGGGAGCAACTGAAAAGTGAGGTTGATAAGAAGAAGAAAGGTAAGAAGGAAACTAAGAAAAAGAAGAAGGAGGAAACTCTGAGAAAGGATAAATCTAATCAGAGCGAGCATATGCCTACTCTACCTTTTCCTAAAAATCTATATAGAGAAAAGCTGGACAAGTAATTTGAGAGATTTCTAGATATGCTGAAACAAGTTTGTATAAATTTGCCATTCACAAAAGTTCTCTCCCAAATGCCAACTTATACCAAATTCTTGAAGGAGATCTTGACAAAAAAGAGAAAAATAGAAGAGACCTCAGTGGTCAAGCTCACAGAGCATTGCAATGCGATATTGCAAAACAAACTCCCACAAAAGTGGGGAGATCCAGGGAGTTTTACTATACCTTACTCTTTAGGCTCTATTAAATTTGATAAATCTTTATGTGATTCTGGTACCTCAATTAACTTAATGCCTCTATCTATTTACAGGAAACTGGAGAAGGAGATTGGAGAGATAAGGTTAGTTCCAATATCGTTGTAGCTGGCAGAATAAACGACTCTGATACCTGTGGGGATTGTGGAAGATGTTTTAGTTCGGGTAGATAAGTTTGTATTTCCTGTAGACTTTATAGTAGTGAATATGGAGGAGAACAAGTAGGTCCCCCTCATCTTAGGAAGACTATTCTTAGCAATGGGTAGAGCAATATTAGATATACATGAGAGAAAGCTCATGCTTAGAGTGGGTGAGAAGACTGTAGCTTTCGAGATCAATGTAGAAACAAGGGTGAAAAAGGAGAAGTCAGTTGCAAGTGTTGAGTGGAAAGTGAAGGGCTTAAATGAGAAGGTTGTAGAGAGTGAGAAGGATAAGTGTGGGGTGCACCCTAAGAAGGCCGAGAAGAAGCCGTCGGCATGGATGTGTACATTAGTTCAAAGGCGAGGAATGGATCCCGACTTCTACTCAGACCCCGACTCGATATTCAGGAAAGTTTCCTTTACTTTATACTTTTTAATTATGTGTCATGGGGACATACCACAATTTAAAGTGTGGGGTGGGGGATAATTGTATGTTTTATGTATATGTGTTAGTTTAGTTTTTGTTTTAGTAGTAGAGACAAAAAAAATATTTTTTGAAAATAAACCACCATAAAAATTGAAAATCTTTCGATTTTTCCCGATGATGGATATCATCAACAAGTTTCTTGAGGGATTAAATTCGAAAGAAATCGACACAAAGATATTCTTTTGTTAGGTAGTGTATTAATTACCCCTTGGTTTTTCTTTGTGCCACGGTTATTTTCCAAGGGTTTTGGTTGAACCAAGTGTAGTTAGTTTTTTTAGGAGTAGGAAACCTTATGCTATGATTTGAATTGAAAGAAATATCTCTTAACTTTATTATTACTTGAGAATAGTGAGTGCTTTAGTGTGACTCTTAGGTTTAGTTTTTGACTCTTGTATAAGTACCTTAAATTGTATGACCCTAACTTTGCTTAACTATTTTGACTAGAGTGTCTTGATGAGTCTGATCCTGAGTGAGTTATGTGCCATGTGGGCGTGAGGTTTTGTGTTATTCTGTGCATTGCATTTGATGTCTAGAACTTATCCCGTGTATTTGCAAAGCGAAATGGTAGTTTTATTCAGTCTTGGAAGAGATATAGACATTTCTTTGTTGAGGCACATATATGCTATTACCCACCTAATAGTTATGTATCATAGTTAACCCCTTTGGGCTTGTAATCCTATTTCTTTGGAAACCACATTACAAGCCTTACCCATTTGTTTGAATTGACCATCTATTTGAACCTTGTACCTCTCGTGAGCACTTGAATTTGTTTTGAACTTTGTAAAAGTGAAGTGTGGGGTGGTTGGTTTGGCTTTTGAGTGGAACTATTGAAATTAGAAGAAGGGTGCACTATTTTGAAAAATAAGAGCCATTTGAATTGAAAACTAAAAAAAAAAGGTTGTATTGTTGTGGAAACAAATATTCCTTGACAGTGGTAATTCTTGATGTAATTGTGCTTAAAGAAGTAGGGAGTTAATGTATATTGATATGAAGGTGGAGTTTTGGTTTGACATAAATGTGGGGTTTTGAACAATGAATTGTATGTATTAAAGTACTTAGGGAGGTGTAGTCACTCTTATATCTAAATGTATCCTACCCATCCCGCGACCTAAATTACACCAATGAAAGTCCTACTTGATCCTTGATTGAATGAGCTCAATTAGTAGAGTAGTACACTACGGGCAAGCTAATGGTACGTCTTCTGTGGCATATGAATGTTGTTTCTGAGAGTGAGCGAATTCTTTCTATCTTAAGTTCCTAATTGTTCTTAATGTCTATTGTGTGTGGAACTACTCTCTATTTGTGTGTGAGGGCACTTGATTCACGAAGGAAAGGTAATGTCATTGACCTATATGTTAGAGTAAGTGAGCAGGTTATAAATAATACATGGTGCTTGCGAGTCAAATCTTGAAGCGAGGATGTTACAGTATTGTACTTAATCTATTTTAAATATTCTTGGTGTGATGAGTTATGAGAGTTGTTTAAAAAGGTCGTGTCTATATGAAGTCTAGTTTGATTATTCGAGGACGAGATATGGTTTAAGTGTGGGGTGTTGATGGTAGGCTATAATCTCGTATTTTAGTCGCTTATTGCACTCCAATTTAGTGCACTTTATTCATTTTGAGCTTTAGTTGCTAGTGTTTTGTACTAATTGTGTGTTGTATGCCTTGTAGGAGTGATTCCGAGCTATGTAGATGTTACAGACTGAATTCGAGCTATTTGGAGCTTTGAAGTCTGAGTAAAAGCTCAAGGGATTAAGTCGGGATTGCGTTTGGGGGTCGAAAATCACATATGGATGTCAAAACGCATGAAAAATTCTGTACTCTGAGAAATCCCCACAGCCACGACACGTGGGGAGGCGCATGGGGCGCCGCATGTGTGTAATTTTCTGATGCCTGATAGATTTCAACTCTCTGGATTTTCCCACTAATGTTCCGCATAACGCATCTCCCCATGTGGTGCGTCTGTGCAAAATTTATAGAGTAATTGTCCTATTTCGCGTAGGAAAAGGTGATTTCATTTGGGACCAATCCTAGTTGGCATAAATACATGGAAAATATTATTTTCTAGACTTTTGACACATATTCGACCTAAGAAGGCTAAGGACGAGTTAGAGAAGCAAAAGCACAAGGAGTTTATCATTCAATCCTCACTCAAGACCCGAGTTTGCGACTTTATATTTTCCTATACTTTAATTATATTTGTGATGAATTTCTCCATGATTATGGAGTAATTCTCATTAGGGTTTGATGGATTTGGTGTATTGATATTTGTTTGTGGATTATAGCTCTAGTTTTATGTATTGAATCATTTTGGATGATTTAATCGTTGCATCTATATTTACTTGTTCATATAATCGAGAGAGGAATAACTTGTGATATATGTGCATTATAGTGTTGGTTGAGTTCATTAATTCTTTTTAGTAATCGAAAGAGGCTAGTTGAATCATTGATTAAACCTAGTTAGGAGGATAATCGAGAGAGGTTCTCATAAAGACCAATCCATTACACATTCTTGCATATCTTCACCGAGCTTAAATTGGTTCATATTGAGAGGTTGAGACTTAATCGAGAGAGGAGTTTCTACTAAACAATTGTACTGATAATTAAGTGAATTCAAGAGACTCACTTGAACATTAAAAGTGAATTATCTAGAGTTAAATCCCAAACAATTATCTTGCACCAATCCTATCAAAACCCTATTTACTCCCATTGATATCTTCCTTTGCTTAGTCCTTGCTTCGATTGTCATTAGTCAATTAGCTCTATATTCTTAGTTAATTTTAGTATTAATCACATTAATCTAAATTTTTGATCATCTTGGATAGCAATCTAGATACAAACTACGATAATACTGTTTAACTCCAATCCATGTAGATACGATATTATATTATACTATATTCGATTAGCGGGTATATTTAAGTGTGTGTTTTGCGCTCGTCAAAATTCATACGGTTGAGTCAATTTCAGTAGTGAGGGAGTTCCCAGATGTGTTTCCTGCAGACCTTCCAGGCATGCCACCCGACAGGGATATTTACTTTGGTATTGATTTACTGTCGGACACTCAGCCCATCTCTATTCCACCGTATCACATGGCACCAGTAGAGTTGAGGGAGTTGAAGAAACAGTTACAAGACTTTCTTGATACGGGTTTAATCAGACCTAGTGTGCCACCTTGGGGTGCAACAATACCATCTGTAAAGAAGAAAGATGGTTCTACGAGGATGTGCATTGACTATAGGAAGTTGAACAAGGTTATTATCAAGAACTAGTACCCACTACCACTTATTGATGATTTGTTTGATCAGTTTCACGGTGCTAGGATATTCTCTTAGATTTACTTGAGATCGGGGTACCATCAATTGAAGATCCAGGATTCAGATATTCTGAATACGACTTTCAAGACCCGTTATGGTCACTATGAGTTTTTGGTGATGCCTTTTGGGCTGGTGAATACCCCAGTAGCTTTTATGCACTTGATGAACAACGTATTCAAGTCCTACCTTGATTCCTTAGTAATAGTTTTCATTGATGATATATTGGTATGTTCTCGTATCTAGGAGGAGCATGAGAAACACTTTAGCATCGTGCTCTATATTTTGAGGGAGAGGAAGCTATATGCTAAATTCTCCATATGCGAGTTTTGGCTAGACTTAGTGGCATTCTTGGTCCACGTGGTGTACAGTGAGGGGATTAAGGTGCATCCAAAGAAGATTGAGGCAGTTTAGAGTTGGCCCTGACCATCTTCTGCTACTAAGATCATTTGTTTGCTTGGGCTGGCTAGGTATTATCGCCATTTTTTGGAGGGGTTTTCATCTATAGGGGACCCATTGACTAGATTGACACAGAAAGGTGCCCCATTCAAGTGGTCTAATGAGTGTCAAGAGAGCTTTCAGAAGCTTAAGACTACCTTGACTATAGCTCCAATCCTAGTTTTTCCTTCGGGGCCGGGTTCTTATACAGATTATTGTGATGCTTCACAGATTGGCATTGGATATGTGTTGATGCAGGAGGGTAGAGTGATTGCTTATGCTTCGCGTCAATTGAAGCCCCATGAGAATAACTACCAGTACACAATTTGGAGTTAGCAACCATTTTTCATGCGCTCAAGATTTGGAGGCATTATCTTTACAACGTGTCTTGTGAGGTGTTCACAAATCACATGAATCTCCAGTACTTATTCAAGAAAAAGTATCTGAACTTGAGGCAGTGGATGTGGTTCGAGCTACTAAAGGAATATGATATTACCATTCTTTATCATTGGGGGAAGGCCAATCTGGTGGCCGATGCTTTGAGTAGGAAGGCTGAAAACATGGGGAACGTTGCTTATATTCCTCTTGGGGAGAGACCATTAGCTTTGGATATTCATGCTTTGGCCAATTAGTTTGTAAGGTTGGATATCTCTGAGTCTAGCAGGGGTGCTTGCGTGTGTTCTATCATGGTCATTCTTTTTTTAGCGTATCAAGGAGTGTCAGTATGATGACCCCCACTTGCTTGTCCTAACGGACATGGTGCAGCACGGTGATGCTAAGGAGGTGACTATTGGAGCTAATGGGGTATTGAGGCTGCGGGTTCGTATTTGTGTTCCAAATGTGGATGGATTGCAAGAGTTGATACTTGAGGAGGCCCGTAGATTGCGGTATTCCATTCATCCAGGTGCCGCAAAGATGAAACATGATTTGAGGTAGCACTATTGGTGGCAGAGGATGAAGAAGGATATTGTTGAGTATGTTGTTATGTGTATGAACTGTTAGCATGTGAAGTACAAGCATCAGAGGCCGGGTGGTTTTCTTCAAAGGCTTGATATTCCGAAGTGGAAGTGGGAGCGGATCACTGTGGATTTTGTAGTTGGGCTTCCACGGACCTTGGGGAGATTTGATGCAGTGTGGGTCATTGTGGCCACGCTGAACAAGTCTGCACACTTCATTCCAGTCATGACTACCTAGTCTTTAGAGCAGTTGGCTCGGATTTATATTCGGGAGATTGTTCGCCTATAGGGTGTTCCCGTGCCTATTATATCGGATCGAGGCATGCAATTTACATTGAATTGTTGGAGAGAAGTGCAACGTGAGTTGGGCACACAGGCCGAGCTGAGTACAATATTTCATCCCCAAATAGATGGTCTGTCCGAGCGCACTATTCAGATTTTGGAGTACATGTTACGAGCCTGTCTAATTGATTTCAGAGGTTCATGGGATCAGTTTCTACCATTAGCAGAGTTCGCCTACAACAATGTTACACCCCAGACCTAGAAACTGTTAAAGGATAAGAGCTTCTAGAAGTTAAGGGACAAGTTAACCCCAGCTCCAGTGTTAACTCTTCCAGATGGACCCGAGGGGTACGTTATATATTGTGATGCCTCTAGAGTGGGATTGGGCAGTGTTCTAATGCAACATGGGAGAGTTATTGCATATTCTACAAGGCAGGTGAGGAAACATGAGCAAAATTATCTGACCCATGATCTGGAGCTAGCATAAGTCATTTTTGCCCTAAAGATATGGTGTCATTATATGTACGGAGTTTATGTTGACATATTCACCGACCACAAGAGCTTGCAGTACCTATTCAAGCAAAAAAGAGTTGAATTTGAGGCAACAGAGGTGGCTCGTATTATTGAATGACTATGATGTGGATATTTTATACCACGCCAGGAAGGCAAACATTGTGGCTGATGCATTAAGTCAGAAGTGTATGGCAGCCTACGGCATGTGGAGGAGCATAAATTAGAGATGACTAAAGACTTGTACTAGTTGGCAAATCTATGTGTACGATTGCTTGATACCGGTGATAGAGGAGCCATAGTTCGGAATACCGCTGATTCCCCGTTAGTAACTGAAGTAAAGGCACAAAAATTTGACAACCCATCCTTGGTGAACATAAGAGGAAGCATCCCATTTCAAAATAAGCAAATGTTTGAGTTATCCAAGGACGGGGTCCTTAGATGCAAGGACATGCTATGTGTACCTGATGTCGGGGGACTTCGAGAGCAGATTATGGCAGAGATTCGCCAATCCCGGTATACAGTTCATCCGAGGTCAACCAATATGTACCCAGATCTTTGATAGCTATACTGGTGGAACGACATGAAGAGGGACATTGCTGGATAAGTCGCTCTATGTCCAAATTGCCAACAAGTGAAGGTTTAACATCAGAACCCGTAAGGGTTACTGCAAAACATAAAATTCCCAACCTGGAAATGGGAAGTAATCAATATGGATTTCATTACCATACTACCATGATCACGCCAAAGATCTGATTCCATATGGGTCATCTTGTATCGACTAACCAAGTCAACTCATTTCCTACCAGTAAAGACTACTTTCTCAGTTGAAGATTTTGCTAATTTGTATATTAAGGAAATGGTTCGACTTCGTGGGGTTCCGGTTTCCATCATATTAGACAGAGGTGCCCAGTTTACAGCTAGCTTTTGGAATAATTCCAATAAGGTTTTGGAACGAGTATCAACCTTAGCAATCCTTTCCATTCACAAACAGATGGCCAGGCCGAGCGCACTATTCAAATGCTCGAGGACATGTTACGAGCCTGTATTTTAGACTTCAAGGGAAAGTAGGTGGATCATGTACCGCTCTTCGAATTTTCTTACAACAACATCTATCATGCTAGAATATATATGCCATCGTTTGAGGCCCTATTTGGATGAAAATGCAGATCTCCTATTGGTTGGTTTGAAATTAGTGAAACCAAGTTATTGTGTCCTGAATTGGTGTAATAGGTTGTGAAAAAGGTGAAAACAATTTGAAGTCGATTATCTACTTCCCAGAGCAAGCAAAAAACTATCTCGAATAACCAATGACGAGATTTGGAATTCACTGTGGGAGACCGGGTGTTCTTGAAGGTGTCACCTCTGAAAGGCGTGATGATATTTGGTAAGAAAGGCAAACTCAACCCCCGGTATATCGGATCATATCGAATTATTCTGAAGGTCAGCCAAGTGTCTTATAAGCTTGAATTACCCCCAAAATTGGAGACAATGCATCCGATGTTCCATGTGTTTATGCTTAGAAAGTGTTTGAGTGATCCATCATGTGTTACCCCAGTTAAAGATATTCAAGTCACAGAAAATCTCTCCTACAAAGAAGTTCCGGTGTCTATTTTAGATCGTCAAGTTTGTAAGATGCGAACCAAGGAAGTGGCTTCAATTAACGTACTTTGGACGAACAAAAGTAAGGAAGAAATGATGTGGGAAGCTGAAGAAGATATGAAATCTAGGTACCCCCATTTATTCCACACTACGAGAGGCGACAAGGAGACCATTATGTTGGGCCAAGATTTAACATTCAAGGACGAATTTTCCGAAGGGGGGGGGGATGATGTTACACCCCACCCCTAAATGAAGTTTGGTAAGTGTGGCTTCTAGTGCGGCCAATCAGTTGGCGACGCGTTTAATGCAAGAAGGTGGCTACACGTTTCAGTGAGCTTGCGTCAAATGTCTCACCGGGAGCTGCAACCGGGGCAGGGCAACCTATTTTTCATGTAGGGTGGCAGAATTTCCAATGCTTGGTACACATATATTAAGGTAGTGAGGTTCATTCTCTTTTATTTTCAGGGTA
The DNA here is from genome assembly GCF_000390325.3 of Nicotiana tomentosiformis. Lineage (NCBI taxonomy): Eukaryota > Viridiplantae > Streptophyta > Magnoliopsida > Solanales > Solanaceae > Nicotiana > Nicotiana tomentosiformis. Next base: position 11,292,525 of record NC_090821.1, read on the forward strand.
CCACTCACTGTAACTCACCAAAAATGCTCTCACATCTCCTTTAAAGTTTCAAAATAGCCTAAAACTAGGTCAGAAGATGGTTCTATTAGGATTTAGCTTGAAGAAACTTGGAATTGTTGCTTTAACATCTATCATCTGGTGGTATTGATTTTGAAGTTTCGTTAGAGGCGAATTTAACCACTATAGGAGCGTAGTTAGTTATTCAACAAGGTATGTAAGGCATTTTCCCTTCTTGTAATGATTTGGTGTAAGTATTTCTCTCTCTTCCTCTATAGGATTTCTGCATTGTAAGGATTGGTTGATTCTGAGTCCTTCCCCATGGCATTTCTTTGTCATTGTACATTCTAGTTCGGGAAGTATGATTCGTTCTGAGTCTAAACTTAATATCTCTTGATCTTGATTCTGCATTTCACTTATATGTATATGTATCTATTTTACTTTACTGAGACACTCTATAGACGGTCGGGTATGGCACCTATTGTGCAACGACTAACTAGTTGGGTACGATGAGTTACAAAGTGAACACTACCGAGCCCTTGTGTGGCTGGGTACGACTGAGTCCTTATACGGCCGGGTATGACCGAGTCCTCTTATAGGCCGGGTACAGAATGATATGAATGATTATCGAGCCCTTGTGAGGCCGGGTATGACTAAGCTCTTTAGAGACCGGGTACGCTAGGTTTTATTGAGATCGGGTACAACCGAGATCCCTTGAGGCCGGGTATGATGAACTGGAAGGAAATAAACTTTATCGAGTCCTCTATAAGACCGAGTACAATATGAATGATGCCCCAAAGGGTGGCTGAGTATTACTTTATTATATGTATGTAATGCATAATCTCCATGATTGACTTAACCTTTTCTAAGACTTGCATGCTTTAAGTTTGATGGGTTCTACAATTTATGCCCCCGGTGGCTTTTCTTTGGTATCCAGGTTAAGATCAAGGATTCATATCTCTTATGTTAAGACACTTATTTTACACGCTTTCCTAGTCTTACATACTCGTGTAACGACCCGATTGGTTATTTTGAGCATTTGTACTTCGTTCGGTGGTTTGAGGTCTTGAGTAGCTTCATATAGTGCATTATGACTTGCGTGTATGGTTAGTTTTGGTCTTCGAGATGTTTAGAATTAATTTAGAAGAATGATTCTTAAATAGGAAGCTTTAATTTGGAAGAGTTGACCAAGTTTGACTTTTTTTGTGTTTTACCTCGAATTAGAGTTGTAGTGGTTCCGTTACACCCGAATGATGATTTTAGACTTGGGCATATGCCCAAATTTTCATTTTGATGCTTCTAGAAGGTTTTGGCGCAAATTGGCGAAAGTTGGTAATTTGAAGGTTTGGAAAGTTCATAGGTTTGATCATGAGTTGACATCGATGTTATCGAGCCTGTATTATGGTTTTGAGAGTTGGAATAGGTTTTTTTAGGTCATTTAGAACTTGTGTTCAAAATTTGAGGTTATTCCGAGTTGATTTTATATGGTTCGGCATGAGTTTGAAAATTAAAAGTTCATTAGTTCAACAAACTTGATTTTGAGGTATGATTAGTGGTTATAATGTTGTTATGTGTGATTTGAGGTCTTGAGTAGGTTCACATTATGTTTTGGGACTTGTTGGTATGTTCGGACGGGGTCTCGAGGGGCCCAGGTGATATTCAGATCACTTGCATGTTTTTGGGCAGGCCTGGTTCTAGTGTTTCGCATCTGCGCATGTAGGAGCACAGGTGCAGATCCGCTACTGTGAGATTTGTGTTGCTTCTGCGATGTTGTGGCATGTTCAGGTGTTTCGCTTGTGCAGGTGAGGGACCGCAGGTGCTTGATTGCATCTGCGGAATAATGATCGCAGATACGGGATTGAGGCTGCAGGTGGGTGTCCGCTTCTGCGGATGTGTTCGTGCTTTTGCAACATCAAAGGTGCGGATAGTATTGCGTAGATATATATGGCAGTCAGGTAAGTGAAAGTCGTAGGTGCGAGCTTTGTCTCGCAAATGCGGGAGCGCAGGTGCGCGAGTCGGTCCGCAAATGTGAAAATGCTTGGGCAGAATATATTTATTTCGAGGGTTTGTTCATTTTATCACATTTTGAGTTGTAAAGCTCGGTTTTGGGAGATTTTGAAGGAGAGTTTTATGATTTGGATTGAGATAAGTATTTTTGTATTTGGATTTGGTTATATTTCATTATTCCATCCTTGTTTTTAGCATTTAATTGATGATTTGAGTTGGAGAAATTGAGGATTTTAGTAAAAACTTTTTTAAAATATAAATTTATGATTTGAAGGCCGATTTGAGATTGGAATTGGATAATTTTGGTATGGTTGGACTCGTATTAGAATGGGAAATCGGATTTTTTGAGTTTTGTTGGGTTCCAAGGTGCGGTCCTGGGGTTGACTTTTGGGTTGATTTTGTGATTTTAGTTAAAGATCTTAACTTTATTAATTGGAATTGGTTTATCTTGCATTGTTTGTTAATATTAAGTCATTTTCGGCTAGATTTGAGTAGAGTCGAGGTGAATTTTAAAGGAAAAACTATTTTGAATGTGAATTTGGCCTGAGTGAGATAAGTATCTTGCTTACTTTTGTGTGGGAGAACTATCCCTTAGGATTGATTTGATTGTATTATTCAAATTATGTGAAAGATATGTACATGAGGTGACAAGTGTGTACACGAGCTTATATGTGGTATTTGATCGGTTTAGACTCTTAGGTTGCTTATAAGCATTTAATTGAAGCTATTATTATATGCTCTATATTACGGTGTCAAGTTTATTTTTACATGCTTAAATTGAAGTTGTCATTACATGTTCTAGTTTCCATTGTCGAGGTTACTCTTATAAGCATTTATTAGTAATTGTTGTTACATGCTATTTTTTCCAGTGTCGAGTTATTCTCATGCATTTAGTTGTAGTTTCTATTTCAAGCTATCTCTTTCATGTTTAAGCTTATTTTATGCATTAGAATTCGAAGTTTCCATTTCATGAAAATATCTTCATTGTTGAGTTATTGAAGTTGTAGTTGTTGAGAGCTATTAACACATTTTTGGTTGAAATTATTGGTTATTGGAATAGCTCTATTTCCCCTTTATTTTGTTGTTGTTGGGATTCTTGTACATATTATGGTTGAGCCATGGGCTATGTGTTGTAATGACATTTTGTATTCGTGATTTTGGCAATGGTTCTCTAATTAAGCACATTACCCTATTCGATGCTTTACTTTACTTAAATTGTTTTCACGTCTTACTTTAAATGATTCTATATTAATTCGTTAACTTATATGATATTTTACCTTATTTAAAAATGTTATTTTTATCTACCTTATATGATTTCTAAACTCAACTCATTTTCCCATTTAATACTCCCCTTTGTATAAATTGTACTTTATTTTAATTTAATTAATTCCAAAAATAAACTAATTATTTCATTCGACGCTTACTTTATTCAAAATTGTTATTATGCCTTGTTTTACTTAAATAAATCTCTCATACATTTTATTTGGCAATTGACATGGATACAATGTACGCGGTAGCACATGGACTTTACCGTGCGAAGGTAATTAATAATGTGGGCACGAGGTGTTATTGGTGTCAGACTCGTGATTGTGGCCTATGATTTGTGATTATGAGGTGGTGCCTCGGGGTGAATCTTGTTGTAAATTATGTATTGGAATGACTTTATTACTTGAATCGTCATATGTTTTCCCTAATTGATTTCATTCTTGTTTTAATTGCGTTATGATTGCTTTGCTATTTTATCACCTGTTTATTTCTTATTGCCATTTGTTGTTTCCATTATTCCGTTATAGCCTTATATTGATATTATTCCAATGTTAGCTTTAGATTTATATGCTTATACAGGTTAATTCCTAGTGGGTGTCTTGACATACCTCGTCACCACTTCACCGAGGTTAGTCTTGATACTTACTGGGTACTGCTGTTGTGTGCTCATGCTATGCTTTTACACATTTTTGTGCAGATCCAGGTACTTCATATCGTGTTGGTTTTGGGAGTTGTATCTTCGCAGCTGGAGATTTCAAGGTATACCTGCTTGACACTCGCAGGCCTCGGAGTCACTTTTTTATATTATCTCTACTACTGTTTATATTCATTTCAAAACATTATTGTATTTAAAGATTATAGTGTATTTAGTAGAGTTTATGACTCTGTACAACCGGTTTTGGGGTTGTGTACTATCTACATTATCCCATTTTAAGTTAAATTCTTATATAGTTAAGTTGTTTATTTCTGTCAGATCTCTTCACGTGCCAGGCTTACCTAGTCTTAGAGACTAGGTGCCATCACGATTCTTATGGTGGGATTTTGGGGTTGTGATAAGTTGGTATTAGATCTATATGTTCATAGGTGCTACGAGTCATAAGAAAGTTTAGTAGAGTCTTGCGGATCGGTACGGATATATCTGTACTTACCTTTGAGAGGCTACGAAACTATTAGGAAATTTCACTTCTTTCATTCCTTATAGTGTTGCATTGTTTCAGCTTGAAGTGTATATCTTATATTCCTTTACCTTCACTCGTATATGATGTTGCGTGCTCGGTATCAGCTATGCACCGACGGTTTGTGATGCTGCGGATGGGCTACGAGGGGCTATAGATGCTCGATCATTGTCTCGAGGTGTTGTCCAAACTGAGGACACGAATGTGTTGGTAGATCAATCAGTTGTTCACGTGTGGGATGTATCAGGTTCTGGTATCTGGTTGGTGAGTACGAGCTTGGGAGGATTTAATTGATTGCCTAGTTGTTGTGATCGCGGTAGTGTCATGGGAGGATGTTGATTTGAGGCTAGTCGGTAGTATTAGAGGTTATATGTTTTGTATGGGACTTCTATTTAGTGGAAGGTACATATTATTATTCAAGGCACTTGAGGAAGCGGGCTGACTTTCATAAGGGTGTATATGCGCTTGATAGATGATTTGAGGTACCTTAAGATTGGTGCTATACTATTTTGTGAATGTCATTATTATGGATCATCGGATGTTATGTCCTATGTCTTTGCGCCAAGTGGGGGAGTTTGCTATCGATGATTAGATTGCGTGGTCATGTGTTATATAAGTTTTGGTCTGAGGTGTATACGTGGTATTAGAGGGGTGCCCAAAATTGTATATGGCTAAGATTTGAGACTTGCGTGGGATAGTGCTGAGACTTGCGGTATGTCTATATCATCATTAGTTCTACATTTTAGTATCAGAGAGGTTAGAGAAGCAACTTCAGATTCACAGAAGGTCTCTTCAGAATGGTTATCTCGGTTGCAGCATTATTGGGTGCTTCAGAGGAAATACATTGGTTTAAGGGTTTGCAGACGACGTGGTTAATTCTAGGATCTCTTACCATGAGCTTTGGTTTAGGATCATAGAGTACTGGCAGGGAAAAGTGTTAACTTGAAGTCAAGTCGAGGAGGATTCGAAGAAATGGGTCAGCTTGGTGGTGTTGAGTCAGTATAGTAATACAAGTTATTGGTTCCTTTGGTATGGTGATGCTCCGCCGGTATTTTGTTAAAATACACTTGGGTTTGACGGCTTGCGTAACTTAGTTGAGTTGGGGAAATTCAGTTATGATGGTTTGGTTATGTGCGGACGGGTTTCAAATAGTTCTTGATAGTGTTGACCACGACTTGAGCCAGATGTCTGCTACTGGCATAAAGAATATGTTGCGCATTATGATTTTTCTCCTGGATGGGTCACGAGTTCTAGATAGCATGAACGATTTCAGATGTTTAGAAGAATGCTAGCATTATTCGGTACTACCTGAAAAGGGTGCGCACTCTAGAAGGCGCACTGTGCTTCGACTTACAGATGCCTGACTGGTATTACGATAATCGCTTAGGTGATCGACCGCTAATGTTAAATTTTGCTATGTGGCACGAATGAATTATGGAAGTATTTTTCGTGGGATGATCGTGAATGATGAATATGTTAGTCATTTGAGTAGTGTAGTTGGGATCAGATATGGAGATTATGGTATTAGAAGGATCTGAAGACTAAGAGGATTCTTAGAGGTAGCTTATTTCATGGTTGCGGACAGTGACGGTATGCTAAGAGGTTGGCGATTGATGGTAAGTGCTATAGATTTGTTATTATGGGCTTTTTGGAGGCTCTCTACTTATTTTGGGAGTGTCAGAATTAATTTGGAAGCTGCTGGTAGGCCTAATGAGAATGTGTATTCTAGCTCGGGTCAGATTTGTTTACTCAGTACAACTAATGTTAATGGTGGCGTCATCGATTAGAGTTGATCTTACTCGTGTTCTAATGTGATCCTTGTGTTACTCTTTTATGCCACGATAAGTTGTGAGATTGTTGACTATTTATACACATGATGCGGTTATGTTTGGGCTTTATGGTGAAATTCGAGCGAGATGGCTCATGGGTGTTGAATGGTTGATTATGCCTTGGTTTTGGCCTTCTTGTTTGTGGTATATAGTGATATATGTTTCTCCATGGTTATGGTTATACGCTTCGCGTGTTTGTTGAATATTACGTATATGGTTATTGATTGTAAGACTCATGCCTTGAGGTATTCCATGTGGACCGATGTTTGGATTAGGTCACACATTGGAACAGAGTTATGTTGAGATATGATCCAGATGCGTATTCAGTGTGTTTTGTTCCTCCTTTGTGTGGTGGTTTCACAACATTGCGCTTTGTGATGGTATCTGTTGAGCTGGCGGGGCGGTTCTTACATTTACATTCTCTTTCCATCATTGGGTATATCTGAGTTATAGTTCGTTGGTGGACAAATTACATAGTATGTGGCTCTAAGTAGGATTGGTGTGCCATGTTAGTAGAGCAGCTGGCACTGGATGAGGTGAGGTTATTGGGCCTGAAACAAATGCTATCGAATTTGATTGAGGCATGTTTGGAAGAATAATGTCACCAGTCGACTTAGATTTTGGCTATGGTTCTTGTCGGGCAAGGAAGCTCCATGACTTGATGCTCTTATTGGTGGTTATGAGTTTTTGTTTTTTGTTTCATCATTGGCAGTGTACAAAGGTTCGAAATAAGTTTTTAGTTGATATGAGGTTTGTTACCAGTGTCGGGTTTGTTATTGAGTAGCTATTGTGGTTGGAAGTTATTTCTATGAGTATTTGAGTTATGTGGTATATCATGTAACTATGTCTTGGAATATTATTATAGACTGATACAAACTGTTCAGACTTATACAGTGTATAGATGCAAGAATCATGTATTATAATGAGTGTCAGATGTTGTGGATTTGGGTTCTAAGGTTTATAGACTGAGGTTGAAGAAAGAATCTTCGATTAGATTGTGTTGTCAGACTTACGTGGATTGAGGTGGTGTGAGATCACCCATTGGTATGCGCATGATGAGTTTATACAATGATTTGGTGGCCTTGATATGATTCTTGGCATGTTCGAGATGAACACATATTTAAGTGGGGGAGAATGTAACGACCCGACCAGTTGTTTTAAGCATTTACACTTCGTTCGGTGGTTTGAAGTCCTAAGTAGCTTCATATGGTGTATTATGACTTGTGTGTATGGTCGATTTTGGTCTTCGAGATGTCCAGAATTGATTTAGAAGAATGATTCCTAAACAAGAAACTTTAATTTTAAAGAGCTGACCAAGTTTTTCTTTTATGTATTTGACCTTGGATCAGAGTTTTTATGGTTCCAATAGGTCCGGATGGTGATTTTAGACTTGGGCGTATGCCCAGATTTGCATTTGGATATTTCTAGAAGGCTTAGGCGCTAGTTGGCGAAAGTTGGTAATTTGAAGGTTTGAAAAGTTCATTAGTTTGATTGGGAGTTGACTTCAATGTTATCGGGTTCGAATTGTTGTTCCCTGAGTTGGGATAGGTTTGCTAGGTCATTTGGAACTTGTGTGAAAAATTTGAGGTCATTCCGAGTTGATTTGATATGGTTCAACACGAGTTTGAAAGTTGAAAGTTCATTAGTTCACTAAGCTTGTTTTTGAGGTGCGATTCATGGTTTTGATGTTGTTATGTGTGATTTGAGGCCTCGAGTAGGTTAGCATTATGTTTGGGACTTGTTGGTATATTCGGACGGGGTCCCTAGGGGTTCGGGTGAATTTCGGGTGAGTCTCGAATCATTTCCATGTTTTTGGGCAGGCCTGGTTCTGGTTTTTCGCATCTGCGCATATAGGAGCGCTGGTGCAGATCCGCTTCTGCGAGATTTGTGTCGCTTCTGCGATGTTGTGGCATGTTCAGGTGTTCCGTTTCTGCGGGTGAGGGATCGCAGGTGCATGGTCGCATCTGTGGAATATTGATAGCAGATTCGGGATTGAGGCTCTAGGTGGTTGTCCGCTTCTGCAAACGTGTTCACGCTTCTGCGATGTCGCAGGTGCAGAGAGTATTGCGCAAATGCGGATGGAAGTCAGGTAAGTGAAAGTTGCAGGTGCGAGCTTTGTCTAGAAAATGCGGAAATGCCTGGGTAGAATGTATTTATTTAGAGGGGTTTGTTCATTTTATCGCATTTTGAGTTGTAGAGATCGATTTTGGGCGATTTTGGAGAGGATTTTCACGATTTGGATTGGGGTAAGTATTTTTTACTTGGATTTGGTTTTATTTCATAATTCCATCCTTGTTTTTAGCATTTAATTGATGATTTGAATTGGAGAATTGAGGATTTTAGTAAAAACTTTTCTAAAACATAAATTGATGATTTGAAGGTGGATTTGAGGTCGGAATTGGACAATTTTGGTATGGTTGGACTCATATAGGAATGTGTTTGGATTTTGTGAGTTTTGTCGAGTTTTGAGGTGCAAGCATGGGGTTGACTTTTTTTTTTAGTTAAAGATATTAACTTTATTAATCAAAATTGGTTTCTCTTGCATTGAGCCGAGCCGAGGTGATTTTAAAGGAAAAGCTATTTTGAACTGCCCAACTTGGTAGTTTTTTGCTAGATCTAAGCCGAGTCGTTTTTGGCTAGATTTTGCCTAATTGAGTTAAGTATCTTGCCTAACTTTGTTTGGGGAAACTATCCCTTAGGGTTGGATTTAATTGTTCTATTTGAGTTATGTGGAAGACATGTACATGAGGTGACGAGTGTATACACGGACTTGTATGTGGTATTTGACCGGTTTAGACTGTTAGGTTGCTTATACTTATTTAATTGAAGCTATTATTATATGCTCTATCTTACAGTGTCAAGTTTATCCTTACATACTTTAATTCAAGTTGTCATTACATGTTCTAGTTTCCATTGTCGAGGTTACTCTTATATGCATTTACTAATAATTGTTGTTACATGCTATTCATTTCATTGTCGAGTTATTCTCATGCATTTAGTTTTAGTTGCTATTTCATGATATCTCTTTCATTGTTAACCTTATGTTATGCGTTTGAATTCGAAGTTGCCATTTCATGGAAATATCTTCATTGTTAAGTTATTGAAGTTGTAGTTGTTGAGAGCTATCAACACGTTTTGTGGTTGAAATTTTTGGTTATTGGAATACCTCTCCTTGTTGAGTTATTTTTCATTCATTTTGTTGCTGTTTTAGATTCTTGTATATATTGTGGTTGAGCTGTGAGCTTTGTGTTGTGATGACATTGGTATTGTTGATTTTGGCAATATTGTGGCTTATGGGCACGTGTGGGGCGAGTTGATTATTGTGTTGTGATATTGATGCGCATGCAGTGGTATATGGGCTTGTATTGAAACGCATGCGGCGAGATAAGGTGGGACTTATATGCGTTTTGATAGTAAGTGAATTACTTGAAGCTACGCGGTGAGATAATGGAGCTAAAGAGCGTGAAGCTATTTCGGGAAAAATATTTTTTAAAAATTTATACAAGGCTCACACGGCGATATAAGGAAGATTGTAATTGTGATTTGTGAAATATGTATATGAGATGTGGTACTTCGGTGTTATTCTTATTGTATATTCTATGTTGGAACGACTTGTTTATTTGAACGGTTATTGTTTTTCCTTAAATCATTTCACTTGTATTTTGATTGTATTTGCTTATTTGTTATTATTCTTGTGTTGGAACGATCGAGACTTCTTGTGTGAGTCATGCTCTCTACATGATTTGCTGTGTTGTTTTAGTATGCCAATCTGTACCTCCGTTGTTACTTGGTGAATTGATTGTGAAGGTGAATTTACTTGCGTGGAGTCATCATCTCATTTTCTATTGGATTGTTGGTAACATAACAACTTAAAATAAAGAAATTGTTAACATGCTTTACTTTATGTGACTCTTAAGAAAAAACTCTTCATCTCACTCGGTGCTTTACTATAAATGGTTCTCAAACTAAGCCCATTACCCTATTTGATACTGTACTTAAATTTTTGTCACGCCTTACTTTAAATGATTCTCCATTAATTCATTAACTTATCCAATGTTTTACCTTATTTAAAAATATTATTTTACTCTACCTTATATGATTTCTAAACTAAACTCATTCTCCGATTTGATAGTCTACGCTGTATAAATTATACTTTATTTTACTTTAATTGATTTCCAAAATAAACTAATTATTACATTTGATGCTTACTTTATTCAAAATTGTTATTATGCGTTATTTTACTTAAATAAATCTCTCAAAAATTTTATTTGGCAATTGACACACATACAATGTACCTGGTAGCACGAGGAATGTTCCATGCGAAGGTGATTAATAATGTGGACACCAGGTGCCATGGGTATCAGATTCGTGATTATGGCCAATGATTTGTGACTATGAGGTGGTGCCTCGGGGTGAATCTTCTTGTAAATTATGTATCGGAACGACTTGATTACTTGAATCGTCATCTGTTTCCCCTAATTGATTTCATTCTTATTTTAACTGCGTTCTGATTGCTTTGCTGTTTTATTTCCTATTTATTTCTTGTTGCCATTTGTTGTTTCCAATTATTCCGTTGTAAACCTTATATTGATGTTATTCCAATGTTACCTTTAGATTTATACGCTTAGACAAGTTAATGCCTAGTGGGTGTCTTGATGTACCTCGTCACTACTCTACCGAGGTTAGTCTTGATACTTACTGAGTACTGCTCTGGTGTACTCATGCTATGCTTTTGCACATTGTTGTGTAGATCCAGGTACTTTAGATCGTGTTGGTTTTGGGAGTTGTGTCTTCGTGGCTGGAGACTTCAAGGTATACTTGCTTGACGCTCGCAGGCCTCGGAGTCACCTTCTGATATTATCGCTACTACTGTTTATATTCATTTCAAAACAATATTGTATTTAGAAATTCTAGTATATTTCAGTAGAGCTTATGACTCTGTACTACCGCTTTTGGGGTCGTATACTATCGTTCAATTTTTGCTACGTTATCTCATTTATCAGTTAAATCCTTATATAGTTAAGTTGTTTATTTCTGTCAGATCTCTTCATGTGCCAGACTTACCTAGTCTTAGAGACTAGGTGCCATCATGATTCCTACGGTGGAATTTTGGGGCCATAACAACTCGGTACATTTTTTGTACTGACGCCCTTCTCGTTTGGGTGTTGTGTTCATGCCCACATGTATAGATAGACCCGTTGACGTCCCTCCCCAGTAAGGTGTTGTTCCAGCTGATTGGTTATTGCTTAACAATTTTTGGTCGAATTGTTTGTAGGGGAAACCTACCTTCTCTGATCCATTCGACACGTGCAATTTCTTTTCCGTTGATACTTGTGGAACCTCAATCTTCATGCTCTTTTTAGCTAAATGGAAATTGGCACATACAATACGCCCAGTCGCTTTAAGTGTAGCCATGGATTCGTTAAGAAGAATTCAAGAATTTTTTGCAAGAAATCTCTCAAGTCTAAGATCGATATTGATGATAGTGACGATATTGATGATAGTGACAATCTTGATGCTAGTGACAATATCGATCGTGACCTTGATATAGATTTGATCGGATGCAGGGAAGCCTAGGAAATCTTTTCCTATCAATCATTCGCCGAAAAGCAATGGAAAAAGATTCATCTTTTGAAATCTCATTATTGATGGCGTAGAGAGGGCTGAACCGTATTCCGATCAGTGGGGGAGGGGGGAATCTTTGGATTTATCGAACATACATGGAATTGGAGGTAGTCTCATTACTAATGGAATCCAAATGATTATTGGATTGATCAGAAGATCCTTTTAGTTGGCTGGACTGTAAATTCATTAGCAATATATCTACGATGTTTCAAATCCATCTCGACCCACTCCTTCGGAGTAGCAGTTCAGAAGTCAATATGTAATGAGGTATATGTTCTAGACATTTTGGGTATGGTGGAGCCCTGTCCTGACCAAGTCATGTATACATGTACTGCTTTTGGTACTCTTAGAGGTTTGTAGACTAGAGTATGGCTGTATGTAAAAGAGTGGGATTGTCACCTTGTTGGGTACAGTTATGAATATGCATGAAATGTCAATGTTTCTTGTGTTTATCAGTTATTCACATTTTTAAGTTCTGGTGCTTTTACTTGGAGGCCTCAATGGCCCAAATTTTATGAATTAAGAGATACAAGAGCACATGTTGGTTCGCACAGGCCTTCGGGCATCGCTTGCCGGTCGCACCTCCCAAGGTTGGGGTGCGACAAACTTTGTATCAGAGTAGGTCGTGTCCTAGGAAGTCTCCAAGTCGTATCTAGTAGAGTCTTATTTATGGGTATGTTTTGCACCACACTTATAAGCAGGAGGCTATAGGATGTCCATGATGAATATCCTTCTTTGTAATCTAGATCATGCATTAGAGATGAGTCATAAGTATTTGCTTTTGATCGCCATCTTGTTTATGTTTATTGTTATGCCTACCACGAGACGTCAAGCACTTGCTCAAGGATTGAATAAAGAAGTACGAGAAGGTACCAGTCTAGTGCCACCTGCCCCTATGGGTCAACATGAACTTTACGATAAGGCTGGAACTCAGGCATCGGGGAGAACCCCCCCCCCCCCGGGAACTGCATAGAGAAGTTAATGTACCTCTTATTCCTCCTCTATTGATAAATACCAAGATTTAGATATGAGAAGTGCAGTGTAGTTGTTAACACGGTTTGTAGTCTCTCAGGCCCAACGACAGGCCCCTACCACTTCAGATAAAGCAGTCAGTACTAGAGTTTGGACAGTCCAGTGTTCACAGGAACAGATCCAAACGAAGATCCTCAAAATTCTTAGATCAAATGCAGCGGACTTTATGAGTGGTGCACGACACTGATAGTGAGTCCGTAGAGCTTGACTCTTACAGGTTGAGGGATATAGCTGTGGTGGGGTATGAGACCTGGGAACAGTCTAGGGGGCCTCTTGCCCCAACATTAGGATACAGGGAATTTTCTGAGGCATTCATGCCGTCGTATAAGCCCGTTGAACTCTGCCGAGCTAGGCAAGATATATTCTTGTGGTTAGAGCAAGGTAATATGAGTGTCCGGGAATACAACATGCAATTTAACTCCTTGTCTAGGTAGGCTCCATCAATGGTGGCCGAGATGAGTGACCAGGTACATAGATTCATGGATGGTTTGTGGCCACATATGATAAACGAATGTACCACAACTTCTTTGAATCTGATTATGGATATTGCTCACATTCAAGCCTATGCATAGAACTTAGAGGACTGCAAGAGATTACAACAAGCCGCTAGAGAGCACGACCAGGGTCAATCTAAAAGAGCCCGGTCCGGGGGTGACATAAGAGAGTTTTGAGGCAGGTTTAGGTCTCCACTTCCTCGACATTTGCGTAATTCGTTGGCTAATACACCATCACAGTCCCAAGGCCGGCATCGAGAACATACCCCTTATTCTAGTCAGGGCTGGAATTTTCGAGGGAAGTGTTCGTAGAACAGTGGGGATCCTAGCAGGGCGAGACCCTCAATGCCATATTGTGGCTGATATGGTAGTAATCATTTTGGGCAATGATGCCAGGGTTCAGACTTTTGGTTTTCGTGTGGGTAGCCCGGTCGTATCATGCATTTTTGCCAAAGAAGAAATATGGGTGGCATCATGCCACCAGCGGTATCAGCAACAACTTCCTTGTCAACAGTGTATCCTCGTGAGCAAGGTATGCAACCCCCAGCAAAAAGAGGTAGAGGTCGAAGTGGAACATCTAGCCCAAGGGGGCTACATCAGAACCACATTTATGCATTGTCAGGCCTACAGAATCTAGAGTCATCACAGGATGTGGTCACAGTATATTATCCGTGTCTTGCCTTACCGTGTATGACTTGATAGATCCAAGTTCTACTCTGTCGTATATTACTCCTTTTGTTGCGGGTAAATGTGGTAAAGTACCTGAGTTGTTTTGACAACCGTTTGAAGTGTCCGATCTTGTGGGTGAGTCCATAATAGTTAGACGAGTGTATCAAGGTTGCGATGTGATGATTCATGATCACCATACCTTGGCTGATTTGAATGAATTAGAAATTGTAGAATTCAATGTTAGCATGGGAATGGATTGGCTGGCCTCTTCTTATGCTATAGTGGATTGTTTGAGGAAATTTGTTTGTCTCAACTTTCCAGGAGAGCCCATTATTTAATGGAAGGGAGATATCGCAGCACCAACAAGGAAGTTTATTTCTTACCTTAAGGCTCGAAAGATAATCAAAAAGGGATGTTTCTACTATTTAATGCAGGTGCAAGATGTGCAAGCGAAGCGTTCCACCCTTCAGTCGGTTCCGATCATTAGAGAATTTCCCGATGTGTACCTTGGTGAGCTCTCAGGTGTTTCACCTGAGAGGGAGATTGCATTTTCCATCGATGTGCCACCCGACACGCAGCCGATATCAGTTCCCCCGTATAGGATGGCTCCTGCCGAGTTGAAGGAACTAAAAGACTAGATGAAGGATCTTCTTGATAAGGGCTTTATCTGACCCAATACATCTCTGTGGGGAGCACTAGTTCTATTTGTTCGAAAGAAATATTGTTCGTTAAAGATGCGTATTGATTATCCACAGCTGAATAAGGTGACCATCAAGAATAAGTATCCGCTTAGAAGGATCGATGATTTGTTTGACCAATTGCAAGGTGCTAATTATTATTCAAAGTTCGATCTTAGATTTGGGTATCATCAGTTAAGGATCATAAAAGAGACATTCCGAAGACAGCCTTTCGGACCAGATATGGCCATTACGAGTTTCTTGTTATGTCCTTTGACCTAACTAATGCACCAGCGGCCTTCGTGGATTTGATGAATCAAGTACTCAGGACATTCTTGGATATCTTTATGATTGTTTTCATTGATGATATTGTGGTATACTCTCGAACGGAGGCAGGGCATGTAGAGCATTTGCGAAAGGTTCTACGCACACTCCGGGATCACAAGTTGTATGCCAAAATTTCCAAGTGTGGGCTCTGGATAATCTCAACGGCTTTTATTCACCATATAGTATCAGGAGAAAGTATCAAAGTTGATAGTCAAAGAGTTGAAGAAGTTAAGAATTGGCCAAGGCCCACAACTCTTACCGATGCACGCAGCTTCTTGGGCTTGGCCGGTTATTATCGAAGGTTTGTGGAAAATATCTCATCTATAACTGCTCCATTAACATAGTTGACGCATAAGGTAGGAAAATTTTGGTGGACCGATTGTGAGAAGAGCTTTCAGGAGTTAAAGGACAGGTTAACCTCGGCACCAGTGTTAACTCTTCCTAAGGGACCCGAGGGGTACGTCATTTATTGTGATGCCTCTTCAGAGCAGCTGACTCGAATTTATATTCAGGAGATTGTTCGCCATTATAGTGTGCTAGTGCCTATTATCTCGGATCGAGGCATGCATTTTACATCACTTTTTTGTAGAGGAGTGCGGCATGAGTTAGGAACATAGGTCAATATGAGTACAACATTTCATCCCCAAACGGACGGGCAGTCTGAGCGCACTATTCAAATTTTGGAGGACATGTTACGAGCCTGTCTTATAGATTTCAGAGGTTCGTGGAATCAGTTTCTACCATTAGCAGAGTTTGACTAAAACAATGTTACACACCACACTTAGCATCTGTTAAAGGAGAAGAGATTCCTGCATTTAAAGGACATGTTAACCTCGGGACCGGTGTTAACTCTTCTTGAGGGACCCGAGGGGTATGTCATATATTGTGATGCCTATAGAGTGGGATTGGGAAGTGTTTTAATGCAACACGAGAGAGTTATTGCATAAACTACAAGGAAGATGAGGAAACATGAGCTAAATTATCCGGCCCATGATCTGGAGCTTGCATCTATCATTTTCACCCTAAAGATATGGTATCAATATCTCTATGGAGTTCATGTTAACATATTCACTAATCACAAGAGATTGCAGTACCTATTCAAGAAAAAAGAGTTGAATTTGAGGCCATGGTGGCTCAAATTGTTAAAGGACTATGATGTGGATATTTTATACGACCCCTAGAAGGCAAAAGTTGTGGCTGATGCATTAAGTTGGTAGTCTATGGGCAGTCTGCGGCATATGTAGGAGAAGAAGTTAGAGATGGCTAAAGACTTGTACCGGTTAGAAAACCTAAGTGTGCGATTTCTTGATATCGATGATGGAGGAGACACAGTTCAGATTACTGCCAAGTCCTCGTTAGTAGCTAAAGTAAAGGCACAACAATTTGATGACCCAACCTTGGTGAAAATAAGAGGAAGCATCCCCTTACAAAAGAACCGAGTGTTCGAGTTATCTGAGGACGGGGTCCTTAGATACAAGGCCGGCTATGTGTACCTGATGTCGGGGGACTCCGAGAGTATATTATGGTGGAGATTCACCAATCCCGATATTTCGTTCATCCAGGGTCAACCAAGATGTACCACGATCTTCGACAACTATATTGGTGGAATGACATGAAGAGGGACAATGCTGCATATGTTGTTCGGTGTCCGAATTGCCAACAAGTTAAGGTTGAACATCATAAGCCGAAAGGGTTGATGCAAAACAAAGAAATTCCAACCTGGAAATGGGAAGTAAGTATGGATTTCGTTACTGGACTACCACGATCACGCCAAAGATCTGATTCCATATGGGTCATCATGTATCGACTCAGCAAGTCAGCTCATTTCCTACCAATAAAGACTACTTTCTTGGTTGAAGATTTCACTAAGTTGTATATTAAGGAAATAGTTTAACTTCATGGGATTCCAGTTTCCATCATATCAGATAGAGTTGCCCAGTTTACAGCAAACTTCTAGAAATCATTCCAAAAAGGATTGAAAACGAGGATCAACCTTCGCACACTTTCCATCAAAAAACAAATGGTCAGGCCGAGTGCACTATTCAAATGCTTGAGGACATGTTATGAGCCTGTATTTTAGACTTCAAGGTAAATTGGGAGGATCATCTACCGCTCATCGAATTTGATTACAACAACAACTATCGTGCTAGCATTCACATGGCACCGTTTAAGTCCCTATACGAACAGAAGTGCAGATCTCCTATCAGTTGGTTCGAAGTTGGTGAAACAAAGTTGTTGCATTCTACATTGGTACAACAGGTTGTGGAAAAGATGAAAACAATTTGTAGTTGATTATCAACGGCCCAGAGCAGGTAGAGGTCTAACTTGGATAAGTGACAGCGAGATTTGGAATTCGCTGTGTGAGATCAGGTGTTCCTGAAGGTGTCACCTCTGAAAGGCGTGATGAGTTTTGGTCAAGTGGCTTATAAGCTTGAATTGCCCCCAGAATTGGAGATAGCGCATTCGGTGTTCCATGTGTATTTGCTTCGAAAGTGTTTGAGTGATCCATCATGTGTTACCCCGCTTGAAGATATTCAAGTCACAGAAAATCTTTCCTACGAAGCAGTTCTCGTGGCTATTTTAGATCGTCAAGTTCGTATGCGGTGAACCAAGGAAGTGGCTTCAGTTAAGGTACTTTGAAGGAACAAAATCAAGGAGGAAATGATGTGGGAAGATGAAGAAGATATGAAATCTAGGTACCCCCATTTATTCCACTCTACGGGAGACGTCAAGGACACCATAATGATGGTCCACGATTCAACTTACACAGATGACTATTCTGAAGAGGGATGATGTTACACCCTACACCTAAATGAAGTTTGGTAAGTATGTCTTCTAGCGCGGCCAAATAGCTGGCGACGCATTTAAGGCTAGAAAGTGGCTCCAAGTTTCGGTTTGCTTGCACCAAATGTCTCACCGGGCATTGCAACAGGGTGGACGACCTTTTTTGCGTGTGGGACGGAGGAATTTCCAATGCTTGGTGCACATATTTAAAGGCAGTGAGGTTCATTCTCTTTTATTTTCAGCGTACCACTCACTGTTACTCACGAAAAACGTTCTCACATTTTCTTTGAAGTTTCAAAATAGCCTAAAACTGGGTCAGAAGATGGTTTTATTTGGATTTAGCTTGAAGAAACTTGGAATCGTTGTTGTAACATCAATCATCTGGTGGTATTGATTCTAAATATTTGTTAGAGGCAAAGTTAACAACCGTAGGAGCGTAATCAGTTCTTCAACAAGGTATGTAATGCATTTTCCCTTCTTAGCATGATTTGGTGTAAGTATTTCTCTCTCTTGCTCTAAAGTATTCCTGCATTGTAAGTATTGGTTGATTCTGAGTCCCTCTCGATGGCGTTTCCCTGTCCTTCTACATTCTTGCTGGTAGTTTTCATTTCAAAGTCTAAAATGTTCCCAGTTGGTAGCCTGAGGTCGGGAACTATAATGCGTTCTGAGTCTAAACTTAATATCTCTTGAAGTTGATTATGCATTTCACTTATAAGAATATGTATCTATTTTACTTTACTGAGTCGCACTATATATGGTTGGGTACTACACCTATTGTGTAACCATTGATCAGTTGGGTATGATGAGTTACAAAGTGAGAACTACTGAGCCCTCGTGTGGCCAGGTACTACCGAGCCCTTATGTGGCCGGTTATGACCGATCCGGGTACAGAATGATATGATATAAAAGATTACCGAGCCCTTGTGAGGCCGGGTATGACCGAGCCCTTCAGAGGCCGGGTACGCTAGGTTTTATTGAGATCGGGTATAACCAAGATCCCTTAAGACCGGGTATGATTAACTGGAATGAAATAAACTTTACTGAGTCCTCCATGAGGTGGGTGCGATATGAATGATATGCCTCAAAGGGTGGCTGAGTATTACTATATTATATGTATGTAATGCATAATCTCTATGAGTCGCTTAACATTTTCTAAAACTTGCATGCTTTAAGTTTGATGGGTTCAACCGTTTATGCCCCTCGTGGCTTGTCCTCGGTATCCAGGTTAAGATCAAGTATTCATATCTCTTATGTTAAGACATTGATTTCACAGGCTTTCCTAGTCTTACATACTCGGTACATTTACCGTATTGGCGCCCTTTTCTTTTGGGAACTGTGTTCATTCCCATAGGTACAGATAGACCTGGTGACGTCCCTCCCTAGTAGGGTTCTGTTCTAACTGATTGGTTGTTTCTCTCCACTCCTTCGGAGTAGAAGTTCAGAAGTCAATAGGTATTGAGGTAGATGTTCTAGACAATTTGGGTACGGTGGGGACATGACCCGACCAAGTCATGTAAACATTTACTCCTTTTGGTACTTTTAGAGGTTTGCATACTAGACAATTTGGGTATGGTGGGAATGTAACCTTGTTGGGTACAATTATGAATATACATGAAATGTCAATGTTTCTTGTGTTAATCAGTTATTCATATTTTAAGTTCTGGTGTTATTACTTGGAGGCCTTAATGGCCTAGGTTTTATAAATAAAGAAATATAAGAGCACACATCGGTTCGCATGGGCCTTCGGACATCGTGTGGCGATCGCACCTCCCAATATTGGGGTGTGACAAACAAGATCTATCAGTCGAGTATCCAGATTTCTACTTATGAGGCCTTATATGGAAGGTAGTGTCGTTCTTCGATTGGTTGGTTTGAGCCTGGGACGGCAAGGTTATTAGGCACTAATTTGGTCTGTGGTGCTTTGGAGAAGGTGAAGTTGATTTCGGAGCGGCTTCATACAGCAGTAGTGTTATGCTGACAAGAAGGTTCGTGATGTTTCATATATGGTGGGTAAGAAGGTTCTACTCAAATTTTCGCCTATGAAGGGTGTGATGAGGTTTGGGAAGTGTCATGCCCCAAACTCGGGGAGCGCGGCCGGTGCTCAACCGAGAGAACCCGGCCGAGTAAGCCTGTTAGATTTCCTTCTACCCAAACTCATCCATGAATAAATAGGAGATATACTAAATTAATCAAACACGGAAAATATTATATTAACAACTTCCTTTTCATTCTCATTAGCAGTTTCATTCAAAATTTTCAAAATATTACGAGTTTATAGAATTTATGAAAAAACATGATTTCCAAATACCAATATTTCTAGCTTAATTCCCAACATCAACCACAACCCATAACCTGTCTACGGAGCCTCTAAGTACAATATAAGAGTAATATGGAAATGTCGGCAACAAGGCACCGGCTATACCTCAAAACACAGTACATGAGAAACAAAAGATACATGACACCGAAATGAAGTGGGGCTCACCAAATTAGCTGAAAAGAGTGTACTGCTATCACTGATCAATGCCGCCTGCTATAGAACCACCTGCATCCATTAAAGAAGCAGCGCCCCCGGCAAAAGGGACGTTAGTACTGTCAAATAGCACTATTATGTATAGCTAAAAGTCCTCTTTCAAAATAGAATGTCCATATAAGAAAAGGCAACACATAGAAACAGCAAGTCACAATCAACAATATCCAAATGTCCAGTTAAAATATAATAATTTTCAAAATACGAACTTCATATTCAATTTTGGTTGTGAGATCATTAGCACTGATATACCACCGTCTTTGTTAGCACGGAGTCCGATCACGTCTGATCAGCTAGGCCATCTGTCCACGAACAATGTGGTTTGACATGTGATGCGAAAGAAAGTTGTTACCAAGAGTAGTACCACCATGTGCACAACATAGCGTCCGATCTCCACCCGATCAGCTAGGCTGCCTCCCCGCATATGCCATGTGGGTTGACTTTTCCAATCCACAATTGTTACCAGTTTCACCCCAATTAAGGGGAATAATATCACAATTTCTCCAATATTTTAATTTCATCCCAAATAAGGAGAATAATCACAATGCACCCCTACACTGTCACGTGTAGTTTCAGGTGTGGGCCATATGACCCACCCTTCCTCGGTTATGCTAATGATGCTACCAAAAATATTTTTGATTTGATTTGCACCCAGAGATAACATAAATACAATTGTACTCACCTCAACATCTTTCACATTGTATAAACTCTCATTAGTATTTCCAGTCATTCACGACGATAATATTTCCTTGGCTCATTTGGCCATTCACAAGATTCTTTATTCCTGGCACGATGGCTGTATTTTATATTCCACACTTTCACCTCTTTCAAGTTCAAAGATCACCATCAAATTCCAACATATAGAGTATTTCAGAAATCATATACTTCAAATCCATTTGTAATGGGAACTTTAAACATAAATGGTTTCTTCCAAAAGAATGGGGCATACCAACCAGCAATAGAAACACTCATAAAAATAAAAAATAATCAATACACCATTTATTCTTGAAATACTCTTCCCCAGAAATGATAATGTACAATTTCAACACACGAGTATGTAAGAACTCGAATTACACTGGATATATTTATAAATCAAAGCATTAGTTAAAGAAGCCACTCATGGGCATTAATTGAGTACAAAAGCTCTTAGGCAATTTTATTTTCGAAGTCATTTTAAACAATTGAGTCGAGGATCATTTCATATTCTTTATCGCATCCTCTCAAATCATTTGCACTACTAGCCACAATCATAACTTAAATTCTTGGCACGTTGGCCACACTCTATAACCCCAATTCACTTATTTCACTTACAACCATCTTTATATATTATCAACAATAAGACATTTTCAATCATGACTTTAGGTACATATATGAGAAATTAAGTCTTTTAAGATCATTGAGATTTTCTCACACAATTTGGCATCATAACATTCATTTGGAACACGACTCAAAAACATAACATTTTAATACACATGTCATTCTTGAACACATTTCCAAAGGATAACATAATGTGATAGGAACATTCAGAACAAGTTTTGATTACACAATTCTCATCACTCTGCTTATTCGGGATAATCGTATTTATGGGGCACAACTCGGAACATAGAATAAGGAACTTGAGACAACCATACTTGGAACTTACGGGAACATCATGGAATTCAATTCTAAGAGAGAAAGTTTAGCCAACATACCTCGCTTTGAGCTTTCTGTAAATTACTACAACGTTCCGGAAATTCTAGCAATCCTAATCTATTTTGAGACATAACAAAATTGAACCATAATTAGGAAGATATTCATGGTCTCAGCTCATTTGAGTATTTTATCAAACACTAGGTGTGCAAATTTAACTATAAGGTTCTTCTATAAGATTTCCTTCACTCCACAACCCAATCTTTACTTATTTGAGCTCAACAATCTTCCCACAAACCTTATTAGTACAAGTATGTATAAATAATACTATTACACCCAATAATCATACTCCCAATCACCCATCTTTTACCCCAAACTCGAAATTGAAGACTAGGGGTTTGAATCTTACCTCTTAGATAAAGATCTTGTGAGATTTCCTTGTTGTATTTCAATGCTTGGGCAAGATCTTGATGAACAAACCACTTCATCTACTTCCTCTCTCTAGAACACTCTCACTTCTCTCTAAAAAATCTCATATAATTGCCCCAAAATAAGCCCCAAAGGCTATTTATCAAAATGGGGTCAGGTTATGAAAATAGAAAAATTAACCCTCCGAAAGCAGGTCTGCGGTCGCATAATGGACCCCAGAATGGGTATGCGGGTCGCAAAATGTACCGTAAAATTGATGCCCAGAAATGGGCTTCACTGGACAGGTCTGCAACCATTTTGCGGTTGCATAACTACTTCTGCGATCGAATAATGGTTCTGCGATCACAGAATTGGTCGCAAAATCGCATTTTTCCAGCCTTTGGTAATTTGGTCATAACTTCTTGTAGGCATGTCCATATGACGAATGGTTTGAAGAATTTGAAACTAGACTCAAAGATATTTCATTTTAGATCATCACATAACTCCATATATATATGCAGATATTCTTGTTTAAAGTTGGGTCTTGTGCGTACCCATTTGAAACTTTAGTCTATCATGAAATTTCCAACTTGACTTGGACTTAGGGCCCATTTTAGACCATAAACCATTCTTAATTCACCTCATACGTATATTATCATGATCAATTGATATCATTCATATAATAGTCCTTGTCTACACAAAAAATAATACAATTAGCGTACATCAACTTTCTTAATAGCGCTTAATTACTTTGTAATTTTCTACGGTGTTACATTCTCCCCCTCTTAAGAACATTCGTCCTCGAAATTTTCACAAGTCACTTCTAATAATAGAGTTACCATCCTTTTACCTCCAGCCATTATACATAGGCGCTTATGACTACATGGGTCTTATACTTCCTTTCCCAAATCTCAACTTACTTATGGCCCTTAAAATTTGGCTATCTTTACAAACTCTTAAAAATTTCGGCAGAGTTTTCCCTGTAACTGGGCCTATCCACCTGTCAGATAATCACAAAATCAACCTATCAAGAGATACACAATTTGACAAAGCATCACCATGTATATCAACATCACAAATCTCATCATTACAGGCATTATATTATCAAGAGTGATATCTGGACATGAGCTACACATATTTAAATCATAACACATAGAAAGTACCTTTCAAATCACAGTCATTTGACTATACACTAAAGTGAGAACATTTTATTTCCTTAACACTTTTGGCCCTCAAGGTGGCCTCCTCGACTTATCGACTTCTCCATAACACATTGACAAAGGTAATCTCAACTCCCGAACTTTTCTAACAAGGATAGCAAATAGATGCTCATCATAATCCAATTACCCATTAACTTCACCTTCTTAGACATAGACACATGAAACACCGGGTACACGGAGAATAATAAAAGGGAAACATCATACTCATACTTTGGCCTATTTCCTTCGAGATTTCATAAGGCCTAATGTGACTACACATACTTTACCTTTATTAACAATTCACATAGCATCCTCATGGAGAAAATATTGAGAATAACCCATTCACTTTCTTCAACTCTAAATCTATATGCCGAACACCCAAACTAAACCTTTGGCGACCTCCAACAATTAGTCTAAGATGTGCTACTTGAATATGACCATAAAATTTCCTATCCAATATATTTGATCACGGGATGACGCTTTTTCTTTGACATGTGACTTATGGGAGGCAAAATCGGAAGGATAAAGACATTAGCGTCAGTTATTCTTGGAAGATCATGAGTCATGAAAAAGACAACAATAATTGTTTCATTCCATATGTGTCTTGTTCGGCAATAGTAAGCCTCAAAGAGAAATGGCCAAGTACATGACACCAGTCATCTCCTGGAGTGTAGGGAAAATCAGTTCAACTCGAAATGAGAATATTTTGGCACCCCGAATGTGATATGGGTTTCAAAATGCATGAAATTGCATTACGGTCTTAACATCAACTAACACAAGGAATCTATGTCACAAGCCCATGGGGATGAAAAAGAAGTTGAACACTTGTGAGATTATTATCATTCTCACAACTTAACCTTTGCCAATATGCTCATCATAAGGCTACTTAACTTTCAACCTCACACAAGCGAAATCATGTAGCTAGGATATCTTAATGTTGGGATGAAGTCATGTATTGGTTAGAGAGAATGAGCACTTTGCTGTGAGCTAGACATGTTTTTGCCATAACAACTCTCAAGCTGCAATACTAGGCCACTTCATGTGCAACTACAATGCTAGGAACAATGTGAGTTACTCACTGAGGCATGATCTAGGTGGACATGAAAGTCATACTGAGATGGGCTAACAAAAAGATCTTTTTGTGACAAATTCACGAAAACCTCAAATTCCCGAGAAACATTATACAGACAAGTGACCATTTCAATTGACATGTACACATATAATAGGTGCTGAGATATGCCCTCGTGTTACTAGATAGTGAAAAGGATTCATGATACTATTCATAAATGAGTAAAGTGACTGTTCCAACCATAGGAGCCACATACACAGAAGAGAAAGAATTCCTCGAGAATGATCTCAATACTAGATTGTCTTACATTGGATTTGATACCACATAGGTAAACTTTATGACTGTGCATGCATAAGCATAAGTGAGCAGATGTTATCCATTTGAATCAAAACGTTCTGTAAGAAATTCATCAGGTATAGTCCCTTGTTGAGAATTTAGGGAAGCAAGTGGGAAGTATTAATCCTAGAGTTATAACTCAATTTCAAGGACATAATTATAGAGCTCAATTCCACAGGAGGTTGTAAATAAGAGAATTTGTGATAGAGTGGCTTCACGAATAATGCGTCTCGTTCAGAAAGTATGCAATATTTTGTGATTCAACGTTTTGGTTAAGACCGTATTTATGTAGGCCTCTTCAATATGGATGTACATATACAACAAAGAAAATAATGCGGTGTTCATAATGATGTACTAAGGAGTGACTTACTTGATGCCTTTAGATTGACAGGGCAGTACCTTAATTGATGCCCCTCTACTCCACATCCAAAACATACATTAGTGTCATAGTGACATATCATACACTTCACACAATGAGGATGGGGTCCGCTGAACTGACTTGCCCCACTTACCTTACATTTACCCTTTTTGCATACATCGTAAGCATTCCCCTTAGTCTTCCTCCAAGCCTTCATGGCGGGAGTAACAATCTCTGCAACAGCTCATTGTATGGACTTTTGGAATTGCCCAAATCTACCACCCCTAACACGCTTCTGAGCATACTCACAACATGACGCAAAATATTTTTGCCCGCATATCGGGAAGGCCTGGATGGGTATGTCTAACCTAAGGGTATTTATTCTTCTTGTGCCCCCTCTTTACATAACCATAACATGTTTGAAGAATCATCTAACATAAACCCGAGTGGCTATTATTTCATATCAAACATTCCGGCTTATTGGTACAAACAACCCTCTTTCGTTTCTTACGTTCTCTCACCACATGATCTAGTGGCGTGGTGACATTAATAGGAATATGGACATTTTCCCTAGCAACTGGTTCTTTCATTTCCTTTTCGCTGCCTCGAACCCGTAGGTTACTCATATGAAAAATGAGACATGACGAGGAAATTAGATTCCTATCTTGAGTTCTATCGCACAATCTGGAGTATCAAAGAAGTGTGAATTTCCTAAATGTCCAAGTAGCCTCCCCATAATAGATGTGGTCGACAACACATCGATAAGAAGGACTTTACTAGACACGGCTCCAAGAAATCCTAGGAAACATAAAAACCTTAGGCTCTGATACCAAGTTTATCACGCTCCAAACTCGGGGAGCGCGACCGGCGCTCAACCGAGAGAACCCGACCAAGCAAGCCTGATAAATTTTCTTCTACCCAAACTCATCCATGAATAAAGAGGAGATGTACTCCATTAATCAAACACTAAAAAAAGTTTATTAACAACTTCCTTTTCATTCTCATTAGCAGCTTCATTCATAGTTTCCAAAATATTACGAGTTTATAGAATTAATGAAAAAACATGATTTCCAAATACCAACTTTTCTAGTTCAATTCCTAACATCAACCACAATCCATAACCTGTCTACAGAGCCTCTAAGTACAATAGAAGAGTAATATGAAAATGCCAGCAACAAGGCCCCAGCTATACCTCAAAACACAGTAAATGAGAAATAAAAGATACATGATCCCGAAATGAAGTGGGGCTCACCAAATCAGCTGAAAAGAGTGTACTGCTATCATTGATCAATGTCGCCTGCTGTAGAACCACCTGCATCCATTAAAGATGCAGCGCCCCCGGTAAAAGGGATGTTAGTACTATCGAATAGCACTAGTATGTATAGCTAAAAGTCCTCTTTCAAAATAGAATGCCCATATAAGAAAAGGCAACATAAAGAAACAACAAGTCATAATCAACAATATCCAAATGTCCAGTTAAAACATAATAATTTTCAAAGTACGCACTTCATATACAATTTTGTATATACAATTGGTTTGACATGTGATGCGAAAGAAAGTTGTTACCAAGAGTAGTACCACCATGTACGCAACATGGCGTCCGATCTCCACCCGATCAGCTAGGCCGCCTCCCCATATATGCTGTGTGGGTTTACTTTTTCAATCCATAATTGTTACCAATTTCATCCCAATTAAGGGGAATAATATCACAATTTCTCCAATATTTCAATTTCATCCCAAATAAGGGGAATAATCACAATCCACCCCTACACCGGCACGTGTATTTTTAGGTGTGGGCCTTATGACCCACCCTTCCTCGGTTTTGCAAATGATGCTCCCAAAAATATTTTTGATTTGATTTGCACCCAGAGATAACATAAATACAATTGTACTCACCTCAACATCTTTCACATTATATAAATTATCCTTAGTATTTCCAGTCATTCACAACGACAATATTTCCTTGGCTCATTTGGCCATTCATAAGATTCTTTATTCCTGGCACGATGGCCGAGGTAGAGGTAGGCCAAAGAAGAGGTGGGGTGAGGTGATTAGGTAAGACATGGCACAGCTTCATCTGACCGAGGACATGACCCTTGATAGGAAGGTATGGAGGTCGAGGATTAGGGTAGTAGTGTAGGTAATCTAGAGTGTTCATAATAGTAGTATTGGCACGCAGTCTTGCTTTCTGTTGGTAGTAGGTTTTTATGACTAACCGTTGTTTTCTTTCATTGTTGATCACTTTACTATCTTGTTGCTTTTATTCTCTTTTTATAAGGCTTTTCGGTACTGTCTCTTCTTGTCTATATTTTCATTAATGTGGTGCTTATATTTTCCTAAGCTAAGGGTATATTGGAAATAACCTCTCTATCCTCACAAGGTAGGGGTAAGCGATGCGTATACACTACCCTCCCCAAACTCCACGGTGTGGGATAATACTGGGTATGTTGTTGTTTTTTTTATTGTTGTTGAGTTCGACATCATCTATGTGACTCAAAAGGTAGTCAAGGGGAAAGCATTGGTCGATAAACTGGCATAGAACCCCATGGATGGAGAATACAAACCATTAAAGACATATTTTCCTGACGAGGAGGTATCTTTTGTAGGGGAGGATATTTCCAAAGCATACGACAATTAGAGAATGTTTTTCGACGGAGCCGCAAACTTCAAACGAGTGGGTATCGGAGCTATTTTGGTATCAGAAACTGGTCAACATTATCCTGTATCCACCAAGCTCAGGTTCCCGTGTACTAGTAATATGGAAGAATACGAGGCATTCATTTTGGAGTTCAGATTGGCCATCGACTTGAATATTCAGGAATTACTGGTAATCGGAGATTCAGATTTGCTAATACATCAGGTACTCGGAGAATGGGCCACCAAGAACACCAAGATATTGTTGTACCTACACTGCATGCAAGATTTGATCAGGAGGTTCACAAAGATAGAGTTCAAGCATGTTCCAAGAATTCAGAACGAGTTTGCGAATCTGTTGGCCACCTTGTCTTCCATGATACAACATCTAGACAAGAACTATATTAACCCCATCCCATTATAAATCTGTAAGCATCTAGATTACTGTT
The DNA here is from genome assembly GCF_000390325.3 of Nicotiana tomentosiformis. Taxonomy (NCBI): domain Eukaryota; kingdom Viridiplantae; phylum Streptophyta; class Magnoliopsida; order Solanales; family Solanaceae; genus Nicotiana; species Nicotiana tomentosiformis. Next base: position 11,321,016 of record NC_090821.1, read on the forward strand.
TTGAATAGGAGTTTGATGGGAATTCATTATTTTATGATATCAAGGAGTATTTGGAAAAATAAGAATACCCAGGAAATTATACGCACACCTAGAAGCACATGCTTTAGAGATTGGCCAACCACTTCATTCAGAGCGGAGGAATTTTGTATAGAAGGACTCCCGATTTGGGTCTACTACAATGTGTCGATGCCAAGGAGGCATCTAGGTTGCTCGAAGAGATATATGCCTGAACCTGCTGACCTCACATGAATGGATTTGTCCTAGCTAAGAAGATACTAAGGGCATGGTATTTCTGGATGACTATGGAGACTGACTGCATCAAATATGTACAAAAGTGTCACCAATTTCAGGTAGATGCTGATATGATACGAGTACCGTCCAATGAACTCAATGCAACATGTTCACCTTGGCCTTTCTCTGCCTGGGGCATGGATGTCATTGGACCAACTGAACCTGCCGCTTCCAACAGACATAGATTCATTTTGGTGGCCATAGATTACTTCACAAAATGGTTCTAAGTCGCTTCCTATAAAGTTGTGACTAAGAAGGTCGTAGCAGACTTTGACCGGGATCGTATTGTTTGCCGATTCGGAGTACCTGAATCAATCATTACCGACAATGCTTCCAATCTCAATAGTGATATGATGAAATCCATCTATGAAACAATCAAAATCAAGCACCGGAACTCTACAGCATATAGGCCACAAATGAATGGAGTCGTAAAAGCCGCCAGCAAGAACATCAAGAAGATATTGAGGAAGATGGTGGACAATTATAAGCAACGGCACGAGAAGCTACCATTTACTCTGCTCGGATACCGCACCACTATCGGCATGTCAACTGGGCAACTCCGTATTTACTAGTCTATGGTATTGAAGCTGTCATACCCGCTGAGGTGAAAATTCTTTCCCTTAAAATCATATAGAAGGCCGAGCTCCGCGAAGCATAATGGATACATAGACGGTATGAGAAATTGGCCGTTAATGACGGTAAAAGGATAAATGTGGTATGTCACAATCAATTCTACCAGAATATAATGGAAAGGGCTTTCAATAAGAAGGTCAGACCGAGATAATTCATACCGGGACAATTTGTGATGAAGAAGATATTTCCACATCAGGATGAAGCGAAAGGAAAATTTGCACCTAACTAGCAAGGACCTTGCATGGTTCACCGAGTACTAACAGGAGGAGCACTCATACTTGCAGAAATAGATGGGGAGATATGGTCGAAACCTATCAATTCGGACGTCGTAAAGAGATATTATGTTTGAGATTGTATTTGCTCTTTCTTTTTATGTAATCTGAACTACGCTTGACCTGATTCACGTTAAAGAGAGGATAAGTAAGAAGCCCTGTAGGTTCGGTCACATTATAATAAAATCTTCATTCCCCTCTACGGTCAGAAACTCGTGCAAAATTTCGTATTTTGTCAATCTCATTACGTCAAGGATCGCCAAAAGAGTATCGTCGGAAGTATACATCAAACTGGGCAGAATTTTGAGGGAGTCCTCAAAATTTCGAGTTAAGAAGGTTGCAATATCTCAAAGCATTTCACGGCTTATGATTTGACCAAATTATTTACTTTTGTGCATTATCTTTTAAACAACTGCCTTACTTATAAATGATTTACCGCAAAATGCATATTTGAAAAACCTCATTTCTGTAGTAGCCAGATGTTACCCAGGGTGACTCGAACAGGCCGTCAAGGCAGGAGCAAAGGCGAAATGAGGAACGAAAGCAGGAAATGACATTCTCCCAAACTTATAATTTTTCTTTGGATGTAGGCATAATGGACATAACATTTATGAGCATGTCTACAAATATACACAACAAGACCACTATCTTTATACCGACGAAAGTCGCCAAGCCCAAACACGCCAAGCTAAGACTCACTTTTCTTCCTCATATTTAATCATCACCTTTCTCCGCATAGGGCTAAGCACTGCCCTCATCACGTTGCATGAGGCTAAGCACTGCCTCCATCGTTGCATGAGGCTAAATGATGCATTTCTTTACATGAGACTAAGCATTGTCTCCATTACATTGCATGAGGCTAAGCACTGCCTTCATCATTGCATAAGGCTAAACGCTACCTTTCAGTGTATGAGACTAAGCACTGTATCCATTACATTGCATGAGGCTAAACGTTGCCTCCATTATTTAATAAGGCTAAACGCTACATTCACCTGCATAAGGCTAAGAAATTCCCTCATTATGTTGCATGAGGCTATGTACTGCCCTCATTATGTTGCTTGAGGCTAAGAACTGCTTCCATTATTGCATAAGGAAAAATGCTTCCTTCACCTTCATAGGGCTAAGCACTGCCCTAATTATGTTGCATGAGGCTAAGCACTACCTCCATTATTACATAAGGCTAAATGTTGCCTTCACCTGCATAGGGCTAAGCACTGGCCTCATCTCATACAAGGCTAAGTGTTGCCTTGTCTCATTCTCGCATATGACTAAGCATCACCCGTTCCCTCTATCAAGAAATCAATATCAACGCATCCTTGCATTTCATAGGCTAAATTATTGCCACATTATTCGAAGGCGTCATAGTCTGAGGGCATCATCCTCACAGCCCGAAGACATCATGCCATGGCCTGAGGATCTCTCAAAACTACACATCATTATTCAAAGGCATCATAGTATAGAGGCATCATCCTCATGGCCCGGGGACACCATTTCATGGCCTGTGAATCCACTTATCATACGCTTCATGGCCTAGGACATCATGGTCTAAGGACATCATCCTCTTCATCCGAAAGACAACTCTCATGGTCCGAAAGGAATTTACATCATGTTTAAATTTCTGCAACAACTATATATATTTGTGTGCATCGTGTTTTAACTTTTGTAGGTAACTCGGTAGGTAACCGTTCTACCAACAGGAACAGTTCTCGCTTCGGTTTCCGTTCACAATGTTCACACCCTTTGATTGTCTCAAATGTAACCGACGACCAACAATTGATTATTCTTTATTCCGTAACCGCTCAAACAGTTATCTTGTGCAACTATAACATTCGATTTTTCATTCATATGCCCACTTGAAATTATCCACTACTTACCCTCCCAGAGAAGATCCTTCTTTGAAATGTACGACCCTTTTTATAACAACTCCATCGGCTTCGTTCGCCGTTGGATCCAGAACTACACACGACCTGATTCCCGTAATGCCAAAGATATGTAGGCAACTTAGGAACCAGGGTTCGACCCCCATTTTTTAAAAGTAATACCTCATCTTCATTCATTAAGACAAAATTGGTCATCATTTTCTTTACCCGGTAATTCTTTCATCATTTTCGGGTAAAAAGGGGAGGTTGTTGATACACAATTTTATCCTCATATTTTATAGAGTGCTTCCTATACTTCCAAAATATCATTGTTTTTTCACTATTACTCAATTTATAGGAGTCATATAATTAATTTCCATAATTGTTAAATCTTTTAAATTGATTTCTTACATTTTTAATTATTCGATATTTACTAATTAGTCCCCAAATTATTTTTAGTGATTTAAATTAATTATTTAAACCTATAAGCATATTTTATAATATTTTACTTCATTTCCTATAACTATATTTCCATTTTTATGATATTTACATATTTTTTCAATAATAGCCCATATTTTACAATTAATTGTATGTATTATTTTTATTTTGGGTCAAAATACCTTTTTATATTTTTACAATCTTCAAGTATTATTTTAAAATACTTATTTTCTTAAATAATATTTTTTTACTTATTTAGCTATTTTAATAATTTATTTTTTCGTAAATTCTTTTATTTTAGAATCTAGCCCAAGTTATGCCAATTTTCGGACCAAATTAATGGCCCAAACACCCCAAATCCCTGGCCCAATTCCCCCTAGCCCATAACCCAAAACTCATTTCCAACCCGTTTGCCACCCCTAAATGCTCTCAAACTCCCCCTTCTCTTCTAAGAAACCCTAACAGCCGCCTCCCTAATCTTCTCTAATTCTGACCTAATCATGGAATCATTTTATGATTCACTTACCTTATTCGTAATACCTCGCTATTATGTACGCGTCTGTGAAATTACTTGAGTACTTGCTCAATTATTTCAAGTATGACCTTCTGAGATCGGACTAGATCGAGTTTGATTTGTGGGAGTTGGATGATATTTTGTCCATATACATGAGAGAAAAGGGTGATTCTCGCCTTTACTTGCTGACTTGTGACCCAGGAATCCTGACTAGGGTTTGAAATTCGATTTCTTTCCTTGTTTACTTGCCTGAGTCAACACTATATAAACCTTTCCCCAAATTCCCCTAAAAGGACCTTAATTTTTACACTCTCACTCAGTCGATATTGTTCTGAAACTATTGGCTCTTGGCCGGCTGAAAGCCAAGACCACCAGAATTTGTTCAAAGTAACCTTCTCAGTGCGAGCACTGCCAGGGGTTACCCTTGGGAACTCTGATGCACTGAGCTTTGGGAACTACTACTCTCATTGCCATTGAAGCACTACTGGGACTGTTCCTCTTATTTGCTTATTTGATTATTCGCAGCTGGTAAGTCCCTTTGGGCACAACAATTTTATTCTCTTTCGTTGTATTATGTGTTCTATGTATTTATGTCCCTAAAACGTTTACGGAACACTGCTCTACTATGCCACTTGCTTGTAACTTTGCTTGCTCTAAGGTTTTCTTGTGTCTCGATACTGAACATGTCTGAACTCTAATTGTGAGATGTATTTATCACATGTGCTCGCATAAATGATTCCTGATTCTCCTAAACTTGTTTGGGTTTGCCGCATTATGTTGATACTAAAGTTTAATCCTGAGTTTGCCTCTCTACCTTGTTATGGATTGTTGTGATATCCTAGGAAGTATTGTGCTAACTCACTTATGCCTAACCTGCTTCCTTTCTGGGGTTCTACTGTTCATTATAACTTGTTCTCGTGCCATTTATGTTTCTATTGTGTATTTGTTTGATCAACTTTGTATTCTTCAATACTAGTTAAACCTTTAGAGTAGTCTTTATAGCTAGCATTTTCCCTATATGTGGTCAACTATTGCTGGATTAGATGCATGTTTGTCTTACTTTTAAAATTGAATTGTGACTAATCTTTAGCATGCTTCCCCTGTTAAGTATTTGCTTGATTATGAACCTGTATTTTTATAGTTTCCCTGTTAAACTTATATGTTAAGACTGTGCTCTACCGATTCTCCTAACTTTCATGATCAGACCCCTTGTTTAATAGTGCTTTAGGCTAATTCTGGCTATGTTTTGTTTGAAACCTCATTCGAAATAATTTTCAATCCCATGATGGTCAATCCTGTCACCTTAGCTTCAAAAATGCAAGCATAAATATGCCTTATGTGTGTAATGTCAATATGTCATATGATCATGTCTCTATGTGAGAACTGCTGTTAGTAGGCTTCAAAGCTGTTTAATTAATTCCTATGTGTAGTTCGTTAACTTCTATGGTTAAGTTTGTCCATTTCCAATTGCTGGGTAAGTAAGTCTTCCATTTGGGCCTGGTGTTGGTCCATGCATGAGTTGAACCCTGTAACTAAAACACTATATTGCCTTAGGCGAGCCTGGGACCTGGGTCTGCTTCTTATGTGAAGAATAAGCCTGATAAAGACCCAGAAACATCCCTGGGTTATTTTCTTTGGGCCTGCAACTGTTTATTGGGCATGTATTTATTTCAGTTTGTAATATTTGAGCATGTATTCTTTCATTTGAGCCTGTAATAATTTTTAATAACAACAGTTAGGGAATTAGAGTAAAATGGGGGCCGGGATATTCTATTCTTCGCATGAAAGGGTAAAAAAACATGTCTATAGGGCCTTAATTTATTTGCTTGCCATTTATCTCTGCTATGTGTTAATTTGTTTGCCATAGAAGCATGACTTAAGGCTAATACAATGTCCTAACTTACAAATCTTATAAAATATGCCTATAGGAACTAAGACAAGAATTGTTTATTGTTACACCTAGATACTATGCCTATAGGACCTCAATTGGACTAATAAAATGATCGTTGTTGCTATTCTTATCATAGTGCCTGCCTAGACCTTGTTATGGATTGTTGTGATATCCTAGGAAGTATTGTGCTAACTCACTTATGCCTAACCTGCTTCCTTTCTGGGGTTCTACTGTTCATTATAACTTGTTCTCGTGCCATTTATGTTTCTATTGTGTATTTGTTTGATCAACTTTGTATTCTTCAATACTAGTTAAACCTTTAGAGTAGTCTTTACAGCTAGCATTTTCCCTATATGTGGTCAACTATTGCTGGATTAGATGCATGTTTGTCTTACTTTTAAAATTGAATTGTGACTAATCTTTAGCATGCTTCCCCTGTTAAGTATTTGCTTGATTATGAACCTGTATTTTTATAGTTTCCCTGTTAAACTTATATGTTAAGACTGTGCTCTACCGATTCTCCTAACTTTCATGATCAGACCCCTTGTTTAATAGTGCTTTAGGCTAATTCTGGCTATGTTCTGTTTGAAACCTCATTCGAAATAATTTTCAATCCCATGATGGTCAATCCTGTCACCTTAGCTTCAAAAATGCAAGCATAAATATGCCTTATGTGTGTAATGTCAATATGTCATATGATCATGTCTCTATGTGAGAACTGCTGTTAGTAGGCTTCAAAGCTGTTTAATTAATTCTTATGTGTAGTTCGTTAACTTCTATGGTTAAGTTTGTCCATTTCCAATTGCTGGGTAAGTAAGTCTTCCATTTGGGCCTGGTGTTGGTCCATGCATGAGTTGAACCCTGTAACTAAAACACTATATTGTCTTAGGCGAGCCTGGGACCTGGGTCTGCTTCTTATGTGAAGAATAAGCCTGATAAAGACCCAGAAACATCCCTGGGTTATTTTCTTTGGGCCTGCAACTGTTTATTGGGCATGTATTTATTTCAGTTTATAACATTTGAGCATGTATTCTTTCATTTGAGCCTGTAATAATTTTTAATAACAACAGTTGGGGAATTAGAGTAAAATGGGGGCCGGGATATTCTATTCTTCGCATGAAAGGGTAAAAAAACATGTCTATAGGGCCTTAATTTATTTGCTTGCCATTTATCTCTGCTATGTGTTAATTTGTTTGCCATAGAAGCATGACTTAAGGCTAATACAATGTCCTAACTTACAAATCTTATAAAATATGCCTATAGGAACTAAGACAAGAATTGTTTATTGTTACACCTAGATACTATGCCTATAGGACCTCAATTGGACTAATAAAATGATCGTTGTTGCTATTCTTATCATAGTGCCTGCCTAGACAACATGTCTATAGGGATAAATAAAACAAGTGTGTTCTCAACTACTTTGCTGCCCAGATATTAACTGTTTATAAATCATGCTTATAGGATGTTACTACTCATCAAGAAAGCATGTCTATATGACCAAAATGAGTAATTCTGCACTTTTAATAGCTGCACTGACTAGACGCAAATCATGTAGAGATCATGTATATAAGACGCTGTCAATCGCCTAGAGATCATAGATATAGGGTCTTAATAAAACAATGTATTAAAATCAGCAGCTTTGTCAAAACAGTCTGCCTAGAAACACTGCCTATAAAACTTTATGTCAACCTTTGAATCGTTCAATCACATAGAAATCATGCCTATAGGTCTTGCACAATTCAATATACTTTGACTTCAAACCTACCCTTCTACAGCCACCTACCTAATAATTTGAATATTATTGGCATAAGTTTATAACTGCCTGTGTGCATCTGTGCCTATATGAGGAGGCCAACTTGAGCCCTTAAGTATTGATTATGTGTAGTACTAGTTGTTTTGACTGCGCGCCTAGTTTTATCATTTTTTTTAGCAGCCTAATAGAGTCTAGAACTACCAAAGTAGTAGGTCCAAATCCTCTTGGGCCACAGGCATGGGACGGGTAAAGCACGCGTAGGACACGTTTTAGAATTGAATTTGAACGCTCTTTGGTAAACAACTTCAAGGTAGTAATTGGATAGCAGGAGATGATAGTTTGTGCCCGCTGAATAATATGAGCAACCCTTACACTTAAGGGAGTTACGAAGTATTATTTATTTTGTCCGAGGTGATCCTTTAGGCTAAAAAACTTATGACCCCTTAGTTACTATTTCAGCACCTATATGTGCAAACTTAGACCAATGTAGGACATATCTTATAATCTTCAAATGTTGTATTAATTATTTATGTGTAACCCACTTCTTTCTCTTTAATACTTGTTATAATTGGATATTTTGGACTCCTTGTTACAATTTACATGATCACATAGGTTAACTATAACTCAATAATCTCTACATAGCGTAAAATTCGACCAGGACCCACAACTATGGACCTCGAAGAGTGCCTACCACCTTCTCTTTGAGGTAATTTGACCCCTTACCCGATCTATGGTGACACAAACTAGTTAAAATAGAGTTATTTGCAACAGGTATCCTAACACACTTCAAAATCATTAGGTGGAGACTTTTCTCTTTTAATGCCCATTTAAAAGAGTTGTCACACGTCGAAACCCGATTTCGTGAATAAACAGGGTGCGGCACCTAGGGGGTTGGATCCTTATCCATATATTGCTCGAACAACTCACATGTCATAATTATAACATCTGTATGGATAACTCACGTGCTCTCAATCCAACCCATCACATAGAAAGCATATACAGAATCACACGTATACAACAATGGATATGAACTCACATACATATGGACTAAGAAAAACAGTATGTTATGATGTATGCATGTACGAAGTGTATAAGTACAACTCATATTAAGCGGGTAATCCATACAATAACGAGTATCATGTGTAAATAAGATATCAATACCTATACATGGTCTCTAGCATGATTAAAGTAGTTCAACTAGTCATACAAATAACTAAATATGAACCATAGAAAGTACATAGTCCAAACATGGCATAATAAAAGCCTAAAGAATAATCTGGTCGATATCATATATAGCACCTGTATATATGCTAGTCACCTTGCATATACATTGCTTTTAACATGTTCCAATTAGCCATAAAGGTCACATCCTAAGGGTTATTCTCTCACAACAAGATTAGGCAAGATACTTACCCAAAAGAGCAAAATTAATATTCCAACAACGCCTTTCCCTTAGAAATCAAATTCAACTGGCTCGAATATAGAAAAATACAATTCAATAATGTCAAACAAAGCTATAAGAATCAATTCTAAACAATAAAGTTTCAATCTTTATTCAATTCCCACAAAAGTCAAGGAAAGTCAATCCGGGCCTACATAGTCAAAAAAGAAGTCAAGGGGTTGATCCCGACTATCCATAACCCACGAGTCCAAATATGTATTTGGTTTTCAACTCCAAGTCCATAACATAGCTCAAAACCTCAATTTTTGCTCTCTTAAGTTGTTGACCCCCCCCCCCCTAAAGTTTTCTCAAAATTTCATGTTTTAGGTGCTAATATTCCATGTAGATTCTTGAAATAATTTCATTAATGTGTAGATATCACTTACCCTGAAGTCTTGTAAGAAAATCTCCAAAAACAAAATCACCCCTCTCTAAGTCTAGGGTTCCAAATATGAGAGAATGAATAAAAATTCCGTACTTTTAATTTAAAATAGTTTGTCGAGGGTACTCTCTGCGAACGCAACACATCCCTCGTGTTTGCGTAGCACAAAATGCTTATGCCGAAAATAACACTTAGCATTTGCGGAACCAATCTTGCAAACGCGATGACCAGCCTGCCTCAACTATGCGAATGTGACCAGTCCTTCCCGAACGCGAAGGCCAATCCAATAGATCCCAGCTCCTCCTTTGTGAATGCGACCTTCCATCACGAACTCGTAGTTTACCTTCCACAAGCCTTCACGGATGCGTCCCTCGAAGCGCTAACTCAAAGAACAAAACTCCTCTGGTCCAAAATCCTTCCACGTGAAAGTGATGCTCCCTACGGGAATGTGATGAACACTAGACACTAGCACATCAGCCAACTCCAAACATGCTGCGAGTGATTAGAAACATACCCAAGCCATCCAGGACCCCGTCCAAGCATGCTAATATGTCTATAATCACTAATATGAACTATCCAAAGTTTCCAAACACATACAATAATATCACGTCTACGAATCAAACAACAAATCATAAGTTGCACCTCTCTTAAGTTCAAGAACTTTCAAGTTTTCAACCAAGCGTCTGATTCAAGCCTAAAAATTCTGGATCATAACCAAAATTTGCGCACAATTTCCAACCAATAAAACGAACCCATTTCAAGTTCAGGAACAAATTCAACCATCTGTTAAACTTAAGAATTCTTGAATCTTCAAATTGCCAACTTTCGACAAATATGCTCAAACTCTTCTAGGAACTTCCAAATCCAAATCCAAGCATACGCCTAACTATAAAATTATCATACGAACCTTTTGGAACTATTAGATCACCAATCCCAGATTGTCTACTCAAAAGTCAAACCTTGGTTAACTCTTACAACTTAAGCTTCCAAATATAAAACTAAGTGATCCAATCACTCTCAAACCTTTCTGAAACCAGTCCAACCCTCCCTGAAAATTATCAAACATCAAATATACATCCAAGGAATATCAAATAAGGGAGTGACACTCAAATACACAAAACGACCAATTATGTTGCTACAAATGGTCACATGTCCATCGCTACTAGCATAGCTCCAGTGTTTGTGGGCCAGTGTTTTGAAGTCATCTCTCATGGTGGTCAATGGTGGCCAATTTTCCTTCATAGACCCATTTGTGTCAACTAAGAAATATCTTCATTTGCTCCCCCACTTCGTCGAATAGACTCAATTATATGCTTCTCCACTGCCTGAAACTTTCCTTGGTTCTTTCGTGGTCTCCCTCTACTTATTTTCCAAGCTTCTCACACAATAGCAAGTCACGCACATCATACGCTAAGAGAAAATCTAGAGAGATTTATTATCTTTTTTATATTTCATACAAACGTGAATGTAATATTACAAATTATAAGAGAAGTTAGTATTACAAAATATACTATTCAAATTATGGGTACTAGTATATTTCTCAATATAAGGTCACACATCTTCATCATCATCTTATTCAATTACCAGTCGGTTGCGATCTCTAGTTTGAATAGTTCCATTTTGAAAATGAATATATTATCTAGCTACATTAAGTTATACTAGTACTAGATTAACTCTAACAGATCAGTAGGTAACATGCAAAATAAGAGGAAGCATCATCCTCATCTCAAGTTGTGAAAAACAAATAAATAGTGATTCATGCATACAAACAAAGCCTACCGACAAAGATAGTTCTAGAGATAAGAGGTATTTATGCACCAGAAAAAATAATTGTCTAATGATAATAAAACCTTAGGATATTGCAATACAAGGGCTACAATTAGCAAAATATAAGTTTAAAAAAGCACAAAGAATCCACTCAAACATCCAATAACCAACCAATACAAATATGGAAATAACTTAACTGAAAGCAAAAGGTCCGTTTATTCATATTTCTGAATTAAAAAAATAGATTCCTAGAATTTCTTAAATAACACTTGCAAAAAAAAATATTTTATAAGTACAACCTTGCTTATTCAGAATCACTTTTATTTTAATGTTATTTCCTCCCTCAACATTAGCTTCACCATCATTTGGAGAATCTTGAGAATGTATGTTACTATCAATCACTATCCCATCGAGACCACTTCTTACTTGATCATTATATTCATCTTCTGGAATACGAGCATTTTCTAAGAGAGCTAAATCAGTGGCATCACTTTGCATTGATGACTCAAGCTGCACACTATTTTTCTCTCCCATATAAACAATGTCTCGAGGTTTTATTAATCTAGGGACAAACCATTCATGATCTTGATGATCTTGTACAAATATTACTTGTTGAGCTTGTTCTACAAAAATAAAAGGCTCATGTCATTCTCGATCTCCAGAGTCTGTCAAGTGTGAGAAATTCACAAGAGTGAAACCCAAGTTCTCTTTCTTAACTCCTCTACCTTTCGTTACATCAACCCAATCACACTTAAATAAGACAACCTTAAATTCTTCATAGTAGTTTAACTCCATAATATCATTCAATCTTCCATAATATGTGATATTTGCAGACTTTGGAGCATTGTCACTTCTACTTTCATAACTTCTGGTCTTTAAAACGACCATAACACCACTATTTTGTGTCTCCTTAAGATCTTCACTTTGTTTCGTTCGGAATTTATACCCTTTATTTACATTGAACGCATAAAATCTTTTTGCAATGCAACTAGAAAATCTTTTTGCAATGCAACTAGGATCTTCTGCTAGGACTTTAACATCCTTTAAGATGTTAGATGTGGCTTCCAACTCCTTTAACTGCCCAAATAGAAAGATACCATTACAAATGTAGATATCTGTACAAGGACAATAATTTAACATAGCCAATGACTTATTCCTACTATTTACTTATTTCTTGAACCACTCATGAAATGTATCGAAATGAAGTAGGCCAAGTTGATGTTGTGTCAAACGATGCTTACGATGTGATCTCTTGATTTCAGCAATATGTTTCATATTCATGTAACTCGCATATATCATTTTATCAAATATTTCATACATATATTCAAAATAGATATAACACTTACTTCTTATAATTCTCAATCACCTCTGACTCACAATTCAAAAGCACATGTCGATGTGCTAGCAATCATATTTTTTCATCCAACTCAAATACATCTACTCCACCTAACGACTCCCCAATAGTAGAAAAAAGACATTCTTCTTTACTAGTATCATGCTTAATCTCGTCATCACATTTTCTTGAAAAATAAGACCTTGAATCTCCACCCTCCAAATATCGTGAGCAAAATTCCAAGCATTCATTTTCTATATATGTTTTTGCTATTGAACCTTCTGGGCATGCACGGTTACGAACATATGATTTTAATGTACCCAAGTACCTATGAAATAAAATAATATTATTAGTTTGATATTGTGACTATTAAATATGTAGAATAAAGATTCAATCATATTATCCATACCTCTCAATTGGATACATCCACTGATAATGTACTGGCTCCGCATGTTTAGCCTTATTTGCTAAGTGAAAAACCAAGTGTACCATACCAGTAAAGAATCCTGGGAGAAAGAGTTTCTCCATAATACGCAATGTTTATGGAATGTTTTCTTCAAGTAAGTTTAACTCATCTAGTTTTAGCTCTTTGCTACATAGAACATGAAAGAATGTGCGTAGTTCAATTAGAACTGAACTGACTCTTTTATCTATTGATCTCCACAAGGCACGAGGAAGAAGTTCTTGCTTTGTAACATAGCAGTTATGAGTTTTTAGCCCGTATATCTTTCATTTGCGAATGCAACGTGAGATATTAGACGCATAGCCATGTGAAAATTTGGTTTGTAGTACTTCATAAAATAAATCATTTTCTTTCGGAGACATGGTGAAGAAAGTAGGAGGAAGATATGCTCTCTCACTAGCTCGATATTGAGGCCATAAGCTTGGTCTTATTTTCATCTCCTTCAATTCCAATCAAGCTTCTAAGTTTTCTTTAGATTTTTTACCAAGATCCAATAGTGATAAATTAAATTATCACACACATTTTTTCTATATGCATTATATCAAGATTATGGCGCACCAAGTTAGACTCCCAATAGGGAAGATTGAAAAACGTTCTCCTCATTTTCATGTGTTTTTATCACCCCACTTACCCCTTCACTCGATTGGCCTAGAGTAAATTTTATATCTTTAGCTTGATTCAGCACTAGTGACTCAGATACTAGACAAGGTGCATGTCTTGTTTCTTTAGTATCATCAAATAATTTTGCATCATTCTGATATTTATATCCCGACTGCAACAAGTGTTGAGCCCCATATAACAAAACTTTCTACCATGTCTGAGCCTTTTAGATTTAGTGTTTATGTTGCAAGAAGGGCATGCAAACTGACCATAAGTGCACCATCCAGAGAGAGTACCATATGCTGGAAAATAATCTATAGTCTACATGAGAGCTGCTCGTATTTGAAATATCTTCTTAGTAGAGGCATCATATGATTCTACTCGGACATCCTATAAATCATTTATCTCTTTTATTAAAGGTTGCAAAAAGACATAAATATTTTTGCCTGACGCTTTCGGTCCAGGAATAAGTAAATACAGAATGAAGAACTCTTGCTTCATGCATATCCATGGTGGAAGATTATATGACATTAAATTACTGGCCATGTACTATGAATAGTTCGCATTGTGCCAAATGGATTAAACCCATCAGAAGCTAATCCTAGGCGGACACTAGGAGGATCTCCAGCAAATTGGGGATATTTATTATCAAATCTTTTCCAAGCTTCAGAATCTATAGGATGTCGTAGAACTCCATCTTTGTTGCGCTCTTCGTGATGTCATCGCATTGTTTTAGAAGTTTCTGAAGACATACACAATATCTGCAACCTTGGCTTTAAAGGGAAATACCTTAGGACCTTTGCTAGAATTTTTAACATTATTTTTCCATCTAGAAGCCCCAAAAATTTTACATTTATTGACATCCTTATTAGCAAACTCTTTCTGAATAAGCATGTAATCGTTGGGACAAGCGTAGATCTTTTCATACTTTAAGCCCAAGCCTTCAACTATTTTTCTAGTCTCATAGAAAGAAGGAGGCAATATTTCTCATAGAAAGAAGGAGGCAATATTTTCCCTTTAGGCAACACATCTTTTAATAGTCCAAGCAAAGCATTAAAAAATTTATTTAACCATTTGAACATGCATTTTATACGATAGTTATGCAAAAAAAAGGAAAGTTTGCTAAACTTCTTGCATCCAGGATATAGTTCTTCATTTTCCTCCTTCATGAGTCATTAAAACTTGTCGACCTCTGATTGAGGTTGATTTCCAGATGGATGAGCAGTATTTTCGTATAAGTTGGATTCCATCTCGATCTCCACAAACTGTGTAAAGCCTTAAAAGACATCATGTATTTCATCTTAAAGTTGACTGGATGCGATATTTAATTGATTAGTATTTGATTAATTTAGAGACTCCCCATGACAAAACTAAGTTTCATATGATGGCATAATACCATTAACAACAAGACGATCATATGTTGTAGCCCGATTTACTTGATTGAAAAGAACACATTCCATACAAGGACATGGAATTTTTGTTCCATCTTTTTTTTCTTCAAAAAACACATGGTTTATAAAATTCTCTACTCCGTCCAAGTATTCTTGTCACGACCTAAAATCCCACCTTAAGTGTCATGATGGAACCTATTTTCTAAGATTAGGTAAGTCGATTACTTACAACAGTTAAACTAGTTAAATATGATATTTCAAAGCAGAGTTTAATATAAATACCGAAATAAAAATGACACAAGTCTATGCGGCAATAATCATGATAATCCTCCCAAGACTAGGTAGTACAGAGTCATGAACTCTAACTGAATACATTGAAATATCTCAAAATAAAATACAGTATTGTTCGGATAGCGAATTAATAGTTCAATTCAAAGGAAAGGGACTCCAAGGGACTGCGGCGATCAAGCATCTCTACCTTGAATTTTCACGATCAAAGAAGCTAACCCCACCTGAGTCTGTTATCTCCAATACCTGGATTTGCAACAAAATGTATAAAAGTGTAGTATGAGTACACCACGGTCGGTATGCAGTAAGTATCAAGACTAATCTTAGTGAATAAGTGAATAGGTACAACTCAAGACACCTACTAGTCATAATAACATGTGCAGTATATAAGTATAAAGTTAATAATGGAAATAAAAATCAGTAAATGGCAACAAGGAATAAACATGTGATATAGATAGTGAGGTAATCAGAACACCATTAAAGTTCTAGTGAAACCAAATAAGGTAAACAAATGACAACCAAATAATCAAGTTGTTCTAACACATGGTTTACAACAAAATCACCCCGAGATACTACTCCTCATAATCAAAAGTCACAAGTCCCAATTCACGAATTATATACACATAGCACCTCGTGCCCACATTATCAATTATGACTGCACGGACAACTCATATGCCAATACCTCAATCCGCCTGGCATGGTGTCACGACACAAAATCTAACTAGTCATGATGGCACCTAACCTAACCCGCTAGGTAAGCCAAATAATAGTAAACATAATTCAAATGATAATAATATGAATTAATAAATGAAATAACTGAATCTCTGTACAATAGCCCAAGGATTGGTAGTACAAGTCACGAGCCACTAAGATTTAGAGTTACAAGCTGGTATGAAGTAATACAACATCTGTTTGGAATATACATAAATAGAATTCAAATTTAAATCTTCCAAGGACAAGTGGTAGCCATATCTGGAATGCATGTACATCTTTAACGTCGGTTCCCATCATATGAAGCAGCATCAACTCCAAGATCTGCACGCAAGGTGCAAAAGTGTAGTATGAGTACAACCGACCCCATGTACTCAATAAGTATCATAACTAACCTTGACGAGCTAATAGAAGTAACAATTATAAATGATACTCACTAGTCACCTGTTGTAATGACCCGGCCGGCTGTTTTGAGTATTATAGCCTCGTTCCCCCATTTACTGGTCAATTTGTGCCTTACAGTTGTTGTTTGACTTGCCGGTACAATTGGTTCGGGTCTTGTGAGGTTTCAAACTGAATTGAGACACTTAGTCTCAAAGATAAAAACTTAAGTTGAAAAGGTTAACTGGATGTTGACTTATATGTAAACAAACCCGAAATAGAATTTTGATAATTTCAATAGCTCCGTATGATGATTTTGGACTTAGGATCTTGTCCGAAAAATTATTTAGAAGTACGTAGTTAAATTAGGCTTGAAATTGCTAAAATAGAAATATAAGTCTGGAAATTTGACCGAGGAGTTGAATTTTTGATATCGGAGTCAGAATCTGATTCTGAAAATTATAATAGGTCTGTTATGTCATTTATGACTTATGTGCAAAATTTGAGGTCAATCGAACTTGATTTCATAGGTTTCGGCATCGAATGTAGAACTTGGAATTTCTTAATTTCATTAGGCTTCAATTGGGGTATGATTCATGTTCTTAGCATTATTTGATGTTATTTGAGGTTTCGAGAAAGTTCCTATGATGTTTTAGGACTTGTTGGTATATTTGGTTGAGGTCCTGGAAGCCTCGGGTGAGTTTCGAATGATTAACGGATCAATTTTGGACTTGGAAGACTGGTAAAGAAATTCTAGTGTCCAGTTCCAGTTTCCTTCTTCGCATTCGCGAAGGGTAACCGGTGGCAATTGAAGAATTGCTCTTCTCATTCGCGAAGGGGGCATCCGCATTCACGAAGGGCCGGGCAGGTTGTGCATCGTGAACGTAAGAGTGAGATCACGTCCGCGAAGAAGAAAGAGAGCTGGGGGTGGACCTAACGCGATGGCCTACACGCTCACGAGTGAGGCTCCGCATTCACGTAGGCCTGAGATTCCTGGTCATCGCGTTCGCGAAGGAGGAATTTTGGGCTGCACATTTTTGTGCATCGCAAACGCGAGGCAATGGCTGCGTTCGCGAAGAAAAATAAAACCTGGGCAAAATGTTTAAGTTCTAAAAATGGGATTTTCCATTTTTAACGATTTAGAGCTTGGGGAGAGGTGATATTCGGGAGAATTTCAAGAAAAATAATGGGATAAGTGTTCATAACTAAATTTTGGTCAAATTACCCAAATCTATTGCTATTTTTAGTATTTAATTGGAGATTTAAGTTGGAAAATTTTGAAAACCCTCTTGGTTAAATTTGAAGATTTGAGGGCCGAATTGTTATCGGAATTTAGTAATTATGGTATGGTTGAACTCGTGGTTGAATGGGCGTTCGTATTTTGTACCTTTTGTCGGGTTCCGGGATGTGGGTCCCACGGGCGATGTTTAATTGGAATTTCAGATTTTGTTGGAAAATTATTATTTTCATATGTAATTAATTACTATAATTTGTATTGACTGAGTCGAATTAATTATGACTAGATTCGAGGCGTTCGGAGGCCGATTCGCGAGGGAAAGGCATAGCAGAATAAAGAATTTTACGGTTTGAGGTAAGTAATAGTTCTAAATTTGGTCCTGAGGGTATGAAATCCCGAATTTTGCGATATATGATTGGTTTTGAGGTGACACACATGCTAGGTGACGGACGTGTGGGCGTGCACCATAAGAATTTTTACTTGATAAATTCTATGGAACTGTGTGATTGAATAATCTGTTGATATCCGTATATTTTCCACGTATTAGAGAAATCAAACTATAAATCATGTTTAAAACATGTGTTGACACTATAAGGACCCACAGAGGTCGTGTACATGTTGAATTATCTGCTAAATTGATGTTTCACATTCAGTCACAGTTTTACTTGCACAGTATATCTCAGTCTCTATTGTTCATTATTGATGCATCATATCATTGTTATTTGGGCTGCTTATCATGATTTCTGAGAGCCCGAGAAACTGGAGAGGTTGATGACTAAGTGAGGCCGAGGGCCTGATTGTGAGGATATTTATGGGATTGGACTGCACGACGCCGCATGTTTTATTGATTTATGCCATGATTGGTTTGTAATAGCGCTTGGGCTGAAGGAGCCTCTCCGAAGTCTGTACACACCCCCAGTGAACGCAGTTACCTACTTAGTACGAGTGTCGAGTGCCGAGTGCTGAGTGATTGAGAGTAATGAGTGACTGAGAGGAAAGAGTGATTGTGAGGTTGGAGTGAATGAGAGGACTGAGTGACTGTTGCTCTGAGAGGATGCATTGAATTCATTGTTGTTGCATTTCAGTTGTCATATATCACTGTTTTGGAAATTTCTGAGAGATATTATCTTCTATTTCAGTTGAACTTGATATGAAATTACTGTTTGGGTCTTAAATGTTGAACTTGAAAGCATGCCTGCCTTCTTATGTTGGAAATTATTGTAATTGGACTTAGCTGTGAAGTCCATCACTACTTTTAGTTCTTTATTTGGTATTGTTACTTACTGAGTTGGTTGTACTCATACTACACCCTGTGTACTCCGTGTGCAGATCCAGGTATTCACGGACACAGTGGGTATTGATTTCTTCGCACAGTTGATCTTTCGGAGATTCTGAGGTAGTTGCCGGTGTTTCGCACACCTTGTCTCTCCTTCCCTATTTTCTTACTTATTGTATTTAGTCTCGGACTATTATAGGCTGTGTTTTCCAGACTTGTGATGTATAGAAGCTCATGTACTCTGTGACACCCCGATAGTTGGGAATTCCGCATTGAGTTTTGGGTTTCTATCCCTGTTTATGAGAATTTTTGTTATTTAAAATACTTTTAATCCCTGTAATGTCGGCTTGCCTATTATCATGATTGGCGCCATCATGATAGGTTAGAATTTTGGGTCGTGACACATGTACAAGTTCATAAATTTCCTAATTCCTTATAGAACAGATCTATGATCAAATCAGGAAAACACAGATAAAACCACCTTGGTGCTCATAATTCTTTTTAAAGTGTTTTGCTCGGTCTACAATCTAGCATATAAGGAAAATATGCAAGTAAATCTGGTAAACAGAAAAGGAAATTGCAAATAAAGTTGATATGCAATAACCAAATATCAATCTGTTGCGCCGCGCAACCCCATGTCGATAGAAATCACATCACGGCTCTCCAGCCCACATGAGAATTTCAACAACCGAACAAAACCAATAACCAGCTCTCCTAGAACTCACATCAACTGGAAACCCGTCTATTTCTCATAATCCGCGTGTACACTATCAAGAGAGAAATATAAGAGGGTGACCTTATGGGGATGGATCCATATCCACACACATGCACAGCTAATTCAACGTGCTATCAGCCCGGTATGGTCACACACTCAATATCATAATTCGCCTGGTGTGGTCACAAGCTATATCATAATCTGCAGGGCATTATCACAGGCATAACAACACAATCTGCCTGGCGTGGTCACAGGCATAACAATACAATTCGCCCGGCGTGGTCATAGACATAACAACACAACCTACCAGGGGTGGTCACAGGTATAACAACATAATCCGCCCGGCGTGGTCACAAGTATAACAACACAATCCGCTCGGCGTGGTCACAGGTATAAAAGCACAATCCGCCTGGCGTGGTCACATGCATCTAGCCCTAATCATATCACATAGAAGCAAATATACAAGAATACATGTATATGATGAATCAATATCAAATTTTATACACCTGGACTAGTATAATGATATGCTAAAGTGTAGGCATGTGCAAAGTGTGTTATCATAGCTCAAATCGGCAATTTCATCACAAAATATCAATTATCAATTTCATTCAGGGAATTACCCTCTATGTAGCCTCAAACATGCTCAAATAGTTCACAACAAGGTTACAAATGTGAGAAACATCATAGCTTAAAGCTTAACAGTCAATTATAGGCAAATCATAGCCTAAGCACTATCCCGAACAAGGATAAGTACCCTAGTGCTCGCACATGGGCTCAACCGCACACATATGCGCACCTATAGCACATAGTTATCGCAAATAATTCAGGCAACTAGTGCCTCAACTAATTTTAGGTAAGATACTTACCTCAAACAAACCAAATCAAATGCCGAGGAAGCCAAACAATACTCTAGAAATATCATCCCGCGGGAATCGACCTCCAAACGGCCCAAAACTAGCCAAAAGCAACTCAAAATCATCAAATAATGCCAAGGAAAATAAACCCAAACAAAAAAGGTCAAATCTTTAATTAAAAGCCCAAAGTCAACCATGGGCCCACACCTCAGAATCCGACAATACTCACAAATTCCGACAACACATTCAATTACGAGTCCAACTATACAAGTTTCACTCAAATTCGACTCTGAATCGATGTTCAAAACTAAATTATTCAGTTTAGGAAAGTTTATACAACCCCCTCCCCCCCTCCCCCCCCCCAAATTTCTCTTCTAAAATCACCAATCAAATTCCAAATCAAATATAGAATCATGAAATATAATCAAATCCAAGTAGAAAGTACTTACCCCAATCCATGTGGTGAAAATCCTCTGCAAAATTCCCCAAATCTGAGATCCCCAACTCAAAATGTGATAAAATGACACAAAGGTCCGAAATAGAGTACTTATATGCACCACGCAGTGGTACCCTGCACAAAATCACGGTCACCAACCTCGCGATCTCGATTCCAAAATTGTCCAGCACAGTTTTCACCCTTCGCGATCGCGGCCATTTTCCCGCGATCATGATGAACAAATTCCATTAATCCTTCCCAAACAGCCTGTAGTGTATCATCCATAAATATTTGTACATACCTCCAAATGAAAAACGATTTAATTTTCTAAAAATTAGAAACAAAGGGATACAACTTTTATTTTTGGATCACCTCAAAATTTGTGATGACCCAATATATCATCTTTAAATTTAATAATTAATTTTGTGTTCTAAGACTTCAAAAAGCACTATTTATCATTCCTCGTCTTGCGTGCGCAGTCTGTAAAATTTTCCAAAAAGTTTTCAGGTAAAAAATGGATTAAAATGTGAATTGGAGCTTTAAAACTCAACTGAGTTGACTTTGGTCAACATTTTGAGCAAACGGACCCGGATCAGTATTTTGATAGTTCCGATAGGTCCGTATCGTGATTTGAGACTTAGGCATATGCCCGGAATCAAATTCCGAGGTTCCTAGCCCGAGATATGGAATTTTGATAAAAAATTAAAAGTTTAAGTTCAAATAGTGACCGGATGTCAAATTATTGGCAAATAACCCCCCGGAATAGAATTTTGATGATTCCAACAGCTCCGTATGGTGATTTTGGACTTAGAAGCATGATCAGAATTTTATTTGGAAGTCCGTAGTGGAATTAGGCTTGAAATGCCAAAAGTTGAATTTTTGGGATGTTTGACCGGGGAGTTGACTTTTTGATATCGAGGTCGGAATCCGATTCTGAAAATTGGAATAGGTCATTTATGTCATTTATGACTTGTGTGCAACATTTGAAGTCATTCCGAATTGATTTGATGTGTCTCGGCACAAGATATAGAATTTGAAAGTTCAAAGTTCATAGATTTTGATTTGATATGCGATTCGTCGTTTTGATGTGGTTTGAAGCCTCGACTAATTTCGTATTGTATTTTGGGACATGTTGGAATAATTGGTTAAGGTTCCGAGGGTCTCGGATGGATTTCGGAAGGTAAACGGAATAGATTTCGGACAAAGAGGGTTGCTGGAAATTTCTGTTACATAAATTTCGCCAGAAATTTCTGATGCGTAGAGCCAATTTTGGAAGCTTATATCTCGCAATTCATAAGAAATCGGAAAATTTTCAAAACATAAAAATTGTAGTCGTTTGATTCTAGTTTCCAGAAAGTTAAACCATTCTTATTTGGACATTTGTAAAGAAAGTTATGATGGATTGAATGAAGGCTGGTTGAGCCGTTTCGCCAGAAATATTTGATGCGTGGAGCCGATTTTGGAAGCTTATATCTCGCATTTCATAAGGAATCAGAAACTTTTCAAAACATAAAAGTTATAGTCGTTTGATTCTAGTTTCCAGAAAATTAAACCGTTCATCATTTAGACATTTGTACATAAAGTTATGATTGATTGAAGTAAGGCAGGTACAAGCAAGTTCTGGTGGACTTTTAGTGACGGAAAATGAACTTTTAGTTATGGATGGGCAGAAACTTAAGGACCCAAATGGTCATTTCCTTCATTTCGTTTTGGATTTTTGGAGCACAGTTCTTGGGCGATTTTTGGGCAATTTTCACGGGAAAATATTTGGGTATGTTCCTTATCCTATATTGATTATATTTCATGATTCCATACTCATTTACATCATGAATCCGTGAATTTATGGAAGAAAAATCAAGATTTTTACAAAATCTTCTAAAAACGAAAATTCAAGATTTGGAGGTCGAGTTGTTATTGGAATTTGGTAAAATTGGTATGGGTGGACTCGTAATTGAATGGGTTATCGGATTTTATAAGTTTCGCTGGATTCCCAGATGTGGGCCCCACGGGTAAATTTTGAGCTAATTTCGGATTTTATTGAAAAATATAATATTTTCTTATGAAATTGATTACTATAATTTTTGTTGACTGTATCGAATTAATTATTACTAGATACGAGTCGATCGGAGTCGGAAAATCGAGGAAAAAGCATAATACTTGTTTAAATTGGAGGAAGTCGAGGTAAGTGACTTGTCTAACCTTGTATGGGGGAAATTCCCCCTAGGATTGATAATTGTAATATGTGGAAAGTCGTGTACACGAGGTGACGAGTGTGTACACGGGCTAAATGTGAAATATTATGTTTTAAATTATGTAGATCATTGTTGCGCATTAATTAAATTATTTTATTTTGTTATATTCTTCATTATTGATTTAATGTTTATATTTTAAATTTGCTTGACCTTATCCTGCTAATTGTTTTATCTGTTTAGTTGGAACTTGGTTTCTTTTATTCTTTGCATTATTTGAAGGTTGATTTTCTTTAAATTAAATATTATTAATATGAAGTATTTGACATTTTTAAACTTGATATTGAAGAAACGTATTAAAGATTTTGAAATATTAGTTTCCTGAATTATTTACTCTTGAATATTTTTGTAAGATTTTCGTACTCATTGTGATGGAGCAGTGAGCTCTTTATTGTGGAAAACTATTATTGTTAAATTATTTTGACATGAGCCGTGAGCTCTTTATTGTGCAAAAATATTATTGTTGAATTATTTTGACATGAGCCGTGAGCTCTTTATTGTGAAAAAATATTGTTGTTGAATTATTTTGGCAAGTTAAATTATTTGAGCACCTGAGGTGCAAATTGTGATATATTGTGATATTGATACGCATACGGTGGTATAATCTCCGGGTATTGAAACGCATGCGATGAGATAAGGGTGGCTTGATATGCGTGGCTAGTAGGGGGAACTACTAGAAGTCATACAGTGGGATAAGGATGGCTAAAACGCGCGATGCTATTTCGGGAAAAATATTTTCTTTAAAGTAAATTGTGAAGGCTCCCGCGGTGAGATAAGGAAATGAGATATTGTAAATTTGAATATGATTTGGGACTACGAGGCGGTACCTCGGGAGTACTCTTGTTGATATTGATTTATGGCCGCAGTTGCCTTTGATTATTGTTATGATTTTCTTAAAGTTGAAAAGAATTCTATTTTGTTTCCACGAGGTATTTATTTGCCATTATTTGATGTAATTAAATGTGACATACTACTTGATTCATTTACATTATCATTTTATCTTATAATATTATTTAAATATTTTATTATGCCATTATTTATTCTCCAGTAGGGCCTGACCTGACCTCGTCACTACTCTACCGAGGTTAGGCTTGGCACTTACTGGGTACCGCTGTGGTGTACTCATACTACGCTTCTGCACATCTTTTTGTGAAAATTCAGGTACATCTTTTTAGATCACGCATCAGTAAATTAGCTATACGAGGAGACTTTGAGGTATATCTGCCAGCGTCCGTAGACTCTGGAGTCCCCTTCTATCTTACTATGTTGTCTTCCTTATTTGTTTTAGACTCTGATATATAGAGACATAGAGAATAAATTCTTAGAAGCTTGTGACTTATTTCTACCGGGTTTTGAGAGTTGAAATTGTTTGAATTGTAGTTTATTTATTTTAGATATTTATTGTTATTCCGTATTGATAGGCTTACCTAGTCTTAGAGACTAGGTGCCATCACGACATCCTACGGAGGGAATTTGGGGTTGTGACAAGTTGGTATCAGAGCTCTAGGTTCATAGGTGTTATGAGTCACAAGCAGGTTTAGTAGAGTCTTGTGTATCGGTACGGAGACGTCTGTACTTATCTTCGGGAGGCTATGGAACTGTTAGGAAAATATTCACTTCTTTGATTCCTTATCGTGCAGCATTGATTTAGCTTGAAACATATATCTCATATTCCTTTGTATCCACTTGTGTATGACATTGTGCACTCGGTATCAGTTGTACGTCGACGGTTCGTGATGCCGCAGATGGACTACGAGGGAGCCAGAGATGCTCAAGCATTGCCTTAACGTATGGTTCCGACTGAAGATGCGAGCGTATTGAGAGATCGCCTAGTGAATCATGTGCGGGGTGCAACGGACATTGGCGTCTAGTTGATTTATACGAGCTGTGAAGGTTATTATTGTGGATCATCGGACGTTGTGACCTATGACTTCACGCCGTCCACTATCAATGGGTGGATTGCGAGGTCATGTATTATATCAGTTTTGGGCCTGAAATGTATATATGTGGTACTGAAAGGTTCCCTAAAATTTACACATGTTTAAGGCCTGAGATTTTATAGAGGATAAGGTTGGGACTTGCGGTATGTCCGCCTCCTTAATAATCCTATACTTCAATACCAAAGGAGTTATAAAAACAACTCTAAATTTGTAGAAGGTCTACTCAGCGTGGACGTCACTGTAATGGATTTTTGGGTGCTTCGGAGGAAGTACACTTGTTGACGAGAGTCTGGACTTTGTGGTTGGTGACAAGATTTGTCTGTATGAAGATCTACTTTTGTGATCGTTGTGTATAAATAGGGGTAAGGGTTACCCCAAAGAAGAATCGAAGAGTATGTTAAGAAATGGGTCAGCTCAACAGTGTTGAGTCGGTATAACAAAAGAAGAAATTTGCCTTGGGAGAGATAATTCTCCACTGGTGTTCGTGGTGAGCCTATGAAGAGGGCAGACCAGCCACTGCAACACCGCCCATTTGGCTCAGTTCTCAGAAACTATTTTGAAAGAGTTTGTTTCCCGGACTCTCTGTAATGTGTGGCGCATAAGGTTTGAATGGTTGCGTCAGGTCACCATTGACAGTGTTAGAATATGCCATCAAGTTCAATAAGTTAGCCCGTCATACTCCTACTTTACTTCCTACAGCTAGAGGGCGAGTCCACAGACTCATTAAAGGACACAATTATGATCGTAAAATTTTGTACGACTCGAGAGCTACAAGTTGATACTTTATTTCTGCTAGTTGTACAAATTACCAAGATAGTAGAACGTGTTCGGGGTGAGTAAAAAGGAAACTAAGGAGACCAAGACGTCTGGAGGTTTCTGGGGGATTCAGTGGATTCTACTCTGCAAGTATAAATCATTATGGCGGGGGCTCAGGCAGTCAGCCAGCCCAGTCCGCACATCGGATTACTCGGGATGCTCCAGTAAGTTCTTTTAATGCACCACCGACATTAGTTCCTACAATGGTTATTCCGGTTATCTGGCACACACTTAATATGAGCAGTCTAACCCGCAAAGGGGTTATTATGAATAAGGTGATACTAGGCACATCATAAGAAAATTGTCTCAAACTTGGGAGAGACTTATTTCATCAAAGCACTCAGGCTACGTGCCCTATTGTAGTTATTACACCATCCACACGACCAGTTAGGGGTGGAGGACAGACGGGTAGAAGGCGTCCTAGAGGTGGAGACCCAACCGTTGATATATTTGTTTTATGGTATGGCGTAGGTCGCTACATCAGTTGGTGTCATTACAGGTATGACCTTGATATAATATAAAGGAATAATTTCCTTAGCTTGATTCGATTTTGAGTATCGAGACGAGTCCTCCTATTGTGCTCCACTTATGAGTGAGCTTCATAATTCTATAATCTACTTATGCGTTTACTCCTGTTGGGAGATTCCATGGAGATAACTACGCATATTATTCCATGTTGGTCACTAATAAGACCCGTGAGGCTAAATATGGCTTTCTGTTACTCATTTCGGTAAGTTTTGATGCAATTTACAGATAATTAATTACAAATTGTGAATTATATGCCCTACCGGTGTGGGGCTCATTATGTGTTGTGATTTTGTTTAACGAAAATTATTAAGAAGGAGCAAATGAAAAGTTTCAATTGGCACGATGTGCATATTACTTATGATTCAGAATAGAGGATGAGATCCTCGCATTTTAATATAAACTGATATGTTTAAACATGGCTACGAGTTGCGGTGGAAGTTATATAAGGACGAAATCCTTGTGAGGAAAATTCTTATGTTTAAGTTCTCCCTTGTGAATTTTAATTTGTACTAAAGTACAAATAGGGAGTCATGCCTGTTAGGCTTATTTGAAAATTCTATATGAAATTCTCTGTGCATACTTGCCAATTTTGTGTTGTAATTATTAAGTTTTAACCTACGAGGTAGGTTCCCGTCCAGGTGACATTAAATGTGACTCATTAATTCAGGTAAATAATTATGAGGTCTTCATGCCTCGTATCTCGTTATCAGTATTGTGAAGGTTTGAAACTAGATTATTTGTTAACATGAAGTTAATTGATGATTTTGTAATTGATTATGAACAACTATTAAGACCAGATTGACCCAGAAGGGTGCTCAATTCATATGGACCGAGGAATGTGAGGAAAGATTCCAAAAGCTCAAGGCAGCTTTGACTACAACCCCAATGTTGGTATTACCTACAGGTTCGGGGTCTTATATTGTGTATTGTGATGCGTCGCGTATTGACCTCGGCGAAGTGTTGATGCAAGACGGTAGGGTGATTGCCTACGCGTCCAGATAGTTAAAGGTGCATGAGAAGAATTATCCAGTACATAACCTTAAGTTAGCAGCTATTGTTCATGCCTTAAAGATTTGGCGGCATTATTTGTACGGTGTCCATTGCGAGGTCTACACCGATCACCGAAGTCTACAACATCTGTTTAAACAGAAGGATCTTAATTTGCGGCAGCGGAGATGGTTGGAGTTACTTAAGGATTATGATATCACCATTCTCTATCATCCTGGGAAGGCCAATGTAGTGGCCGATGCGTTCAGTTGTAAGGCTGAGAGTTTGGGCAGCTTAGCATATTTACCGGTAGCAGAGAGGCCTTTAGCCTTGGATGTTCAGGCCTTGGCCAACCAGTTTGTTAGACTGGATGTTTCCGAGCCCAGCCGAGTTTTTGGCTTGTGTGGTTTCTCAGTCTTCTCTTTATGACCGTATCAGGGAACATCAGTATGATGACCCTCATCTGCTTGTCCTTAAGGACACAGTTCAGCACGGAGATGCCAAGGAAGTCACTATTGGAGATGAAGATATATTACAGATGCAGGGCAGGCTATGTGTGCCAAACATAGATGGTTTGCGCGACTTGATTTTCCAGGAGGCTCACAGTTCGCGGTACTCCATTCATCCGGGTGCTGCAAAGATGTATCAAGACTTGAGACAGCACTATTGGTGGAGGCAGATGAAGAAAGACATAGTGGGATATGTAGCTCGGTGCCTAAATTGTTAGCAGGTGAAATATGAGCATCAACGACCGGGTGGATTGCTTCAGAAGTTAGAAATTCCATAATAAAAAAGGGAACAGATCACTATGGATTTCGTTGTTGGTCTCCCACGGACTCGGAGGAAGTTCGATGCAGTTTGGGTGATTGTACATAGATTGACCAAGTCAGCTCATTTCATTCCTGTGATTACTACTTACTCTTCAAAGCAGCTGGCTCAAGTATATATTTGTGAGATTTTCATACTTCACGGTGTACCGGTATCTATCATCTCTGACCGGGGTACACAGTTTACCTCACGGTTTTGGAGGGTTGTACATCGAGAGTTTGGTACTCGTGTGGAGTTGAATACAATATTTCACCCTCAGACGGACGGGCAATCCGAACGCACTATTCAGATACTGAAGGATATGCTTCGTGCGTGTGTGATAGATTTTGGGGGTGCTTGGGATCAGTTCTTACCACTTGCGGAGTTTTCTTACAACAACAGTTGCCAGTCAAGCATTCAGATGGCTCCGTATGAGGCCTTGTATGGTAGGCGGTGCCGGTCCCTAGTGGGTTGGTTCGAACCGGGCGAGGCTAGGCTATTGGGTACAGACTTGGTTCAGGATGCCTTGGAAAAGGTTAAGTTAATTCATGATTGACTTCGTACAGCCCAATCTAGATAGAAGAGTTATGTGAATCGGAAGGTTCGTGATGTTGCATTCATGGTTGGTGAGCGGGTATTGCTCCGGATTTTTGCTTATGAAGGGTGTGATGAGGTTCGGGAAGAAGGGTAAGTTGAGCCCTAGGTATACTGGGCCTTTTGAGATTCTTGAGAGAGTTGGAGAGGTGGCTTACAAACTTGCACTACCACCTAGTCTCTCTGAGGTTCATCCGGTATTCCATGTTTACATGCTTCGAAAATATCACGGTGATCCGTCTCATGTGTTAGACTTCATTTCGGTTCAGTTGGACAAGGATCTATCTTATGTTGAGGAACCAGTGGCTATTTTGGATAGGCAGGTTCGAAAGCTGAGGTCAAAGAACATTGCTTCCGTGAAGGTTCAGTGGAGGGTTCATCCGGTCGAAGAGGCGACTTGGGAGACCGAGCATGATATGCGCAGCTGTTATCCACACTTATTCACCATCTTAGGTACTTTTTCTAACTCCGTTCGAGGACGAACGTTTCTTTTTAGAGGTGGAGAATGTGATGACCCAATATGTCATCTTTAAATTTAATAATTAATTTTGTGTTCTAAGACCTCGAAAAACACTATTTATCATTCCTCGACTTGCGTGCGCAGTAAAATTTTCCGACAAGTTTTCAGGTGAAAATGGATTAAAATGTGAATTAGAGCTTTAAAACTCAACTGAGTTGACTTTGGTCAACATTTTGAGCATACAGACTCAGGTTAGTGTTTTGACAGTTCCGGTAGGTCCGTATCGTGATTTGGGACTTAGGCGTATGCCCGGAATCAAATTCTGAGGTCCCTAGCCCGAGATATGGAATTTTGAGGAAAAATTAAAACTTTAAGTTCAAATAGTAACCGGATGTCAAATTATGTGCAAATGACCCCGGAATAGAATTTTGATGATTTCAACAGCTCCGTATGGTGATTTTGGACATAGGAGCATGATCAGAAGTTTATTTGGAAGTCCGTAGTGGAATTATGCTTGAAATGCCAAAAGTTGAATTTTTGGGAAGTTTGACCGGGGGTGACTTTTTGATATCGAGGTCGGAATCCGATTCTGGAAATTGGAATAGGTCTGTTATGTTATTTATGACTTCTTCGTAAAATTTGAAGTCATTCCGAATTGATTTGATGTCTTTCGGCACAAGATATAAAATTTAAAAGTTCAAAGTTCATAGATTTTGATTTGAGGTGCGATTCATCGTTTTGATATTGTTTGATATGCTTTGAAGCCTCGACTAAGTTTGTATTGTATTTTGGGACATGTTGGAATAATTGGTTAAGGTCCCTAAGGTCTCGGGTAGATTTCGGAAGGTAAACGGAATGGATTTCGGACAAAGAGGGTTGCTGGAAATTTCTGTTGCAGAAATTTCGTGCGTGGATAAAATTTTGGAAGCTTATATCTCGCAATTCTTAAGGAATCGGAACATTTTCAAAACATGAAAGTTGTAGTCGTTTGATTCTAGTTTCCAGAAAGTTAAACCATTCATTATTTGGACATTGTACAGAAAGTTATGATGGATTGAATGAAGGGTGGTAAAGCAGTTTCGCCAGAAATTTCGCCAAAACTTTCTGATGCGTGGAGCCGACTTTGGAAGCTTATATCTCACAATTCATAAAGAATCAGAAACTTTTCAAAACGTAAAAGTTTTATTCGTTTGATTCTAGTTTCCAGAAAGTTAAACCGTTCATCATTTGGACATTTTTACATAAAGTTATGATCGATTGAAGTAAGACCGGTACAAGCAAGTTCTGGTAGACTTTTAGTGACGGAAAATGGACTTTTAGTGACGGATGGGCAGAAACTTAAGGACCAAAAATGGTCATTTCCTTCATTTCCTTTTGGATTTTTGGAGCACGATTTTTGGGCGATTTTTGGGGGATTTTCACGGGACAACATTGGGGTAAGTGTTCCTTATCCTATATTGATTATATTTCATGAGTCCATACCCATTTACATCATGAATCCGTGAATTTATGGAAGAAAGATCAAGATTTTTGCAAAATCTTCCAAAAACGAAAATTTAAGATTTGGAGGTCGAGTTGTTATCGGAATTTGGTATAATTAGTATAGGTGAACTCGTAATTGAATGGGTTGTCGGATTTTGTAAGTTTCGCCAGATTCTGAGATGTGGGCCCCACGGGCAAATTTTGAGCTAACTTCGGATTTTATTAAAAAATATAATATTTTCTTATGAAATTGATTACTATAATTTTTGTTGACTGTATCGAATTAATTATGACTAGATACGAGTCGATCAGAGTCGGAAAATCAAGAAAAAAGCATAATACTTGATTAAATTGGAGGAAGTCGAGGTAAGTGACTTGTCTAACCTTGTGTGGGGGAAATTTCCCCTAGGATTGATAATTGTAATGTGTGAAAAGTTGTGTACAAGAGGTGACGAGTGTGTACACGGGCTAAATGTAAAAGATTATGTTTTAAATTGTGTAGATCACTGTTGCGCATTAATTAAATTATTTTTTTTGTTATATTCTTCATTATTGATTTAATGTTTATATTTTTAATTTGGTTGACCTTTTCCTGCTAATTATTTTATCTGTTTAGTTGGAACTTGGTTTCTTTTATTCTGTGCATTATTTGAAGGTTGATTTTCTTTAAATTAAATATTATTAATATGAAGTATTTGACATTTTTAAACTTGTTATTGAAGCAACGTATTAAAGATTTTGAAATATTATTTTCCTGAATTATTTACTCCTGAATATTTTTGTAAAATTTTCGTACTAATTGTGATGGAGCAGTGAGCTCTTTATTGTGGAAAAATATTATTGTTGAATTATTTTGTCATGAGCCGTGAGCTCTTTATTGTAAAAAAAATATTATTGTTGAATTATTTTGGCAAGTTAAATTATTTGAGCACCTGAGGTGCAAATTATGCTATATTGTGATATTGATACGCATGCGGTGGTATAAGGTCTGGGTATTGAAACGCATGCGATGAGATAAGGGTGGCTTGATACGCGTGGCTAGTAGGGGGATTACTAGAAGTCATGCGGTGTGATAAGGATGGCTAAAACGCGGGATGCTATTTCGGAAAAAATATTTTCTTTAAAATAAATTGTGAAGGCTCCCGCGGTGAGATAAGAAAATGAGCTATTGTGAATTTGTTTATGATTTGGGACTACGAGGAGGTACCTCGGGAGTGCCCTTGTTGATATTGATTTATGGCTGTAGTTGCCTTTGATTATTGTTGTGATTTTCTTAAAGTTGAAAAGAATTCTGTTTTGTTTCCACGAAGTATTTATTTGCCATTATTTGATGTAATTAAATGTGACATACTACTTGATTCATTTCACTTGTCATTTTATCTTATGATATTGTTTAAACATTTTACTATGCTATTATTTATTCTCCAGTAGGGCCTGACCTGACCTCGTCACTACTATACCGAGGTTAGGCTTGGCACTTACTGGATACCGCTGTGGTGTACTCATACTACGCTTCTGTACATCTTTTTGTGCAGATCCAGGTACATCTTATCAGACCACGCATCAGTAAATTAGCTGTACGAGGAGACTTCGAGGTATATCTTCCTGCGTCCGCAGACTCCGGAGTCCCTTTCTATCTTACTATGTTGTCTTACTTATTTGCTTTAGACTCTGATGTATAGAGACATAGAGAATAAATTCTTAGAAGCTTGTGACTTATTTCTACCGGGTTTTGGGACTTGAAATTATTTGAATTGTAGTTTATTTATTTCAGATATTTATTATTATTACGCATTGATAGGCTTACCTAGTCTTAGAGACTAGGTGTCATCACGACATCCTACGGAGGGAATTTGGGGTCGTGACAAAGTTCCTTATATATTGCAAGATATAAGCTCCCGAAGTCATCTCAATGATAACATAAATTTCTTCTTCGTGAACAGGTCCAATTTTCCATTTTACTCTTCGCGACCGCGTCCAATAGCTCTGCGATCGTGATGTACACTCCTGTAGTCAAAAATCAGCAGTTGATAAGGGCCTAAAAATGGTTCGAAACCACCCCGAAACTCACCCAAGCCCCTCGGGACCCCGTCCAAACATACCAACAAGTCCCAAAATATAACACGAACCTACTCGAGGCCTCAAATCACATATAACAATATCAAAACCACGAATTGCACCTCAAGTCAAATTTTATGAACTTTTTGAACTTTCAACTTCCAAAACTCGCGACGAATCATATTAAATCAACCCCGAATGACCTCAAATTTTGCACACAAGTTCCAAATGATAAAACAAAACCTATTTCAACTCCTGAAACAATAATCCGGACCCGATATCATCAAATTCAACTCCCAGACAAACATATGAACCTTCCAAACCTTTGAATTGCCAACTTTCGCCAATTATGGCCAAAATCTTATTGAAGCCTCCAAATGCAAATCCGGGCATACGCCTAAGTTCAAAATTATCATTCGGACCTATCAGAACCATCAAAACTCCGATTCGGGTTGAAATATTCAAAAGTCAAATTTAGTCAACTCTTCCAACTTATAGCTTCTAAGATGAGAATCATTCTTCAAAATCAATCTCGAATCAGCCGAAAAATGAAACCGATGATACACACAAGTCGTAATTCATCATATGAAGCTACTCATTCCCTCAAACCATTGAACGGAATGCAAATGCTCAAAACGACCAGTCGGGTACGTTCGTCCTCGAACGTGCCAAGAGTCATTCCAAAACCATCAAATCACTGTGTAAACCCACTATGCACATACCTGGGGGTGATCCCATGTCACCCCAATCCATATAATTCCATCAACTCAACATAGCTGAAGATTCTTCCTTCAACCTTAGTCCATAAACCTTGGAACCCAATTTGCAACATCTGTAATCCATTACAAGACCCGATTCTCACATCTATATTCTGTATGAGTCTGAACAAGCTTGTATAAAATACATAACCATAACCCAAGATGTAATCACGTGATATACCACATAACGCAGATGCTCATAACAATAACTTTCGACCACAATAGTTGCTCAATAACGAATTTGGTACCGGTAACAAACCTCATATCAAATAAAACCTTGTTCTAACTCTTTGTACACTGCCAATGATGAAAAACACATGTAGAGACTCATAACCACCTATCAAATCAACAAGTCGTTGAGCTCTCTCGCCCAACAAGAACCATAGCCCAAATTCTAAACTGACTAGTGACATCATCACATCTCCAAACATACCTTACTCAATCCCGATAGTGCTCATTCTAGGTTCAATAACCTCATCTCACCTAGTACAAGCGGATCGCCCGACATGCCACACCAATAACACCTAGAGCCATATATCATGCAATCCATGCACCAATAAGCAACAACTCTAATGCACCCAAAAATGGAAAGATAATCAACTGAGAGAATCGTTCCTCAAGCTCAACACGTACCACTATAAGCGCAATGCTATGAACCCGTCACACAAAGGAGAACAAAAATATACAAAATCAACACAAGGGATCATATCCCAACATAACTTCGCCCCAGTGCATGCCCCAATCCAAACACCTATCCACATGCAATACCTCGAGCCATAATGCTCAAAATCAACAACCATACGCAAACTAACAACAAACACACGAAGTGCATGACCATAATCATGGAGGAACGGATAGAATAATATACCACAAACTGGAAGACCATAACCAAGGCACATTCACCCATTCAACACCCCAAGAACCATCTCGCTCGAATTTCACCACAAGGCTTAAACAGAACACATTATGTGTGTGAATAGTCAATAGTCCCACAACCCATTGCAACATCGAAGAGCAATACATGGAACCCAACAGACACGAATAAGATCAACTCTAACCGATAACACATCCTTCATAATAGCTATGCTGAGTTAACAAATTCGACCTAGTGTAGAACACGCATCCTCATTAGGCCTACCAATGGGCTCCCAAATCAACTCTGGCCGTCCACAAATAGGTAAATAACCCACCAAAAGTCCAAAATAACCTAACCACAACACATACCATTAGCTGTCTAACTATGGCTATACCTTCACAGTCCGCAACCAAGGAAAGACTTTCCTCTGAGAACCCTCATAGTCTCCAAATCCCTAGAATACATGAATCACCATATCTGAATCCAACTGCACCACTCGAATGACTAACACCTCCCTCATACGTAATCATCTCACGAGAAATAGTTCTATAATTCTTCCGTGACACATAGCAAAATCTGAACATTAGCAATCGATCAACCAAACGAGTACCGCAATACCAATGAAGCATACGCACGTCAAAACACAAGGCGTCTTCTATAATGCACACTCTTCTCAAGTGATACTAGATAGTTCCAACATTCTTCTAAATATCTGAAACTGTCCATGCTATTTGGATCTCATGACCTTCCTTTCGAAACTGAACCGTAAACGATGCACCGCCTTTAACATACCATCATATGAAAATACGAGAATTCCATTAACAACTCTAAGTCAAAAGAAGAATACATACTCTATTAGCCATAAACCTTTCACTTGATCCTATATAGGAGAAAATCACAACGCACAACAAACTCCACCATGCCTATAGGGGACATCCATCTCAAGTTGTGGTAGAAATCATCGAGAACTCTACGAAAACTATTTGCACATAACCAATCCATTAGAACTAAATTCCTCTAACTTAACCAAGTCACGCAGGTCACTAAGCCCAAAAGTATTGTCGCAAAATACCAGTAGAACCACACCACACCAAGAGAACCAAAAGAACTGATTATTGCCATTACCATATCGATCTAAACCACTACCAAGATGATCTATTTATTCAAGTTCCTCTCGACCTGCCTTCAAGTTAACACTTCTCATTGCCAGTACAATATGATCTTTAACCTAATGCTCACCCCACCTAGCATGAAACCATATCGTCCCACAGCCAATAAGCTATTATATTTCCTCTTAAGCATAAGAAAATGTTGCATCCGAGATACCAACTTCGAAGAGACCTTATGTGAATCTGAAACTGTTTTATTTACCTTTTTGATACTGAAATGTAAAATCCATAATGGTATAGAAATACCGCGAGTCTCGACATCATCCACTGCAAATCTCAGATTTTAGCCATTTACAAATCCAAAAATTCCTCAAATACCACATATGAATCTTGAACTTATTAGAACCTCCTCGAGAGTCATCCACTCTACCCAAATCACTAATGTACCACCAAAACGGGCAGAACGACTTATGCTCCATTAGCACACAAATACTTTAAGAAGTAACTCGCGCCTCTAAGCATCTTAGTGAAATCCCTACTACATGAACACTACCTCCACCTCCAATACCACACCTGAATCATCTTAAGATTTCCACATATCTGCAAAGCATAATACATCATGCATCTAGAAATTTTCTTCCTCAAGTCACCCTCAATACCAACCTTTTCAAACAATAACTAATCCACAAACATGCCTCAGACGGATCTAATATAACACATAACCATGCAACCTGATTGTCGATAGCAGACTCCCACACTTGTCTTAAAGCCATAGATAAAAACATCTGATAACCCACTATACCCTTACTCCATTACTGACATAACCCCACACTATAATTCAACTAAGCCCTTCATAAGCTCATGTAACACAAATCATAAAATACCTCAAATCATATGGTAAGCTCACATTCATCACCGTGACAATCAAATCAACTTCCTAAAGCAATCCAAACTCAAATTGCAGCACTTGTAACCCACCGGTAGAAAGAAACTCTCTATATAATCATCATAAGAATCACACAACCTTAGAACATCCCGCAGGAGATAACCCACCTGCTTAGCCCTAAACTGGCATCTCTCTATGCTCTTTCATGTCTACAACCACTATGCAATCGCTAAATCCTCCTAACTCTGAAATTGTTAACAAGACATAAGAACACACTTCATTCAACAAACAAAAAACTGGAAGATCCCTATCACACTCGTAACTCAAGACTATACAACAAATCAACACAAAAATCAAGCACCCAATAGTCCTTTCCACATCCTAAACGAACTCTTCTCGTCGCATCCAAGCCATCTAAACACATCCTACAATCACATCATACTCATCATATAGTCAACCAACAACTCATCGAGCCATAAATCCCACATATAGGGACACTACCGGACGTATAAGTCCAAAAACACATACTCACATAACCAAAACCACTAAGCCCAAGTTGCGGTATGAACCTAGCCTTAAGTCCTCCAGACTGGCCCACCTTCATAATATAGAGAACATATCTCGCGACTCATCCATGACATCACAAGTTGTCGAGGCACAGCTAATATCGAATGCTCAACATCACGTACGAGTGAGTGGAAGGAATTCAAATGCTCAAAGCTGAATCAATGTCGCACGATAAGGAAAGAAAGATGGGAAGTTTATCCTAGATGTCATGTAGCCTCTCGAAGATAAGTATGGACATTATCATACTGATCCTCAAAACTCTACTAGACACTTGCTTATGACTCGTAGAACCTATGAACCTGGAGCTCTGATACCAACTTGTCATGACCCAAAATCTAACTAGTCGTGATGATACCTAACCCAACCCGCTATGTAAGCCAAATAACAGTAAACACAATTCAAATGAGAATAATATGAATCAATAGGTGAAATAATCGAATCTTTATACAATAACCTAAGGACTCGTAGTATAATTCATGAGCCACTAAGACTTAGAGTTACAATCTAATATGAAGTAATACAACATCTGTTTGAAATATACACAAACATAATTCAAATCTAAAGCTACGAAGGACATGTCGTAGCCATATCTGGAATGCATGTACATCTTTAACGTCGGCTCTCGTCGTACACATTAACATCAACTCAGAATTTACACGCAAGGTGCAGAAGTGTAGTATAAGTACAACTAACCCCATGTACTCAATAAGTATCATAACTAACCTCGGCAAGGTAATGAAAGTAAGAATTATAAATGATACTCACTAGTCACCTGTACAAATTCATAAATTTCCAACAAGTATAAAATAGATATATGATTAAATCAGCAAAAGACATTTATAACCACCTTGGTGCTCACAATTCTTTAAAGTGTTTTGCTCGGTCTACAATCCAACATGTAAGGAAGATATGCAAGTAAATCGGGTAAACAGTCAAGGCAATGGCAAATAAAGATGATATGCAATAACCAAATATCAATTCGTTACGGCGCGCAACCCGATCCCAATAGAAATAACATTAGGGCTCTCCAGCCCACATGAGATTCTCAGTAACTGAACCAAACCAACAACTAGCTCTCCCAGAGCTCACATCAACTAGAAACCCGTCGGTTTCTCATAATCCGCGTGTACACCATCAATACAGAAATATGAGAGAGTGACACTAGGGGGATTGATCCATATTTACATGCATGCACGGCCAATTCAACATGCTATCAGCCCGGTGTGGTCAGAGGCTCAATAACATAATCCTCCCGGCGTGGTCATATCATAATCCAACCAGCCTGGTCACAAGTAGAACAACACAATCCGCATGGCGTGGTCATAAGCATAACAACACAATCCGCCCGGCATGGTCACAAGAATAACAACATAACCCACTCGGCGTTGTCACAGGCATAACAACATAATCTGTCCGGCGTGGTCACAACATAACAACACAATCACCGGCGCGGTCACATGTATCCAGTCCTAATGATATCACACAGAAGTAAATATACAAAAATACATGTATATGATGAATGAATATCAAATTTCATGCTTCTGGACTGGTATAATGACATGCTATAGTGTAGGCATGTGCAAAGTGTGCTATCATAGCTCACATCGGCAATTTCATCACAGGATAGCAATTATCAATTTCATTCAGAGAATTAGCCTCTATATAACCTCAAGCATGGCTCAAACATTTCACAATAAGGTTACAAATATGAGAAATGTCATAGCTTAAAGCTTAACAGTCAATTCTAGAAAAATCATAGCATAAGCACTACCTCAAACATGGATAAATACCTTGGTGCTTGCACATGGGCTCAACCACACACATGCGCACCCATAGCACGTAGCTATCACAAATAATTCAGGAAACTAGTGCATCAACCAAGTTTAGGTAAGACAACTTACCTCAAGCAAGCCAAATCAATGCTAGGCAAGCCAAACAATACTCCAAAAATGCCAACCCATGCGAATCGACCTCCAAATGGCTCAAAACTAGCCAAAAGCAACTCAAAATCATCAAACACTGCCAAGGTAAACAAACCCAAACGAAAAAGGTCAAATCTTTAATCCAAAGCCCAAAGTCAACCTAAAAGTCAACCTAGAGGCTCGCACCTTAGAACCCGACAAAACTCACAAATTCCGAAAATCGATTCAATTATGAGTCCAACCGTACAAAGTTTACTCAAATTCGATTTTGAATCGATGTTTAACACTCAATTATTCACTTTAGGAAAGTTTATACAAACCTCCCCCCCCCCCCCCCCCCAATTTCTCTTCTAAAATCATCAATCAAATTCCAAAATTGAAGATAAAATCTTGAAAATTAATCAAATTAGAATAGAAAGTACTTACCCCAATCCATGTGGTGAAAATCCTCTCCAAAATTGCCTAAATCTGAGCTCCCCAACTCAGAATATGATAAAATAACTCAAAAGGCCCGCAATAGAGTACTTATATGCACTTCCCAGGGGTACCCTACGCGATCGCAGTCACCAACCTCGCGGTCGCGATTCCAAAATTGTCCATCACAGTTTTTACCCTTCGCGATCACGACCATTTTCCCGCGATCGCGATGAACAAATTCCATTAACCATTCCCAAACTCTTCCCAGACAGCCTGTAGTGTATCAGCCATAAGGTTTTGTAAATACCTCTAAAAGACAAACAATTTGATTTTCTGAAAACTAGTAACAAAGGGCTACAACTTTTGTTTTTGGATCACCTCAATTTTTTTTATAGATTGCAAGATATATGCTCCTGAAATAAGTTCAGTGACAACAGAAATTTCTTCTTCGCG
Organism: Nicotiana tomentosiformis; assembly: GCF_000390325.3. Classification (NCBI taxonomy): domain Eukaryota; kingdom Viridiplantae; phylum Streptophyta; class Magnoliopsida; order Solanales; family Solanaceae; genus Nicotiana; species Nicotiana tomentosiformis. Next base: position 11,360,831 of record NC_090821.1, read on the forward strand.
AACGCGAAGCTTCCTCCACGAACGCGATTCACAGGTCCAATTTTCCATTTTACTGTTCGTGATCGCGTCCTAGAGCTCCGCGATCGCGATGTACACCCCTTTAGCCAAAAACTAGCGGTTGAAAAGGGCCTAAAATGGTCTGAAACTACCCCGAAACTCACCCCGAGCCCCTAGGGACCCTGTCTGAACATATCAACAAGTCCCAAAACATAACAGGAACCTAATCGAGGCCTCAAATCAAACATAACAACATCAAAACAACAAATCGCACCTCAAATCAAACTTTATGAACTTTTCAACTCTCAACTTCCAAAACTCATGCCGAGTCAAATCAAATCAACCCCGAATGACCTCAAATTTTACACACAAGTTCCACTGACATAATGAACCTATTCCAACTCCCGGAACAATAATCCGAACCTGATATCATCAAAGTCAACTTTCGCCAACTTTTGCCAATTATGGCCAAAATCTTCTACAAACCTCCAAATACAAATCCGGACATACGCCTAAGTCCAAAATCACAATCTGGACCTAACGGAAAAATCAAAACTCCGATCCGGGGTCAAATACTCAAAAATCAAACTTGGTCATCTCTTCCAACTTAAAGCTTCTAAGATGAGAATTATTCATCCAAATCAATTTCGAATCACCCAAAAACCGAAACTAATGATACACACAAGTCGTAATACATTATACGAAGCTACTCATGCCCTCGAACCATCGAACAGAATGCAAATGCTCAAAACGACCGGTCGGGTTGTTACACATGGTCACATGCTCACTATCAAAATTCACCCAGTGTGGTCACATGCTCAATATCACAATCCACTTGGTGTGGTCATAGGCTCAATATCACAATACGTCCGGCGTGGTCACATGCTCAATATCACAAACTGCCCGTTATGGTCACGGGTTCAATATCACAATTCAAGGAGATATACAGGAATACATGTGCATGATCAATGAATATCAAGTTTCATACTCCTGGGCTGGTATAAGTAACATATTACGATATACGCATGTACGAGTGTACTATTACGGTCCAAGTTAACAAGTAATATCAAAGACATCGAGTAGCTCGTTAGAAACAACACAACAAGTCACGTAATGTGCATGACACGCACAAGGAATGTCACACCATCAAACGAGTATCATCAATAATATGCCCCCAAGCCACCACATATCATCCCCGGCATAGCCACCAGATTCTCTCCGCATTGACAATATCATAATAGCCACCCTTATCGTTCCGCCCATATAATAAACACAATAGTCACTTGTATCACTCTGCCCAGACAACAACACAATAGCCACTCGTATTGCTCCGCCCAGACAATAACACAATAGCTATCTGTATCGCTCCGCACAATCAACAACAGTGAGATGCCACCCTTATGCTCCGCAGAGAAACAATTAATCCACACAACAAATCCACATGTGCTAACATAACAACACGACATATCAATTCGGACCATAAGTGCCCATAGGCCACAACCTTTCCAAAACAACGACACCAATTACACAATAACAACTAGCCCACGGCTCAACCACGATGTGAACAAGAATCTCAATAAAAACAGAATGAGACGGAAAACAATGCAACAATGAAGGATACTCAAAAAATAACAACTTCAACTAAAACAGGTTAATAACTCTCAATAACTCCAACTTAAATTACTTGTTTATGAATGAACTTAACAATGAAAGGCATGACGTATACTAACAACTTCAATTGAATACATATAAGAGTAACTCAACAACAATGGATAGAACATGTACTAACAACTTTGGTTAAAGCATAGTAAATTTGACAATGAAAGATATAGCATGTAATAGTAACTTCCATTAAGACACATAAGAGTAAACTCGGCAATGGAAGTTAGAGCATAAAATAACGACTACATTCTAAGAATATAAGAAGGAATTCAACAACGAAGATATAACAAGTATAACAACTTCTAATTAAATGCATAAAGTAATCTAAAAGTCTAAACCGGTCAATTTTTCCATATATAAGATCAGGTACACACTCGTCACCTTATGTACACGTCTTTCACATAATTCAAATAGTCCAATTAGACCAAATCCTACGGGATAGTTTCCCCACACAAAGTTAGACAAGATACGTATCTCAAAGAAGCTAAATCAATACTCTAAAAAGTCCTCCCTGTGTGAAACAACCCCCGGACGGCTCAAATCTAGCCATAATAACTTAATATCATAAATAAAAGCCATAACAAATAATTTCGGATAATATAGCTTCGATTTTGAACAAGAATCAAAAAGTCAACCCCGGGCTCGTACCTCGAAACCCGACAAAACTAATAAAATCTGAACACCCATTCCGATAGAGTCCAACCATACCAAAATTATCTAATTTCGACCTTAAATTGGCCTTCAAATCCTCATTTTATATTTTCGAAAGTTTTTACTAAAATTTCTAATTTTTTCAATTCAAATCACTAATTAACTGATAAAAACAAGGATGAAATCATGAAATATAACCAAATCTGGGTCAAAAATACTTACCCAAATCCAAATGGTAAAAATCCCCTCCAAATCGCCCAAAATCGAGCTCTACAACTCACGCTGTGATAAAAACAACCAAATCCTCGATGTATATGTAATCTGCCACTAAATCTGCTTTTGCGGTCAAGTGGTCACTTCTGCGACAGCCGCTTCTACGGTAATAATCTCGCATCTATGAGTTCCCATCAACAATCAACACACTGCATCTGCGGTCCCAAACGCGCTTCTATACTTACGCTTCTGCGGTCCCTCACCGCATGTGCGGTTCTGCTTCTGCGACAGATGAGGTCCCTGCCAAATCCATTAATGCCTGCACCTACGCTCTCCCGGTCGCTTCTGCGGCCCCACATCCGCAGGTGTGAAAGCATCAGCACTAAGATTCTTCAACAATTCCACAAGGTTCGAAAATGATCTGCAACTCGTCCGAAATACACCCGGGGCCCCGGGACCCCATTCAAACACACCAACCAATCCAAAAATATAATGCAGACCTACTCGAGGTCTCAGATCACATCAAACAACATCCAAAATACGAATCGCAACTAATGCATAATATGAAACTTCTCAAGACCTTAAATCACCAAACGAAATACTAAAGCTCAAAATGACCGATCAGGTCATTACAATTCTTTTCTAACTCTATTACAATGCATCCATCTTTTTTTCTAGGAATGTCCATGATATTCAAGATATTATTTTATTTTCTACGATTACCGTAAGAGCTAAAAATACATTAATAAAAAGGAGAGAAATTCTTAGTGAATTAAGAAACGAGGAAGGAGCAGACAAGATAAGAGATAATTGAAGTTGATTCCATCATGAATAACTGATTATAAGGATTTTTATAAAAATAAAGCTTATGTTCTCTTACTACACATGTAATTTAGTTAAATAAGAGTTTTCCTCAAGATTATAACTTTTAATTCATAATGTGAGACACCTAAGGCTGCTAACTTAGGTTCACCGTTTTGAACATGAGACAGAATTCTTGTTTCAATTCAAAACTACGACACAACCTAAGAATATGATATATGATACATAAGAAAACAAAAATTTATTAACATCTGCATTACTGACTTGCAATAGGTGAACTTAACAGAAACTAACTTATCATTCCAGTTTGGAGAGTTTAATATTTAAACGAATTGATTTAAAACTGATCATTTCTTTCTTAACAAGTAGCAAATCTTAAAAGACATTCTCCCATCATATCAACCATGAAGTAACACTTCCGTGATTTAATTTCTATATGAGAATCTGAGTTACAACATCCTTGACTATAAAGAATCAAAACAGTATGCATTTTATGGATTATGTTCACGTATTGTTAAGGATCAAATATCAATTTTCATGATTTTTAAAGTGAAAAAGGTGAAACTAGAACTAACAGAATTTTTAGAATAGAATCCAAGTCATGAATATATAGGGACAAAAATTAACATAGTTGAATCAATGGAATATTAACACAAAGAGATAGAAAGCTAACGAACTGAATATTCACATCCACCTAAATACACAATTCAAATAGAACTACTTTACCATTATTATAAATAAGGATTTTCTTTTTATAATCAGCTATGAATAGATTATAAAAATTGAAAGTAAACATATAACATAACGGCAAACAAAGGAATCTATTCAATCAGTTGCCCGTCAATTTAAGCAACCAAAGATCACATATCACAACATAGCAAACACACACAAAAAAAGTTATCTTTGCAAATCACAAATCGCAATAGTTGGAGATCAAAAATTACAAATCGACTTAGCCCAATTGTTTGGGTACTTGGGAAGCAGAATATTTTGCCGATGAAGACAAGAATGTGAAGGAGAAGAACGATGCCAGTAACAATCTCGAAACCTACTTGAAAAGAGAAGATAAAGAAAAAATAAAACTTGAACACCATAATTTCTTATTAAGTTATAAGAAATAACAACCCTAAGAAAGTACTATAAAATCTGAACAACTAGGATATTGTACTAGTACAAAAAATAGTACTAAAAGAAAGGCATGTCAGAGCTCACTGGGTAGACTTTTTTTTCACAACACACATGATTTGTTTTTTCAATTTTACATTTTCTGAAAAATCAACTAGCCTGTTCATGTTCAACCTCTTTCTCCTTACACAACCAAACAAGCTTTGACAGATAAATGCTATTCTAAAATATATATTATAAAAAAAGTTAAAAAATAAAACTTATTCTGGTTCAACCCTATTTTCACTTTGAATTGGTCAAATCGGGTTTTCTATAAACAACTATAGATCTTGAATATAGGAACGATGAAGTTAAATAACTATAAAAAATATGCTATAAAAATTAATCGTTTTTTTAATTCAAAACCACTCCATAGATTCATCAATTTCAAATTACAAAAGATACAAAATAGAAACTTTGACTCTTTTGGTTGTTATGGTGGCCGGCGATTTTTGTTGTGGACGCTAGCGGATGAGATTTTTGTAGTATAGGGTTTTTCGATTAAGGTAGCTCCTGATCTTTTTATAGTCTTTAGGCTAAATTGAGAGGGTATATATTTAGGCGAAAAGCGATTTCGAGGAAAAAATAGAAATTGGAGGCAATAATAAAAGTAAAAATAATTGTTTTACAGTCTATTCTCTTGAATGGCAACTAAAGATATACTAATTATGGTTAATATTTATTGGACGCTAATATTTGTCTTCCATGAATAAATTAGCGGCGCTAAATCCCCTTTTTGTTATAGTGCTTGTAAATTACCCTTTTCTAATTAGGAGTCTTATGTGCATTAAATAATTTTCTTTTTCAGTTTCTATTTACTTTTTAACTCTAATTGTTAGAATTGGTAAACTAAAAGAAGATGTCTGAAAATTCGGACGAGTATGAACAGGTAGTCAAAATTTGAAGTGATAATACTTTAGAGATTTGCATGTTAGTCCTCTCAATGCGCTGAATTGTCATGATAGGTCTAGTTCTAAAACTGTTTATTGTAAAAAGTGTCAAGTTCTTATTAGTTTTAAATCAGACGTTTACATAATTCAACACATGCAAAATGAGAATCTGATGTTTCTCATTTGCCAATTATACTGGGAAAATTTTGTTCTGGCATCTGAACAAGTAGCACCTTGTTTATTTATTATTTAAGATTAGGTTTGAATTGTACTTTTAACGGCAAAGAAACAAATATACCCTTCTATCTTCGAAAATGGTCTAAGAATACCCCTCGTTATACTATTGAGTTATCTATACCCCTACAGTCATACATTGAGTTCAAATATACCCCCATTTAAACGGAGTGACATGTGTCATCGTCCTGTTGGTCAATTCTAAATATCTCCTAATTAATTAAAAAGATCAATTGTTCATACCCGAAAACATTTTTTTTTTGTAAAAACTGGATTTTTTACAAAATACTGAAAAAAAACGAAAATATTTATTTTTTCAGTTTTTACAAAAAAACTTCTTTAGAAAAAACTGAAAAATATTTTCTAAAACAATGTTTTTGTAAAAACTGAAAAACAAAAAACAAATCAATTTTCTAAAGAAATTTTTTTTGTAAAAACTAGAAAAACTGAATATTTTTTTACTAAAAACTGAAAAAAACGAAAATATTTTTTTCCCAGTTTTTACAAAAAAAAAAAAAACTGCTTTAAAAAAAGATGAAAAATATTTTCTAAAACAATATTTTTGTAAAAACTGAAAAAAAACTAAAAAATAATTTTCTAAAGTAATGTTTTTGTAAAAACTGAAAAAATAAATATTTTCTTTTTTTTTTTCCAGTTTTTAGTTAAAAATATTTCAGTTTTTTTCAGTTTTTAATTACTTTAGAAAATTATTTTTCATTTTTTTTTCAGTTTTTACAAAAATATTGTTTTAGAAAATATTTTTCAGTTTTTTTTAAAGCAGTGTTTTTGTAAAAACTGAAAAAAAAAAATTTCAGTTTTTTGTAAAAAGAAATTTAGTTTTTTCCAGTTTTTACAAAAAAAAATTATTTATTTTTCAGGTATAGGTAATGAGTCTTTTTAATTAATTAGGAGATATTTAGAATTGACCAACATGGCGATGACACGTGTTCCTCCGTTTAAATGAGGGGTATATTTAAATCCAAAGTGTGACTGCAGGGGTATAGATGACCTAATAATATAACGAGAGGTATTCTTAGACCATTTTCGAAAATAAAGGGGTATATTTAGCCCTTTTGCAGTAGTTTTAAATGACGCTTTGGTCTTCTTTTCTGTATTTATTTATGTTCCTTCAATAGAAGATAGGCAGTCGCTTGCGTGGTCTCCTCAAACTTTGGTTGTCTTTTGGCGTATTAAATTGCTATTTCAGCACGTTTTTTCAATTTTTTATTACTATTACATAAGGGGTGTGGCATGAGTGGAGCTGGCTTTTTAGTTGCGGGATTGAAATTAATAGTTTTTTTTAAACTTTTATATTTGTCATAAAATATATATTAAATATGTACAAATTATTAATTTAGAATTTAATAACTTAAAAAACTAGTCCAAAGTTTAAATTTTAACAGCGAGGATGGGAGAAAGAGTTACTCCCTCCGTTTCAAATTAGATGAAATACTTTTCTTTTTAGTCTGTTCCAAAATAAATGACACATTTTTAAATTTGGAAATAATTCAACTTTAAAATCTTCATTTTACCTATTTACCCTTAATGAAAATTTTTTATAACCACACAAATGTCATGACCCCACAAGCTTTTATCCCATAATCTTTTATGACCACAAAATTCAAAAAAAAAAATTTTTTCTTAAATTTCGTGTCGAGTTAGATGAATGGAGTACTATGCTTGTGAGGTTTGAATCCTCTGCCTCAATGAAACTCACCAAATTGGTTTTCTAATTTCCATCTAAAATATTGTCCAAAGCTAAAGATCTTTCTCCTTAAATAGTCAACTTCAGTGGTTCCTCTTCATTTCATAGCTCAATCTTTCTTATTTTGATTCAACCATGGAGAACCAATACTCCTACTCATTCTCTTCCTACTTCTACTTAGCTATAGTACTGTTTCTTCTTCCAATTTTGGTCAAATATTTCTTCCATCGGAGAAGAAATTTACCTCCAAGTCCATTTTCTCTTCCAATAATTGGTCACCTTTACCTTCTCAAGAAAACTCTCCATCTCACTCTAACATCCTTATCAGCTAAATATGGTCCTGTTTTATACCTCAAGTTGGGCTCTATGCCTGTGATTGTTGTGTCCTCACCATCTGCTGTTGAAGAATGTTTAACCAAGAATGATATCATATTCGCAAATAGGCCCAAGACCGTGGCTGGTGACAAGTTTACCTACAATTATACTGTTTATGTTTGGGCACCCTATGGCCAACTTTGGAGAATTCTTCGCCGATTAACTGTCGTTGAACTCTTCTCTTCACATAGCCTACAGAAAACTTCTATCCTTAGAGATCAAGAAGTTGCAATATTTATCCGTTCGTTATACAAATTCTCAAAGGATAGTAGCAAAAAAGTCGATTTGACCAACTGGTCTTTTACTTTGGTTTTCAATCTTATGACCAAAATTATTGCTGGGAGACATATTGTGAAGGAGGAAGATGCTGGCAAGGAAAAGGGCATTGAAATTATTGAAAAACTTAGAGGGACTTTCTTAGTAACTACATCATTCTTGAATATGTGTGATTTCTTGCCAGTATTCAGGTGGGTTGGTTACAAAGGGCTGGAGAAGAAGATGGCCTCAATTCACAATAGAAGAAATGAATTCTTGAACAGCTTGCTTGATGAATTTCGACACAAGAAAAGTAGTGCTTCACAATCTAACACAACTGTTGGAAACATGGAGAAGAAAACCACACTGATTGAAAAGCTCTTGTCTCTTCAAGAATCAGAGCCTGAATTCTACACTGATGATATCATCAAAAGTATTATGCTGGTGAGTATCCTATTATTTTTGCCTTCTCCTTTTAGAAAAGAAAAGAAAAATAAAAAAATTAAACTTTCATCTAATTTTGATGTGACTGCTTACATTTTTCGTTGAATCTTTTTGCCATATGGTTTGCCTAAGCTGACTTTGCATAGTTGAAGTTAAAGGGGTACTTTTGTCCAATTGTAGATAGAAATCATGTCCAAATTAAATGGATATATATTCTTATCATGGGGACTTCTTTTCTCTGCTGTCACTTTCAAATACTTGAATTCCATGTGCATCTCATCTAGGCTTGATTAGGCAATGCTTGTATAGATCCAAAATTAGTGCTTTCATTTCATTCTTTGTACTGGTCATTTCCCTCTGTTTAGATTATTATTTTGTCCTCATTTTGATATATGGTGCTCATATATTTTCTGATGAGTATTGTATGTGGATGAACTTTCTACTCTTCTCTAAAAGTTTATACTTATATTCTTATGCGAACACTTATTCTAATTTAAGGTAGAGAATTGGCATATCAGAGTAGGAGTAAAGCTTCTTTTCACTTTGATGCATGGTTGCATTTGCTTGGCAATAAGCAGCCTAATCTCGACTTGCTAGAACTAGTTTTAATAGGGGTGGAAAATGGGCCGTTTGGAATGTATTTGGGCGGGTCAAGATGGGCTAACTCATTAAATAGGTTATTGCCCAATCATGCCCAAAAATCACTTGGGTTAAGACTGGGTCAAGATGGGCTAAATAATGGGTTATAACCTAACCCGTCCAAATTTACTCAAATCTTTACAATATTCTCAACTTTTAAACAAGTATATAAAAGTTGTCTTATGTTCTAGAATAAATGTCAATTTATGTCTAATGAATTCTTTCATCAATTTTGATTTAGAACTTTATTTGATAGTTCTTTATCTTATAATACTAACAAAGATCTGAATAATAAAAAAGTAGTAAAACTGAACTTTCCACCTACCACAACCCCACCGTACCCCCGAACCCCCCACCCCTATCCTAAATAGAAATATTATTTAAAATATTTTCTTTTTATGTTGTAGATAGAGTATATTTTTTTTATTTCAACAAAATGAATATTTTTTTATTATACAAAAAAAGTATTTTTTTTTCATTTCAACAAAACAAGTACAATTTTAATGATGTAGAAAAAGTTTTTTTTATTCACAAAATGAGTACTTTCTTTTTCTGATGTAGAAAGTTATTTCCTTTTATTTCAAAAAAAAGATTACTTTCTTTTCATGTTGTAGAAAAAGTATTTTCTTTCATTTCGATAAATGAGTACTTTCTTTTCATATTGTAGAAAGAGTACATTTGTTTTGTTTCAACAAGAAAAAGAGTATTTTCTTTGTTGTTATGAAGCTCAAATCTCAAAGTTGTTCTTGTGAAAACAAATAAAGCAGCACATTAGTTTCTTTGAGTTTGTGTGAATTTTTAAAAAAATAATTAAATTTTGAAGAAAATAGAATCTTAAAAACGTTGGGTATTTGGGAGGGGAAAGTGAGGGAGGAGGGGCACAAAAAATATGAGGATTTGGGTGAAGGGGGTTGAGGAGAGTAACATAGAAAATTTAATTTTGGATTCTCTAACCAAACACTAGAAAATATTTTTCGAAAAAAAACTTTCACTCACCTGTCAAACATGGAAAAATAAGTGGTAATTTTTTCTTGTAAAATATTTTTCTAGAAAATGAGAAATTATATAACTTATTTTTCCATGTTTGATTGGCTAAGGAAAATATTTTCCTTCATATCAAACATACCCTTAGAAGCTTTAGAAGGAAATTATTGTCATGGGTCATCTTGGGCTAAAATTATGGGCTGATTTGGGCTACTTGAAATAAATAGGATTAGTTGTGTTGTGCCCAAACTTAGCTCATCATTAAAGTAGCTCATGCCCAACCCATTAAAACCTGGGCGGGTGGGCAGCTCAAATGGGTTTGGGTCACTTTTGCCACCCCTAGTTCTAATTCTACTTATCCTTTGTAAAATGAAAAACTTCGTCTGTATTTCTAAGATATAACATGAGCACCTGAACATGAAGTCTGACTAATATATTATTCAACAAAATGTAGATTGTATCTGTTAAAATAAAAGGTAGATCTTTAAAAAAAATTATGTTGGCCGTGTTTATTTTGTTGCAGGTAGTTTTTGTTGCAGGAACAGAGACCTCATCAACAACCATCCAATGGGTAATGAGGCTTCTTGTAGCTCACCCTGAGGCATTATATAAGCTACGAGCTGACATTGACAGTAAAGTTGGGAATAAGCGCTTGCTGAACGAATCAGACCTCAACAAGCTTCCGTATTTGCATTGTGTTGTTAATGAGACAATGAGATTATACACTCCGATACCACTTTTATTGCCTCATTATTCAACTAAAGATTGTATTGTGGAAGGATATGATGTACCAAAACATACAATGTTGTTTGTCAACGCTTGGGCCATTCACAGGGATCCCAAGGTATGGGAGGAGCCTGACAAGTTCAAGCCAGAGAGATTTGAGGCAACAGAAGGGGAAACAGAAAGGTTCAATTACAAGCTTGTACCATTTGGAATTGGGAGAAGAGCGTGCCCTGGAGCTGATATGGGGTTGCGAGCAGTTTCTTTGGCATTAGGTGCACTTATTCAATGCTTTGACTGGCAAATTGAGGAAGCGGAAAGCTTGGAGGAAAGCTATAATTCTAGAATGACTATGCAGAACAAGCCTTTGAAGGCTGTCTGCACTCCACGCGAAGATCTTGGCCAGCTTCTATCCCAACTCTAAGGCAATTTATCAATGCCAAACGTAATCTTCTCTACCACTATGTTGCACACGTATGATTTTGACGCTCTTTATAAGGGATTTTTTACTATTCTATGTTTCTAATTTTGTGAAAAGTTAATCAGCAATGTATGATAAATAAGAAAATAATTCCAAGGTTATGTTCATAAAGAGTAAATGGTGGAGAGAAGAATTTATTACAATACCAAATGTTTAATCTAATTTGATAAATCTCATATTCTCTAGTTTTTGTTGAGCTGAGCATGATCGAGTATGAATGTATTTCGATGATTGACAAAATAGGATCAAACATACTAAAAGAATCAGGTTTCTTGGACAGGATACATGCTACTAAACTAATGAACATATATGATATGCAGATAACAAGAGAACCATGTTTGTAGCTTGATAACGTTGAATGCTAATTAGACGCGTGAATATTGAACACGTGCGAAAGTTAAATTTAAAAAGAAGTCAGTTTGTGCATAAGAAGAAAATATATTAGCTGGAGGAGTTCAGGTGCTAAAAACAGTAAATATGGAATTACTTATACGGAAGAAAAATGTTGAGGATGTCGAAACAATTAGGAAACCAAATCAAATTAGAAGAGGATTTTTCTTAATCGAAATATTCTAGGTTTTGGGATATTAATTAAAGAAGGAATTCGGACACCCTCATACCTATATAAGGAGACATATTGCTGCCGCTTATAACTAATGTTATTCATACAAATCAAGTACTTTATTTTTGGCAATAGAAATTATGACAAGAAGGTGCTCTCAAAGGATTGAAGCTGCTCAACTAAAAAAACTCTTCCTGAAGACGAAACTGCCCACTTCTTTAGTTGTTAGGTTAAGTATGTTGTTCTTGAACGGTAATCTATTTGATTTTGATAAGTGTAATCATAGGTTAGCACAAAAATAGTGAAGTTTTTGTTTCGCTTTCTGGACTAGAGTTATTTAGAAAATTGGGTCGATTGTAGAGGTAGGGTACTAGAGTTAGTCTCCTTGGTTATGAGTTATAACCTAAAACTACTCTTGGAAGTTAGTGAAGTTTGAAGGCAAATCCTACTAGGGTAGGTCGTGATATTTACTCCCTTGAGCAATGAGTTTTTCACATAAAAATTATTGTGTTCTTTATGATCCGTACTTTACTAGATATTTGTATCTGCTTTGGGTACATCAAAGAACTAGGTTCTTTGATTCGCAAAAATCGGGTAAGACATAATTCATCCCTCCCTCTTGTGTCACGGCGCAATTCTAAAGTAACAGTTGATATCAAAGCAAGTTCTTTCATCTAAGTCTAACACCTTGAAAGAATCAAAGTTGGATGCACCACCAGACGCTCAAGAAGGACAATCAACCGTTAAGCTACCACAATTCAATGAAACATACTATGGAAGGTGGAAAGAAAGGATGTGTTATGTTCAAGAAGGAGAAAACTTGAAATTTTGGGACATAGTTGAAAGAGGCTCTAAGATTCCCATTATTACTAATGACAAAAGAAATCTTATAGGACCAAAGCCACGTGAAATTGTTCTTGTTACAGTCCGAAATTCCATCGATGTTTGTGATGGTATCTAACCTCAACACGCTAGGTAAGCTGGCATCCAAATCAACCAAAACAAAATAAAAATAGATAAACTACTATCATAATATAAATAAAGATAATAAATCTCACAACATCAACCAGAAGCGTAAATACCATAGTAACACCCAAAATCCGATAGTATGAAATCATGAGTCACTAAGAGGAAATACAACCGAGTCTTATAAATACATGTGTATTGTCTAAATAAGATAAACAGTATGATAATGAAAAGAATATGACTTCAAGGGTCTACGGTCGATCAAGCAGGACTACTTCAAGTCTCCTAAGTCTGCTACTGGGCGCCCTGCTAAGATCCACTAGTGCCAATGCTAAAATCTACACAAAAATATATAAAAGTGTAAAATGAGTACAAGACAACGTATACCCAGTAAATATCAAAGCTAACCTTGGTGAAGTATTATTAAGGCTCAAATCATAGGATACTAGCTAACAAATATACTTGTACAGTTCATGTATATACATAGCAAGGCAATGAAAAGCAATATACCAGGAATTAGAGATTAAATCATGAATCATACTATCTCACCTATCAAAACCAATGCATATGTCACGCCCCGAACTTGGGGGGCGAGACCGGCACCCGGTGCCTCACCTATCCTTGCGTACCAACTTGCGACTAAGGGAATCTGAACACACAATGTCATACTTTGGCCATGGGCCATATTACAAGACAATATGCGAAGCAAAATATAAAACTGAATGGATACCAAAGCTGACTAAACATTAATATAAAGATGGGCCGGCAAGGTCATCATAACTACTACAGCTAACAAACCAATAAAATATACATACAAGGCCTACAGGCCCAACATACTGCACTAACTGACAGGATATGTCTACAAGCCTCTATTGATGGATGTACCGTGATCGGAACAGGGCTCCGACCTACTCATAACCTATATACATATATACAAGATGTACACAAAACTCCTAGACCCGGCAACTCCGAAGGACGTGGAGCTTACCGATAAAGCTAAACTCGGGCAACATCTACTGAGGAGGTCTACCCGCCTGTCTGTCTAAACCTGCACACATGAATGAAGCGTCCCCGGAGAAAGGGACGTCAGTACGAAATAATGTACCGAGTATGTAAGGCAACAGAATAACTGAAAGCTGAAACTGAACTGATAATATAATAACTGAAAGTAACTGTGAGTCAAAGATAATCTGAAGATATGCTTACATGCTGATACTGACTCAACTCTCTCAATATAGTAAGTAAAATAACTATCCAGCCCTATAAGGCTCGGTATATATACAATTGTTCTGCCGTAGTAGGCTCGCTCATAGGCGCTCGACCATACTAGGCTCTGTATCTCGGCCAAATGGGCTCGTTCATAGGCGCTCGGCCACAGTAGGCTCGGTATATAACTTACCATCTGATCAGAGGTTGCCCAATAGGGGCCTGCTCATCGATTATAGCTCGATGGTAGTGAAAATAATGTGATACTGTATATATATAGACTCTCTGCTCTCTTGGCTGAAAGAACACAAAACTAAACTAAATATGAAGTCCCGATAAGGGAGAATGCTGTAACTTAGGAGATTAGGACAATGTACATAAATTCATGAATATGAACTTCTCTTTATGTCTCATTATCAAACACACGTAGTTACTGGATCATGCCAAAATGAAAGAAAAGTTTAGCCTTAACATACCTGGAGTAGGAAAAAATTCGTATGATATTCTTGAGAAAGATTGCATCGTACTCCCTTAAAATTGCAAAATCTCACGTTGCTTAAGATGCTATGAAATCTTTGTTCGAATTATTGAAGATCCATACCTTACTTGTTAAAGATTGCACCATACTTAGAGTCTTTGCTATTTTTGACTTGTTGAAAGATATGTATCTTTCTTTGAATTAAAAAGGCCTTATGTTTGAATTGGTGTGGTGTCCACTCTATGTGGTGGATTAACCACACCCCTTAATCTTTGAGTTTTGCCACATAACCCATAATGACTAAGAGTCATATATTTTGGTGGTGGCTTGCTGCCACGTGGGGGTGGGTGGGGGGTTAATCTTTATCCCATAATTCATTAGTTAATTAGATAATATTTCGTTACTCAATAATTAACCAATTACCCACATAATTAAGAATTATCTCAACTTACTTAAAATACTACTCACTTTTAACAGACCTTGTACACCTTACTATTATGGTCATGTAGTTCCTTGTATGGCACTAATCCATAAGTACCGGGTATTATAGCTCGGACCATATTTTATCCCTAAATTGCTAAACCTCAATGAAACTCATTTTCTTCGATTTGCTTACCCTCTCTCCTTCACGAATTTACTTATCACTTGTTTGAAATAGCATAATACTTATAATCTCAAAATAATCTCATTCACGAGCTTACGTCGATTAAATTACGGCGAAACTTTAACGTACGAAAATGCGGGATGTAACATCATTCCCCCTTTGGAACATTCATCCTCGAATGTTGACTGATGCACTTATCATTTTCATAACTTATGTCTTCTGAATGCTTTAATATTCTCCTTGCCATTTAGGCAGCTGTTCTTTGAATAAATCCAAAGGCCAGGGCATTCCCCCCCCAAGCCTCTTTCTCACACCACGACTTGTAGTCGAAATGCTTCTAATCTCGTAACTGTTGCTACCTTCTATCAAGCAGCCTGTACGACTCTAACTTTGTATGTGCGCCTATGCGACTCTTCTCTTCTCTTTCCTCCAGCTTTTCGCCAATCTCTAGGCTTCACTTTGTGTTCATATATAAAATTATGTCAAGTTGTCCCTCTGGGCATCATCAGCTTTACTTCATCTAAGTAGGTCATACTATACCATAATTCTTACTTCGATTAATCGTTACTGAGGTCTGCTACCAAACTCCAAGTTACTCTCGTTGCTTATCGTATATGCATAAAGCTAAGTCTTTTAGTGCTTCTTTATTACTGTTCATCTTAATATTGATGGCCTAATCTCATCTCGTACTTTGCATATTTTACCCATCCATTGTTGATTTACCTCAATATTGATCTACAATCTTCTATTGATAACTTGAAACTTCTTACGTAATATATTGCCACTAGGGCTTACACTGCATCGTGGAACATTTGAAGTGATCTTTCTGATCCACCTGGGGGTGATACTATACTTTCATAACCATATTTCATAGTATCCCAATGTGATTTTCCTCACGTGAGTATTTTAATCATGTACAATTCATGAAATCATTACTCAATCAAAGGCCCAAACGTCATCCTTCATTTATCACAATTACACCCTCATTCTACTACCAGAGCAGAATTCCATCTCTTCTAAATACTACTAGTCTTAGACTCTTTTGAGTTCACTCAGGCTATACTGAGCTTTCTATAACTTAGAGAGACCATTAGCTCCCTTGTTTTCATGGGCTTAATCCTGAGGACTTATCCATTCTCGTCACCTTCTCACTCGCCCTTTCTTATCCTTACTCCTGCCTTCCTAAACCCTTGTCGCTTTACCATACTTTAGCTTGCTACCTACACATATCTATTTTTACTACTCACAACCTTCCTTCAACTTGCTTGCACCATAGATGTCCTCGTGTTATTCTGGAACAGTAAGTGAGACATCACATCATCTCTAACTCTTCTTTACTCTTTTAACTAGACCTCTCGATACATAGAAACCATAGGCCAGAAAATATGCCACTAACGATGCCGTTATCATTCCTGGATACTGAGTCTCAGCGCTTCTGGCCCTCTATCTGAAGTATGGACTATTCACAACCTTCTGCATTTGAGTATCTCGTATGTTGTTCACCTTTACCTTACTTACCTTAAAATCTCGCCTCACATCTTCTATCTCTTTTATGACCTCCCTTCCACATAGGTATAATTCACATCCATGACTTGAAGCTCTATTATAACACTTGCACCTCTGGTGCATACACAATCCGGTTGGAGTTTCATACTGACTTCTTATGAGGCTGGTACTTTTCTAACTAGCTTTATCGTAGAGCCGTTATAGAATATTGTTGTTGTACTATCTCTCTTGTACCTCTGATATTAAGAGTGATTCTGCAATGTTCTCAATCATGATGTCTAAAAGTTTTTGGGTCCAATAATCTGACTCCTGATTTGTTTCGTTGATGTAACTCTTTAGTTTCCTCTTCCTTCTGATCAACCTTCGTGTAGGCTTAAGCTATCTTCCGATCTGCGGCTCTTGGTATTAGTTATTACTTTAGTCTTTCATAGCCGCTATGGAATATCTGTGATACCATTATCTAACAATTCAATCCCTTGTCTATGACCTGGACTCAATTCTTTCTTTTAACTCATACCAGAGTCTTCTACAGCTGTATGATTGTCAGCATATATGTTGCATGGATAATACGCCGAAATCTAAAGTGCATTCATAACGTAACTCACTCTGGATCACTGATCGAATAATTCCTTTCGTTCCTTCTCAACATTATTTAAATGTAAGCAATTACTTTTCCTGGTTTTTCTGCCCCCTTGTTGCATGCATACTTAGCTTATTACATCGTATACTCGACAGAATTTTTGATGTCCATCCTCGCCTATAATTATCCGTAGTTACTTACCTCCACGCCCTTATACTTGTAGGGTTGCTTCTGAGCTAATATTTTGACTGTCTTCCCAGTGGCACTCTCTTTTATTTCCGTAACACTCATACGGTACCTTTAACTATCCCAACTTCTATCTGAATATTTCTCCACGATCACAATGTTATATCTGTGAGACTGAATTCCCCATGTTGGGGTTCACTACGTTTATCTTGCACGATCTGCTGATTTGTCTGTATCCTCTTATCTAGCGATAACTAGGCTCTTCCTAAATCAACTACCAACTACTCGTTGGCCCATTCTCATATCAATATTTCACGTAATCTTTCTTGGATTTTTTCCTTTGTCTTAACTTACGTCTCGCACTGGTTCCTTATCTATCAATAACATCTCGGGTAGGAACCCTTACTTCCTCTACTTGACGTCGTGCTTGCATAAAGTTCTGGAATCATAGCATAGCTGTAGGATTTGAATGAGTGCAATCTCATCCCTTTCTCATTTTTTTCGCATTCTTCCTTTACCATTCCATAGTTACTAGAACCACTTAATTCTGACTTAATGCCACATCAATCCATATTCCCCCCTTTTAGGGGAGTACTAACATTAGTGCTACGATGATCTACGTATAAATATTTTACCTCTTCATCTTTGGCATTTTTTCACATCTTCGATGACCCTTACTCGCCTTGCGGTAATCCTTCTGCACCAAGGATAACGAAATTCCTTACTCATGAGGGTGACACTTAGTGTAACTGGCACATACAGTCCCTTAAACTTAATTTTGCTCACATTTCTTGCTTTAGGGAAGCGTCTTCCTGAATGACCATTCTCTGAATTTCTCATGAATCTTCTTCTGTTGTCCATTCTATTATCGCCGGAGCGCAATCTGAAATTCTCATGATGCCAACCATTATCAAATCACTCAATCCCCAATTCATGTTTAGTTTATCTTGTTCACCAATCAATTCTTATTTCTATTACTCTGGGTCTAACTTTTCCTTGTGGTAATCACGTTAGAGTCACAAACTTATTTCTCGAAATGAGGATATGACTTTATGACCTATACTCTTTTGTTGCCTCAAGTCCTATCACCTCTCGTCTCTTCCTTTACTTGACTATAGACTATGTAATACTATCATTGTTTTTTTTATCTACCGTTGTCATCCAGGTATCACATCTTACTCATAATGCTTCATTATCTCTCTTCTAATTTCCCTGCTAACATTTCTCTCTATCACTTTATTCTGAAAACTTTAACAAGACGTTCTTTTGCTTTTAGCTCCCCTTGCTCCATCCACTGACTCTTCGGGTTGCTTAACGTTCCCGCTCTACTAAGGACGGGAGCCACACTTAGGTAATATTTATCCCTTCAAGGCTTCCACTACCTATCTTTGTAGTGCTCATATCTAGTTGTACTATTTTAGAGTGCACCATCTGGATGTCTCACAGGGAAATCTATTTAGCACATTTGGAACATCCTTCGGAAAGGTCAACTAACGCAAACAATCCATCCATCATTTTGGGTTGCTCTAACCCAATCCGGATCCTGATACCCGTCCTTCTATTACACTACTTTTGTTAGCCCTCATAGGGTATAACTGAAATGGGTGTGATCAATTGTATATATCTCCGTTACTGTTGAAAGTAACTCAGAATGCTTATATTTTTCTACTTGAATTGTAAATACTGTTAACCTTCATTAACTGGGTACCTCGTACCCTTCTTCACCTTGATTCTTTTACTTGCTGAAGCTTGTGTCTATCTTTCGATTCTCTTATTCCTTTTTACCATATGAGTGGATAGATATTCTTGCCTTAAGGCTTCTTATAAAGAAGCTTACACGTCTTAGTACACACATGGTTTGTTCAAGACCTCACATTTACTCATCATACGCATGATGCAAAAATCGAGTTCCTCTGACTCAACTCTTCCACAACCGTATTCAATCCCTTACCAACCATCTTTTGGATGTAGGTATCGTCTTATTACTAATAAAATAGAATTTAGGAATTTGAATTCCTACGACTGAGCTCTACCACACGATCTAGAGTAAGAAAAAGAGTGACAGTCCTAAATGCCCTGTAGCCTCCTCCTTATAAGTGTGGTGTACAACACACCAATAAACAAGACTCTACTAGACAAAACTTGTAGACTCCCTAGGACAGAACTACTCTGATACCAATGCATATGTCACGCTCCGAACCTGGGGGGCGAGACCGGCACCTGGTGCCCCACCTATCCTTGCGTACCAACTTACGACTAAGGGAATATGAACATACAATGTCATACTTTGGTCATGGACCATATTGCAAGAAAATTTGCGAAGCAAAATATAAAACTGAATGGATACCAAAGCTGACTAAACATCAATATAAAGCTGGGCCGACAAGGCCCGTCATAACTACTACAGTTGACAAACCAACAAAACATATATACAAGGCCTACAAGCCCAACATACTGCACTTACTGACAGGATATGTCTACAAGCCTCTACTGATGGATGTACCATGATCGGAACAGGGGCCCAACCTACTCATAACCTATATACATATATACACAAGATGTACACAAAACTTCTAGACCCGGCAACTCCGAAAGACGTGGAGCTTACCGATAAAGCTAAACTCGGGCAATACCTACTGAGGAGGTCTATCCGCCTGTCTATCTGAACCTGCACGTATGAATATAGCGTCCCTAGAGAAAGGGACGTCAATACGAAATAATGTACCGAGTATGTAAGGCAGCAGAATAACTGAAAGTTGAAACTGAACTGATAATATAATAACTGAAAGTAACTGGGAGTCAAAGATAATCTGAAGATATGCTTACCTGCTGATACTGACTCAACTCTCTCAATATAGTAAGTAAAATAATTATCCGGCAAGGCTCAGTGTATATACAACTGCTCTGCCGTAGTAGGCTCGCTCATAGGTGCTCGGCCATACTAGGCTCTGTATCTCGGCCAACTGGGCTCGCTCATAGGCACTCGGCCACAGTAGGCTCGGTATATAACTTACCATCTGATAAGAGGTTGCCCAATAGGGGCCTGCCCATCGATTATAGCTCGATGGTAGTAAAAATAATGTGATACTGTATATATATAGACTCTCTTCTCTCTTGGCTGAAAGAATACAAACCTAAACTAAATATGAAGTCCCGATAAGGGAGAATGTTGTAACTTAGGAGACTAGGACAATGTACATAAATTCATGAATATGAACTTCTCTTTATGTCTCATTATCAAACACATGTAGTTACTGGATCATGCCAAAAAGAAAAAAAGGTTTAGCCTTAACATACTTGGAGTAGGGAAAAATCCTTATGATATTCTTGAGAAGGATTGCACCGTACTCCCTTAAAATTTCAAAATCTCACGTTGCTTAAGATGCTATGAAATCTTTGTTCGAATTATTGAAGATCTGTACCTTACTTGTTGAAGATCACGTTGTTTCAGATTGCACCATACTTAGAGTCTTTGCTATTTTTGACTTGTTGAAAGATATATATCTTTCTTTGAATTAAATAGGCTTTATGTTTGAATTGGTGTGGGGTCCACTCCATGTGGTGGAATAACCACACCCCTTAATCTTTGATTTTTGCCACATAACCCATAATGACTAAGAGTCATATATTTTGGTGGTGGCTTGCTACCACGTGAGGGTGGGGGTGGGGGTTTAATCTTTATCCCTTAATTCATTAGTTAATTAGGTAATATCCCATTACACAATAATTAACCAATTACCCACATAATTAAGAATTATCTCAACTTACTTAAAATACTACTTACTTTTAACATACCTTATACACCTTACTATCATGGTCATGTAGTTACTTGTATGGCACTAGTCCATAAGTACCGGGTATTATAATTCGGACCGTATTTTATTCCCAAATTGCCAAACCTCAACGAAACTCATTTTCTTCGATTCGCTTACCCTCTCTCCTTCACGAATTTACTTATCACTTATTTGAAATAGCGTAATACATATAATCTCATTCCCAAGCTTACGTCGATTAACTTATGACGAAACATTAACGTACAAAAATGCGGGATGTAACAGCATATAACAAAAGTACCAAGTAACATATTAGAATAGATGCATAGAAAGCATATTGAATACATGAAATGACGCAAAGGATTTACATAAGAGATCGAGATTTTACCTTTACGCCCAACTCATCAACCAATACCAGCATAAACTGACACTCATAAAAGTCTCTCAACTCTATATTTATGCCACCAAGAGAGAAACATGTGAGGGCGGTGACCCTATGGGGGTGGATCCATATCCAAATACTGCACAACAGAAACCTCGTGCCATATCAATGTCAATATCACAACCGCACAACATAAACCTTGTGCCATCATAATACCAATATGCTCATAATGTCCAAATGTTCCATAACCATAACAATTCTAACCAAGTCTTTCATCTCTAAGAATTTATGCATATGCTCACGAAATAACCAATAAGATTCACATGGACATAAGAAATATGGGTGCATATGTGTGTTCAGGATATAAAGTTATCACGACCCAAAATCCACTAGTCGTGATGTCACCTAACTCGTCCTCTAGGTAAGCCAACTAATAATCAACACAATTAAATTGAGAATAATGAGGGATTAATAAATGAAATAATTGAAACTTTATACAATAACCTAAGGACTGGTAGTACAAGTCATGAGCCACTAAGACTTTAGATTTATAAAGGTGCTATAAAAATATTAACGACATCTGTTTGACATATACATAAGCAGAACTCAAATCTAAAAGGACAAGTGGTAGTTATGACTAAAATCAGGTACATCTTTAATGACGACTCCCACCATAATCAGCGGCATCAGCTCCAAGATATGCACGCAAGGTGTGGATATGTAGTATGAGTGCAACCGACCCCATGTACTCAATCAGTAACAAACCTAACCTCAGATTGAAAGTAGTGACGAGCTTGGAAAAAGGCTAGAGTCCAACACAATAGCCAATAACAACTCATGATAATATAATGAAGACAGTAAATGTAAATAACATAAAAGGCATTATGCTCAGCTCGTTCACAGCTATGGAAAAGTAGACATGCTTTTCAAGCATAACAGTCAAATACCAAATCTTACCACTGAAATCAATTAAACATGTATTTATCAAAAAGGACTGTATTTTCCAATTCACAACATTAGAAAAGTCTTTTCGTTTACCAAATAGCATGAGGAAAGTGCATCTCTATGCCTACATGTCAAATATACATGTCAAGTCATCTAATGCCATATCACTGTCTAGTGTAAGGAAGGTGCATCTCTATGCCTACATGTCAAATATACATGTCAAGAAATCAGTTAACAGTGAAATCATTAAGTACACACAATCTTAGTACACTCCCAGTGCCTGGCTCAAATTCCCCACTTCATCACACACAGTATATACATGTTAAATCAACAATATCACCGTGGATCCATTAAAATAATCACACTTAGCACTGTACGACTGCCCGGCATAACTTCCCATCATCCAACACGTGTAAATAACGTTGTGCATACGCCCACTGCTGGCATGTCAAACTCCAGAGGGGCAGATCCTACCCAAGAGCTAATTATAATCACATAGCGCAAATAGTGGGGCCTGATGCACGCGTAGCTTCAAATCAGTACAGCTTAGCCCATTATAGGACCTCGCATATGAGTCACCTCAATATCAATATAACCGTTAAGGGATGCAACCCAATGCATATATCAATATAAATACGGCTCTATCGCCCATATTAGTCACCATCCGCTGAAGTCTTAATATGAAGAAATCTCACAAAAACACAATCCAACTATATAACACTAATTATCACAATATGTCTCAAATATAGTTCAAAATCGTGTCACGTACAAGGACATCAATATCATGTGAGACCTCATATCAAAAGTGCACAAAGATATAGATATAACATGCGGATGTAACTATCATGACTGTACAAAATAACATGCGGATGTAACTATCATAGAGATATAACATGCAGTCACCTAAATGGAGAAAATATGATATCAAAAAAGCATGATAGCAAAACAAGGCATATAATAACCTAAATACTACCCGGATCATGAATACCTCGGTCCACGCACCCACGCCCATCACCTTGCACATGCGTCACCCCCAACCTATCTAAAATATCATAGTTCTCAGGGATATTTACCCTCAAATCCAAATTTAGATATGTTACTTACCTCGAAAAAGCCAAATCAATTATCGAGCAAGCCAAACAATACTCTAGAAATGCCATCCCGCACGAATCAACCTCTTAACGGCTTAAAACTAGCCAAATGCAACACAAAAACATCAAATAATGTTATAGGAAACAAATCCAAACGAAAAAGATCAAATCTTTAATCAATTACTCAAAGTCAACAAAAAAGTCAACCCAGGCCCGCACCTCAGAACCCGACAAAGCTCATAAATTCCGACAACCCATTCGATTACGAGTCCAACCATACTAATTTCACTCAAATTCGACTTTGAATCGATGTTCAAAACTCAATAATTCACTTTAGTAAAGTTTATACAAAAATCCCCGATTTCTCTTTTAGCATCATCAATAAAATAAAAGATCGAAGATAGAATCATGGAATACAATCAAAACCGAGTAGAAAGTACTTATCCCAATCCATGTGGTGGAAATCCTCTCCAAAGTCGCCAAAAACCAAGCTTCAAGTCTCAAGTAGTGATAAAATAAAACAAAACCTCGATATATAGTAAGTCTGCCCAAGAAAGTCGTACCTGCAACCAATTTCCCGCTTTTGCAGAACCGCATGTGTGGCCCAGACTTCGTTTCTGCGAAAACATCCCAACTCAGCAACTATCGCTTTTGTGGTCGCGCTTTTACGTTCAGGGAAGCGCACCTGCGATCGCGTAGATGCGCTCAAGCCCCCGCACTTCCTGCCTTTACGCCCACCATGCAACTCTCATTTCTACGATAACATGTCCACATCTACGGATTCGCATCTGCATTCAAACTTTCGTAGATGCGGAAAGACCAGTACCAGAACTTCTTCAGCAATGCAACATGAGACAGAATGATCTGAACCACGTACGAAACTCACCTGAGCCCTTCGGGAACCCTTCCGAGCATACCAAGAAGTTCCAAAACATAACGCATACCTACTCGAGGCATAAAATCACTCATAACAACATCAAAACTACGAATCGCACTTCAAATCAAACTTGATGAACTTTTGAACTTTCAACTTCCAAAACTCATGCCTAACCATACCAATTCAGCTCGTAATGACTTCAAAATTTGCACACAAGTCTCAAACGACATAACAATCCTATTCCAACTTTCGGAATGATAATGCAAACCCGATATCAACAAAGTCAACTCCCATTCAACTTAAGAACATTCTAAACCTTCAATTTTTCATCTTTTGCCAATTCGTGCCAAAACCTTCTAGAGACATCCAAATGCAATTCCGGGTATACGCCCAAGTCCAAATTTGCCATCCAAACCTAACGGAACCGTCAAAACTCTGATTCGCGGTCAAAAACATAAAATTTAAACTTGGTCAACTCTTTCAACTTAAAGCCTCTAAAATGAGAATCACTTTTCCAAATCAAATCTGAATCACCCGAAAACCAAAACCGGCAATACACATAAGTGATAATACAATATACAAAGCTACTCATGTCCTCGGGCTATCGAACGAAATGCAAATGCTCAAAATGACTGGTCGGGTCATTACATTCTCCCCTACTTAAATATACGTTCGTCCTCGAACGTGCTAAGACTCGTTCCAAAGCCATCAAATCACTATGTATACTCACCATGCACATACACATGGGTGATCCAACGTCACCCCAATCCATGTAAACCTGACAACACAATATAACTAAAGATCCTTACATTAACCTTAGTCTGTAAACCTTAGTACCCAATTTCTAACATTCGGAATTCATTATAAGACTCGATTCTCACATCTGCACATTGCATAAGTCTGATCAAGCTATATCAATCCATAACCATAACCCAAGACATAATCACATGATGTACCACATATCTCAAATATTCATAGCAATAACTTCCAACAAGAATAGCTACTCAATAGCAAACTAAGTATCTGTAACAAACCTCATATCAAATAAAACCTTGTTCTAAACCTTCGTACGCTGCCAAATGATGAAAGAAACATGTAGAAACTCACAACCACCCATTAGATCAAAAATTCGTGGAGCTCTCACACCCGATATGAACCATTGCAAAATTCTGAGCTGACTAATGACATTATTCTTCCAAACACACCGTAATCAAACCCGATAACACTCATTCCAGGTACAGTGTCCTCATCTCATCAAATACAAGATGCCCTTTTGACATGCCACCCCAATACTACTTAAAGCCACAAACCGTGCAACCCGTACATCAATAAGCAATAACTCAAATGTACCAAAACATGGGAAGAGGGTCAAATGATAGAACCGTCTTACAAGCTCAACAGATACCACCACAAGCCCAATGCTATGAACCCATCACACATAGTATAACCAAGACACACGGATCTAACACAAAGGATCATATCCCAACATAACTCTGCCGCAGTGTGTGACCCAATCCAAACACCGGTCCACATGAAATACCTCAAGCCATAATGCGCAAAATCAACAACTATACGCAAATAAATAACAAACACACCAAGTGCATGACCATAACCATAGAGAAATGGATAGCACAATATACCACAACCTGGAAAGACCACAACTAATGCGCAATCAACCATTCAACACCCCAAGATCCATCTCGCTCGAATTCCGCTACAAGGCCCAAACAGAACCGTATCATGTGTGCAAATAGTCAATAGTCTCAAGACGCATCGTAGCCTAGAAGAGTAACACATAGACTATATCAGAACACGAGAAAGCTCAACTCTAACCGAATGACAAACCCCTCAACAATAGTCATGTTGATTCAATGAATCTAACCCGGTGTAGAATACATGTCCTTATTAGGCCTTCCAATGGGCCCTCAAATCAACTCCGATCATCCCAAAATAGATAAATAACTCTCTAAAAGACCACAATAACCTAATCACAACACATTCTACCAGCCGGCTAACTTGGTTATATCTTTGCAGTCCGCAACAAAGACACAATATGCCTCTGAACTCCTTGTCGCGCCCTGTTTTCTCGCAAAAGCGGGTTTCGACACGTGACAACTCTTTTAAAGTGGGTACTAAAAGAGAAGAGTCGTCACCTAATGGTTTAAGTAGGGCACATATTTGCATATAACTCTGTTTTAGCTATTCTGGTTACCAAATATCGTGTAAGGGCTCAAATTACTTCAAAGAGAAGGTGTTAAGCACTCTTCGAGGTCCACAACTATGCATCCCGACCGAAATTTACACTATGTGGATTAGATAATTAAGCTAAATGATAAGCAAAGAAAGGTATAGAAGATGAATGATCTATTATAACACATAAGAATAAATGATCGGTACAAATCTTAAAGATTACAAGGGTACAACTACACTGGTCTATGTTAAATGACTAAGTGTGAATAGCAAGTATAAAAAGAAAAGTGGGTCCTAAGCTTTTTAGCCTAAAGGATCACCCCATACAACATAAATAATACTTCGCAACTCTTTTAAGGTAGGGGTTGCTCATATTATTCAACAAGCACAGACTATCATCTCATGCTACCCAATTACTATGTTGAAGTTGTTACTTAAAGGCACTCTAATTCAACTCTAAACCATATCCTACGCGTGCACTACCTGTCCCATGCTTATGGTCCAGGAGGCTTTGGATCTACTATTAGGTAGTTCTAGACTCAGCATAGGTTGCTAAAAATGATAAAACTAGGCGACATTCAAAACAGATAGGACTTCACATAAAGACAATTAAAGGCCCATGTTAGCCTCCACACATAAACAACAAATGCATGCAGGCAGTTTAGGCAGTACATAGTTTTAGAATTAAGACTTAAAGCCCTATAGGCATGGTTTCTAGGTGATTCTAAATTCCAGCATCGTATATGCAACATTATTGTTCTTTCTAAATGGTTTAGATGAAGAGACAATAAGCTCTTTGCAAACTCAAGATTATTAGCGCTGATTTTATAAATAGGCATCTTAGGCAGGTGACACTGTCTTATAGGCATGATTTCTAATAGTTGTATAATTAGGCAGTGAAACAACTTTGAGAGTCCAGCATTAACGATGTTGATCTTATAAACAACTCTTATGCGAGTGACAACATTCTATAGACAGGATTTCTAACAATTGATAATTAGACTTGATTTTTATAACACTTTAGTCCTATAGGCATATCATCTAGGCGGGGCAGTGTAATGAGAATAACGGAAGTAGTTGATTAGTAGATTGGAATCCTATATTCATGATATCTGGATTAGCAGTACACTAAAAGCAATAAAAGCAATTGACCAATTGATTATTTGAAGTCCTACAAGTGAGGTGTGCATGATTCCTATAGGCATGATCTCTATTAGTATGGAACATACCAAACGAAATAACAAACAAGGCATGCTGAACGAAATAGCAAATATAACACACAGACCCTATAGGCATGTTTTCTACCCTTTCATGCAAAAATTAGAATACCCAGTCCCCTTTTTATTAATACCCTATTATTCGTTATTACATATTATTACATGCCCAAATAGAGAATACATGCTCAAATATTGCAAACTAAAATGAGTACAGGCCCAATAAGCATAGCAGGTCCCAAGAGGAATAACCCAACAACTTCGAGGTCTTCAATAATCTCATTCTTCACACAAAATAGCAAACCCAGGTCTAGGTACACCCCAGGACATTAGAGTGTATCGGCTGCATGACTAGAACACAAACCTACGCCAAGTCCAAAGGGGGAGCTAACTTACCCAACAATGCCAAACTTAACCATATGAGTAACAAATTATATATAAATTGATCAGACCACTTGAAGTCCACACACTTAGTTCTTAGGACTGTAACTAACAATAGTTTAAACCAGAGCAGATAGTCGAGATCACATGGAGTTATATACATAAGATGCTAGAAGTTCAAATGACAGGATGGAACATCACAAACTAACAGACAATCCCAACTAGAGTTTCAGGATATAATATGATCTAAGATCAACTTAAGTACAATCTCGACAGAGGAATCTTGCAGAATTACAGACAAAAGCAAGTAAAATAGCGGTTTTCATATGGAAATTTCTAGCATGAGGGTCTAGTACAAGTATGATCATAAAAGATAGGCTGATGAACATGGTCTGTAACAATCCACTCAACTGGGCATGAGGAATTTTAATATTATCAATCATACACGTAAGTTTAAATAGCACCAGGACTCATAATGGACAAGAATATGTCAAATATAGGTTAGACTTGCCTGCACTAGGCTTAATCACATATAGAAGAAGAGGCCTAATATTGAATTTCATTCTAGAATTCTTAGGCAGTATTAAAGAACACCAGATTAAACAAGGCAGGGAACACACATTAGTTTACAATTAGCAGGGAAAGCATGTTTGAGCTAATAACACGATCAGGAGTTAATTTTAGAAAAGTATTAAGTTGCACATGAATGACTCAAGAAGCATTAGAACATGTTCTGGGCATGACTCGACTTATCATAAGAATACAGAACAAGGCAAAGGCTAAACTCAGAATAAGCAATAGTGATAAGCATACGAACACATACATTAAGGAAAACAGGCTTAAGAAAATAGAATCAAGGCAACAAATAGGCAAGTTCGATTACTAGAAGGTATAGAGCCTCAAGAATAGCTTTAGAGCCTATAATAGCATATTGGGTCATAGAAAAAAAATCTCAGAACATAGATATGCAGTGAAGGAACTTAAACGAAAGAAAAATGAAATTGCAAGGGTCATAGGTACTTACCAGTCATAGATTAATGAACAAGTAAACAAGATGAATAATTGCAGCAATACCCCAATGTCAATAGCAAAACGAACAGTAGAACCCAGGAATCTCAGTACATCAAAGTTCCCAAGGGTTTCGAATGAACCCCGAGAAGTGCTTACACTGAGAAAGGTCCGATAATCGCATTTCGGTGGCCTTAGCTTTCAGTCGGCCAAAAGATTAAGCCTCAGAGTAGTATAAGACAAGTGAGAATAAGAGAATAGTAGTAATTTCATAGATTAAGCCCTCTCCTAGAGAACTAGGGGAGGGGTTTATATAGTAGTAAAATTTAAACGAACGAACAAGGAAAACAGTCAATCAACATATTAAAGGAAATACTATCATGCAAAAATCAATTTCGAATCACATTAAAAGATAAACCACACAAACCCTAGCTCGATAGAAATAAAAAATTGACTACATATCTTGGTGAATCGGCCCCATATGACCTTGCTATGAATGTATACAGATGAAATACCGTCTAGATCATGGAGATTGAAGATGATTTCACATGATTCAAGGCATGTTTCTTGCCAAAAATAGGCAAGTACTAAGTGATACCATGATTGTGTAAGTAACACGAAGACAGAACATATAAAAAAGGAAAATCATAGAGGGATTCCATATTAAGGTCGGAATCGGAGAGAATTTAAAGGTGTGGCGGCTAGGGTTTCTCAGAGATGAATGGAACAAAGAGTATTCTAAGGCGGATGGAGCGGGGAAATGGGATTAGGATTTGGGTGAGCGGATATGAGGAAAGATGGGGATTTATTATAGGTCGTTGATCATTTGAGATCAACGGCCAAGATCAAAGGGAAACGGGGCGGGTCGTTTACACGGGTCACGATCGGGTTCATTGAAAGGGTTGTCTGGTTTGGGCTTGGGGTTATTGGGCTATGTTTTGGGTCCGAAATTTACTCAAACATTGGGCCAAAGTTATTAAATACACGAAAATTATAAAAATAATTTATAAGAAGTAATTAACAAATAATAAAAATATTTTTTGTGTAGTAAGATGCTTGAAAATAATAATTTGACATTATAAAAATATAAAAATGCTATTTGGGCACAAATAATGTAATAAAAAATAATTATGTACAACGTATAGGCTATTATTGTAAAATTATGTAAATAGCTTAAAAATACAAATATAATTATATAAAAATGAGGTAAAATATTATGAAACATATATGTGGATGCAAATAATAAATTTGGATGATTCAGTCATCACAAAATAATTTAAAGGGGTAATTAATACATATTCAAATAATTTAAATGCAAGAAAATTAATTTTAAAGCTTTAAACATTATGGAAAATTATAAAAACTACTTGTATGACTCTTGTAAATTGGTGATGATGCAGGAATGATTTTTTAAAAGCATATATAACATTTATAAAAATATGAGGAAAAACATTGGGTATCAACAACTGCCCCTCTTTACCCGGGAATGATGAAAGAGTTGTCGGGTAAAGAAAATGATGACTAATTTTGTTCAAAGTGAGTGAGGAATGATTTGTTTTGAAAAAATGGCGGCCGAACCCTAGTTCTTGAATTGCCTACATATCCCTGGTGTTACAAGAATCAAGCCGTGTGTAGTTCTGGATCCAACGACCAATGAAACCGATGGAGTTGTTATAAGAGTGGTCGAGTGTTTTGAAAAGGATCTTTTGGATGTGATAGTGTCGTGAGTAACAGATGATTTCAGGTGGAGCTATG
Organism: Nicotiana tomentosiformis; assembly: GCF_000390325.3. Taxonomy (NCBI): domain Eukaryota; kingdom Viridiplantae; phylum Streptophyta; class Magnoliopsida; order Solanales; family Solanaceae; genus Nicotiana; species Nicotiana tomentosiformis. Next base: position 11,391,774 of record NC_090821.1, read on the forward strand.
AATACAAATCTGATCATTACGGATGTATAAGGAAAATATTTGAGTGGTTATAGAATAAAGGGTAATCAATTATTGATCATCAGTTACGTTTGAGGTGATCGAAGGATGTGAACGTTGTGAATGGAAAACGGAGCGAGAATTGCTCCTGTTTGTAGAACGGTTACCTCCCGAGTTACCTGCAAAACTTAAAACACGATGCATATGAATATATATGGGTTATTGCAAAAATTTAAACATGATGCAAATTCCTTTGGACCATGAGAGTTGTATTCGGACCATGAGGATGATGTTCTTAGACTATGATGTCCTGGGCCATGAAGCGTATGATAAGGGATTCGCAGGTCATGGAACGGTGTCCTCATCGGGCAATGATGATGGTGCCTCCGAACTATGATGCCTTTGAATAATGATATGCAATTTCGAGAGATCCTCAGGCCATGGCATGGATGTCTTCAGGTTTTGAGGATGGTGCCTTCGGACTATGACGCCTTCGAACAATGTGGCAATGTTTTATCCCATGAAGTGCAAGTATGGGGTAATATCGATCGTTGATAGAGGAAGCAGGTGATGCTTAGTAATATGCGAGAACGAGATGAGACAAGGCTTATTCTTGTATGAAACGAGGGCAGTGTTTTAGCCCGATGCAAAGAGTGGAGACAATTCTCAGTCTTATGCAGGGGGCAATTCTTAGCCTTATGTAATAATGGAGGTCGTGCTTAGCCTCATGCCATGATGAGGGTAGTGTTTAACCCTATGCAAGGACCAGAGACAATGCTTAGTCTCATGCAAAGAAAGGCAATGCTCGATCTTATGTGATAATGGAGGCAGTGCTTAGCCTCAAGCAAGGTGAGGGTAGTGTTTAGCCCAATGCAAGGAGTGGAGACAATGCTTAGTCTCATGCAAAGAAAGGCAATGCTTAGTCTTATGCAATGGTGAGGCAGTGCTTAGCCTTACGCAGTATGGAGGCAATGCTTAGCCTCATGCAGAGAATGGAGACGGTGCTTAGTCTAATGCAGGAAAGGCAGTGCTTAGCCTTATGCAATAATGGAGGCAGTGCTTAGCCTCATGCCATGGTGAGGGTGGTGTTTAACCCTATGCAAGGAGTAGAGACAATGCTCAGTCTCATGCAGGAAAGGCAATGCTTAGCCTTATGCAATAATGGAGGCAGTGCTTAGCCTCATACAAGGAATGGAGACAGTGTTTAGTCTCAAGCAAGGAAAGGCAATTCTTAGCCTTATGTGAAGAATGAGGGCAGTGTTTATCCCTTTGCAAGGAGTGAGGGCAGTGTTTAGCCCTATGAAGGAAGATTAACAGCTAAATTCAAGAAGGAAAAGTGATTCTTAGCTTGGCGCGTTTGTGTTTGGCGACTTCTGTTGGTGTGAAGATAGTGATGTTATTGTATGTGTATATTTGCAGACAATTTTGTTATGTCCATGGTGCCTGCATCCAAGGAAAAATTTTGAATTTGGAGGGTGGAAGGTTGGTTCTTGCTCCCGATTCCTTACTCTGCCTTTGCTCCTGTTTTGAGGTCCTGTTTGAGTCACCCCGGGTAACGTCTGGCTACCACAAAAAAATGAAATTTTCAAAAAACATGCATTTGTGAAAAATCGTTTATATAAAAAAAGTGGTTGTTTGGCATATGTGATAATGAATGAAAGCAAATAATTTTGTTGTATTGGTGATTGTGACACGCTTTTGAGACATTGCAACATCCTTAACTCGGATTTTGAGGATCTTCCTCAAAGTTCTGCCCCAGTTTAAATGCATACTTCTAGTGATACATTCCTTGGCAATTCTGAATACGTTGAGATCGGGCAAACTCGAGATCTTGTCCCAGTTTCTGACCATAAGGGAATGAATATTTTATTATGATGTGACCGAACCCACAGGGCTGCCTACTTATCCCCTCTTAAACGGGAATCAGGTCAAGTGTAGTTCAGGTTACATCAAATAGAAAGTGCAAACATAGTCTTAAACGTAATATCTCTTGACTGCATCCGAATTGATAAATTTTGGCCAATTCTCTCCATCCATCTCTACAAGTATAAGTGCTCCTCCTATTAGTACTCGGTGAACCATGTAAGGGCCTTGCCAGTTGGGTGAGAATTTCCCCTTTGCTTCATCCTGATGTGGGAAGATTCATTTCAATACCAATTGTCCTGGGGTGAATTGCCTTGAACTAACCTTTTTATTGAAAGCTCTTGCCATTTTGTTCTAGTAGAGTTGACTGTGAAACACTACGTTCATTCTTTTACCATCAATGAGAGCTAGTTGTTCGTACCGGTTCTGTACCCATTCCAGCTCGCTGAGCTCGGCTTCTTGTATAATTCTTAAGGAGGGGATCTCTACTTTGGCAGGGATAACAGCTTTGGTACCATAGACCAGTAGATAAGGAGTTGCCCCAGTTGATGTACGAACTGCACTGCGGTATCTGAGCAAAGCAAATGGTAGATTTTCGTGCCATTGCTTGTAGTTGTCCACCAGTTTCCTCAATATCTTCTTGATGTTCTTGTTGGAGGCTTCTACGACTCTATTCATTTGCGTTCTGTATGCTACAGAATTTTGATGATTGATCTTGAATGTTTCATACGTGGATTTCATCAGATCACTGTTGAGATTGGCGGCATTGACAGTAATGATTGACTTAGGTACTACAAACCGACAAACAATGCGGTCCCGGGCAAAATCTGCTACGACCTTCTTAGTTACAACCTTATAGGACGTGGCTTCAACCCATTTTGTGAAGTAATCTATAGCTACTAAAATGAACCTATGTCTTTTTGAAGCAGTGGGTTAAATTGGTCCGATGACATCCATGCCCTAAGCAGAGAAAGGCCAAGGTGAACTCATTGCATTGAGTTCGTTGGGCGGCACTCGTATTATATTAGCATGTATCTGGCATTGGTGACACTTTTGAACATATTTGATACAGTCTGTTTCCATAACCATCCAGAAATACCCTGTTCTTAATATCTTTTTCGCCAAAATGTAACCGTTCATATGAGGTCCGCAAGTTCCGGCATGTATTTCTTCGAGCAATCTAGATGCCTCCTTGGCATCGACACATCGCAGTAATACCAAATCAAAAGTCCTTCTATACAAAATTCCTCCGCTTTGAAAGAAATGGTTGGCAAATCTTCGAAGCGTGCATTTCTCAGTGTGTGTAGCATTCAATGGATATTCTCCTTTTCCGAAGTATTCTTTGATATCGTGGAACCATGGATTTACGTCGAACTCTTCTTCAATATGAGCACAATAAGTTGACTGCTTATGAATTCCTATTGGGATAGGGTCGATGAAATTCTTGTCTTGATGTTGTATCATGGAAAACAGGGTGTCTAATGTATCTGCAAACTCATTCTGGATCCTCGGAAGATGTATGAATTCTATCCTTGTGAACCTTTTGATCAACTCCTGTACACAATGCAAGTATTGCAATATTTTGGTGTTCTTAGTGGCCTATTCTCCTAGTTCCTGGTGTACCAATAGATCAGAATCTCCTATTACCAGCAACTCCTGAACGTTTATGTTGATGGCCAACCTGAGTCCCAAGATGCAAGCCTCACATTCTGCCATATTACTGGTGCACAGGAACCTGAGTTTTGCGGATACCAGGTAATGTTGACATGTTTCTGATACTAAAACAGCTCTGATGCCACTCCCTTGAAGTTTTCTGCTCTGTTGAAGAACATCCTCCAACCTCGTATGCTTCGGTAATATATTCTCCTACAAATGACACTGCCTAGTCGGGAAAATACGTCTTCAATGGTTCGTATTCTCCGTTTATGGGATTCTTCGCCAAGTGATCAACCAATGCTTGCCCCTTGACTGCCTTCTGAGTCACGTAGAACATGTCGAATTTGCTTAGCAATATCTGCCACTTTGCTAACTTACCCGTAGGCACGAGTTTATGAAAGATGTATTTTAGCGGATCCATCCTTGATATGATATGTAGTGTATGCGCAAAAATAATGTCTCAACTTTTGGGCTACCCATGTCAAAGCGCAGCAGGTGCATTCCAACAGAGAATATCGGGCCTCGTAAGGTGTGAACTTCTTGCTCAGGTAATATATCGCTTGCTCCTTCCTCCCAGTTCCGTCATGTTGTCCTAGAATGCTGCAGAGGTCTTCCTAGTTCTAAGGGGGACCAACAAGGGCGGTTTAGATAAATACTCCTTGATTTTGTCGAAGGCTTTTTGGCATTCTTCAGTCCGGCTTGATGCAGCATCTTTCCTCAGCATCTTGAAGATCGGCTCACATATCACCGTTGATTGTGCTATTAAATGACTGATATAATTGAGACGTCCTAGAAAACTCATCACATCCTTTTTATTCTTTGGCGGTGGCAAGTCCTGGATAACTTTAATTTTTGACCGGTCTAACTCAATACCTCGGCGACTGACGATGAAACCTAGAAACTTTCCAGCAGGGACTTTGAAGGCACATTTTGTTCAACTTCAAGTTGTATTTTCGAAGCTGATCGAAAAATTTCTTCAGGTCTTCTATGTGATCCGAACTCCTTTTAGATATGATGATAACATCATCCACATACATCTATATTTCCTTGTGTATCATGTCATGGAAGATAGTCCTCATGTATGTGGCCCCAGCATTCTTCAAACCAAATAGCATCATTTTGTAACAATATAATCCCCATAGTGTGATAAAGGCGGTGTTTTCAGTATCCTTTTCATCCATCCAAATCTGATGATATCGTGCGAAGAAATCTACATATGATTGGAGTTCATGCTTGGCACAATTGTCAATCAGTATGTGTATGTTAGGAAGCGGAAAATAATCCTTAGGACTTGCTCTATTTAGATTTTGATAATCGACACAGACTCTAACTTTCCCATCTTTCTTCGGAATTGGCACGATGTTGCCTAACCAGGTCAGGTATTCGACCACTCGAAGAACTTCAGCTTTGATTTGCATGGTGACCTCCTCTTATATCTTCAGACTCATATCTGGCTTGAACTTTCTGAGCTTCTGCTTTACCGGTGGACACATGGGATTGGTAGGTAGCTTGTGAGCTACTATGGATGTGCTTAACCCAGTCATATCATCGTAGGACCATGCGAAAATATCCTCATATTCCCTTAGGAACCTGATATACTCTACCTTCTCTGACGGTGGTGGATGAATGCTTATACGAGTTTCCTTGACTGTTTCAGAATCCCCTAGGTTAACGGCCTCAGTTTCCTCCAAATTAGACTTTGGTTTGTTTTCAAAATTCTTTACTTCTTTGACAATTTCTTCAGGTATTATATCATCTTTCAGATCTTCCGAATCAATGTCCATATGTTTCATTGTCTCATTACATGTCACTGTCGTAGGTTCATCAGGATATGTAATAATTATGTTGAAAAGAATGTGGAAAGATAATAATAAATACGAAAAGCAATAATGCATTAATAAAACTTTAAAAATATCAACAGGTATGACACGATGACTCGAGTAATTATTTTAAAATAAAATACTGAAAATATCTTAAATGCTCAAAACAATTTAAAAACAAGTCATGCTAATTTGCCATGCTACCTAGGAACTCGGTGAGCCCGGGATGGTGCAGCGGTCCAGTTCTTGAGAATAACTCCTTCTTCCATTATCTGAATGGTAAGATCCTCCTCCTCTTCCTCTTCCTCTTCCTCCTCAACAATTGCACTGCAGTCCATGTCTTTTTCATCTAGAAACAGCTTCCTCACACCGGCCAAAATCTCATCTTCCTCGGATCCCCACATTATTTCAGCCTGACAGTATGTCTGGTGCAGAGGTGGTATGGGTTGTTCCAGTGGATAATAAAGGGCACGCCATGGCGGTATCCAATCCTGATGTTCTTGTACGGTATATTCATATCCGAATCCAAAGTTCGCGTCATGATACTGTGGTTGTATGGGTTTAGTGATCCCCTAAAGCTTTTTGTCGAGACCTTTTCCTATTTCATATCCCGCCCATAGGAATATGCTTTATATCTTCTTGCTCCACCATCGATCATTTTCAATTACGTTCACACCCTTAATGCGGTGATATGTTTCTCCACCCAACTTTCTCATGTTTTCGATGACTGGAACGGTCTGGTTAGTGTAGATAGGGTTGCTTCCGTCTCCATGAATGATCACATCCTGATGATTCCACTCAGCCTGGTGCAGAGTAAAAGCCACTTCCCCAGATGCATGTATCCATGGTCATCCCAACAATAGGTTGTAAGTAGCAGATATATCTAGCACTTGGAACACAATATCAAACCAAGTCAGACCCATATGTAGATCAAGGTTGATTTCTCCGATAGTGGCTCTTTGAGATCCGTCGAACGCCTTCACATTCATGCTTCCCATTAGTATCTCGTGCATGACTTTACCTAATCTTTTTAGAGTGGTCAGTAGGCATATGTTCAGGCCCGAACCTCCATCTATTAGGACCCTGGAAATGAACTTGTCCTCAAATTGCACTGTGATGTGCAACGCCTTATTGTGACTCAACCCTTCTGGCGGTAACACATCTTCGTGGAAAGTTATTTTGTGAATCTCCAGTAATTGTCCAACCATGTTAGCCATCTCTCCACTAGTGATGTCAGCGGGTACATAAGCTTCACTTAACATTTTCATTAATGCATTCTTGTGTGCGTCTGAGTTTTGCAACAGTGATAAGATGTTTTAGGAGTGTCTCCCTCTTGATTGAGTCCGATGGACCCTTCCTAATCCCATTCCTCATTAGTTTTTATCACGTTCACCATTTCACCCCTATGATCCAGGAGAGGGTTATTGCGGACATTCGGTGCAGCTTTCTTTGCTTGTATAACCTTAGTGTCGATCAGTGTCCGAATCTTGTCTTTCAACATGCGACACTCTTCAATGGTATAACCCTTCATGCCTGAATGATAGGCACATGTTTTGTTGGGATTGATCCACTGGGAAGGATTCTCAACAGCAACAACAGGAATAGAGGTGACGTATTCGATGAGTTACTGTCTAGGAGTAAGGTTTCCACATATATCAGATTCTTTGATGAGTTCCTGGAACTTGGGTATATGGGTGGTCGTTGGTTGAGTTTTGGGGATCAGGAGTAGGTTGCGGTGCATTTTGGGGAGTGTGATAAGTAGTGGTTTGCGGTTATTGAGTTAGATGATGGTGATGTTGTTGAGGGGTTTGAACTAGTAGTGGGTTAATGTTTTGTGGAGGTGAGGGATTTTGATATTGGTGTAGTGCGGGAGGATTTGGAGCTATGGGTGGTGGATTCTGGTTTTGTGTGTTTTGTGGCGGTGTTTGGTTTTGGGTAGTTGGATTTTGCTGGTTGATTTCGGGAACATTGAGAGTAAGGGAAAGGTTTGCCAAATTTCGGACCTGCTCAAGCTCGCCCTGTAGTCCAGGATTATCTGCTCCAAACATAACACCGACTCATTCTGCCCTGGGGTGCTTCTACCATCTGAAGTTTCATCATTTTCCGCCACAGTAGCATTATCTTTCCGGATACCACTTAAATCATCCATATTCCCTTTGCCCTTGCCTTTACTTTTCGGGTCGCTAGGTGGAGAAGGAGGTGGAGGACCTCTGGATCTAGTGTGGTATGTTGATGATGCCAGTATACACGAACCAACCTTTGGGAGTGGGAATAAATAAAGAAATAAAAACAAAAAGGTAACCAAGTCAGTAAGGTGAAATAAAAGAGTGTTTGCAAATTTCATGCAATAATTCGCGTCCTAATTTTGGGGGACCTCATTGTGCCTGAGGTAGGCCTAAGCGACACATAGACTTGGAGAAAATTGATGCCAACGTTTGCTTCATCTCATTAGTGCGAAAATAGGCCAAAACAATCTTTTACTAGATCGACACTAATAATAATAAAATCACTAATGGCATTGAGCCTTATTGCATCCAAATCTAATCTACACTAAAAGCAGTAAAGAACATCATCTCCTAATCTTTTTGGTCCCTGAAGGACCTTCTCCATGCTTGGCTCTCTTGACCCCATCAATCATGTTTCCTAGATCACGCATGTCCAGCAATAAGTAAGCCTTTGCCAACCTTCCTCCTTCATCGTCGTTTATGCCTTGACAATCCCAAAGTCTCTTTCTCATCTTCCCTTCTAGCTCCATCAGCCCTTGCTCCAGGTATTCTAATCTCTCTGTTGACTTTGTAGCAATCTCTTTACATTCCCTTATCGCCTCCATGTTTACTTTGTGCTTCTCCAGATGCTTAGCTTCAGACTCGAACACCCTTTTGCGTAGCCTCTTGTACTTCACATGTGCCCCAACCACTTCATCTATGATCTTATCCTTCAGATTGACTCCTGGTTTGACGTCCCCAACTACATCGTCTTCCAGCCATAATAAATAGTAGTACATATGACCGTCGTGATACCTGTCTGGCTCAATAGTTTCTCTTTTCACAATGATCTTTTAGTTCACTCACTCGTGATTCTATCTTCGTGGTTAGACAGGCCATGATGCATGGGGTTGAGCGTTGGCCTGTTAAGAACTCTTATATCTAGAAGATGAAAGTAGCAGAAATGAGGATGATGAGGTGGATATGCGGACACACTAGAATGGATAAGATTAGGAATGAAGATATTCGGGAGAAGGTGGGCGTGGCTCCCATTGATGACAAGATGCGGGAATCGAGGCTCAGATTGTTCGAACACATACAAAGGAAAAGCCCAGATGCTCCGGTAAGGAGGTGTGAGCGGTTGGCTTTGGAGGGCACAAGAAGAGGTAGAGGACGACCTAAGAAGTATTGGGGATAGGAGATCAGGCAAGACATGGTGAGGCTTCAGATTTCCGAGGACATGGCTCTTGATAGGAAGTTGTGGAGGTCGAGTATTAGGGTTGTAGGTTAGGAGGTAGTTGAGTCTCCCTTACTTCGTACCTTTGTGAGGCTAGTCTTGTAGGGGTTTTGTCGATGTCAGCTAGTGGCATTGTTGTGTCTTACTACTCCTTTGTTTACCATAGTGTCAGGTCTATGTATTGTCTATCGCATTTGCTTTGCATCTACTTTCTTATTTACATTATGTTATTTTTTTTTGGTTTCTATTGGTGATACTGATATTGTCTCTTTTTGTCTTCGTGAGCCGAGGGTCTTTCGGAAACAGCCTCTGTACTCCCTCGGGGTAGGGGTAAGGCATGCGTACACACTACCCTCCCCAGACCCCACTAGTGGGATTTCACTGGGTCATTGTTGTTGTATCTTCATTTTTTGGTAATTGAATTATGAATTATAAAGAGAAATTGAGAGTTTTAGCCTAAAGTTTCATAGAGTGCACCGTGTTAATTGTGACTCGGTTATTTATGTGGTACTGTGTAGTTACCTAATCTTATTTGTATCCATGAAATCTCTACGGGTTAGAGTAATTGAGTTGTGATCCATGTTAGAAACCATGTATAGGCTATATGCTTATCCTCTTGGGACCCACTGAGGTCATTTCTGCTGTTGAGTTATTTGCTTACATTGCAATTACATACTCGGTCATACGCATTCATTTGCATATCATATCTTAGTCTTTGTTACCATTTATTGATACATCACATCATCATTTTGGCCTTATTTTTCATGACATTGTGAGCCCGAGAGACTGGAGAGATTGTTGATTAGTGAGGCCTAGGGCTTGATGGTGAGGATATTGATGGGATCGGGTTGCACGCTGCAACAGGGATTATTGATTTATGATGGGATCGAGTTGTACGCCGCAGCTAGTATTATTGATTTATGATGGGGATCGGGCTGCACGCCGCAAAATGTTTTATTTATTTATGCCATGATTGGCTTGTTATAACGCTTGGGCTGAAGGAGCCCCTCTGGAGTCTGTACACCCCCAGTGAGTGCAGGTACCCACTGAGTGCGAGTGCCGAGAGTGAGTGCCGAGTGATTAGGAGGACTGAGTGTCTGTGAGGACTGAGTGACTGTGAGGACTGATTGACTGGGAGGACTGAGTGAATTGATACTCTGAGAGTATGCATATGGTTATATCACTGAGTTGCATTGCATTCGACATGCACACTTGACATACAGGCATAGAGATGCATTTTTCTCATGTTGTACGACATTGCGTCATTCATGACTTCACATACACATTGACATATAGGCATAGAGATGTACTTTCCTCATGCCATTTGTAAATGAAACATTTACCTGTTGAAAGTTTTTGAGAAAAATCACAATTTTACAAACGTACTCGTATTTTGGTGATTTCAGTAAAAATTTGGGTTTTCACTGATATACTTGAAAAGCATGCTTATTTTTCGTAACTGTGAACGAGTTGAGCATCATACCTCTGGGTTATTTTCTTGCTTTATATTATTATATTATTATGAACTGTTGCTATTTATTGGAGTTAACTCGGACCCTTGTCCCAACTCATCACTACTTTCAACCTAAGGTTATGTTTGTTACTTATTAAGTACATGGGGTCGGTTGTACTCATACTAAACTTCTGCACCTTGCATGCAGATGTTGGATGTCAATGTTGATGTGCACGATGGGAGCTGGGTTTGAAGACACACCCGCGTTCTGGTCACAGCTTCTTCTTGATCTTGGTAGCTTTAGAATTTTAATCTGTTCATGTATATTTCAAACAGATGATGTACTTTATTTCATACCAGCAATGTAAATTCTAAATCTTAAAAGCTCATGATTTGTGCTACCAGTCCTTGGGAAAATTCTTGTATAAAGCAGTTGTATTTTCATTTCTTTTCTTAATAAATCTCATTTAAATTAGATAGTTGTTAATTGGCTTACCGGACGAGTTGGGTTATGTGCCATCACAACTAGGTGAATTTTGGGTCGTGAGAGGCATCATATGAGATTTTTGGTAGTGTTTGAGATGGCTTATTGCCCGAGCAGCTTGTACTGGGTAAGGCAAGATTATTGGACCTAAAATCAGTGCAATTAGATTTTTATAAGGTATATTAAAGAGAAAATATTGTTATTCCGTTTAGAATGAGGTAATGGTTCCTATCAGGAGGATAGACTCCATGATTTCTTGATTCGGCAGTTGGTTATGAGTTTCTACACATCTCTTCCCCCGTGGCAGTATTATGAGGATTTAAAACCAGGCTTATATATATCATGAGGTGTGTTGTGGGCATCAGATTCGTGGAAGTGCAACTATTGTTGTCAGAGGATGTTGTTATAGTCAAGCGACTTATGTGGTGCTTGGTGTGATTTCTGCCGAGGAGCATGGTCATGTTAGGTGCAGTGTGTAAGGATTATATACGGTGCTCGTATGTTAGAATCAGGTCTTGTAGAGAAGTTCGAAGGTTGGAATTTGGTTATAAGGCTTATTGACTAAATAAAAGGGAGGATCTTCAGTCTGGCTTGAGCTAATGTGCTCACATTAGTTGTGGTGGTACGGGTAGGTGCACAAGGTGTTGAAAAGTGATTTTGGGGCAACTCCGGAGCAATTCTTAGCACGTTCGAGGACGAACGTATGTTTAAGTGGGGGAGAATGTAAAGACACGACCGGTCATTTTGAGCTCTAGCGTGTCGTTCAGCGGTTTGAGGCCTTGAGTAGCTTCACTTCATGTATCATGACTCGTGCGTATGGTTGGAATTGAATTTCGGGAAGTTCTGAGTTGATTCAGATGGAAAATTCTAATTTTGGAAGCTTTAATTTGGAAGAATTGACTAAGTTTTGACTTTTGAGGAAATGACCTTGGAATCGGGAATTGAAGGTTCCAATAGGTTTGTATGATGATTTCGGGCTTGGGCGTATGTTCGAGTTGAGTATCGGGTGGTCCGGGAGCATTTCGACGCTTATTATGGAAAGTTGGCATTTTGAAGGTTTTAGAATTTCATAAGTTTGGTTTGAAGTGTATTTTGATGTTATCAATGTCCGTTTGAGGTTCTAAGCCCTGGAATAGATTCGTATCGTGATTTGTGACTTGCACGCAAAGTTTGGCGTCATCCCAGAATGTTTTGATATAGTTCGGACGCATTCGTCGAAGTTTGAAAGTTTAAAGAAGGATTTCGATCGTCGATTCATAGTTTTGATGTTATTTGGTATGATTTGAGGCCTCGACTTAGTTCGTAATGTATTTTGGGATGCGTTGGTTTATTTTGTCAAGGTCCCGGGGGCCTCGGGTGAATTCTGGATGGTTAACGAATCGGATTGTTAGACTTAAGGAAAAGCTGGAGAATTATGGTTGCTGATGCAACCGCATCTGCGAAAGCTTCATTGATGAAGCGAGGCAGTGAATCGCAGAAGTGACTTGAAGTGAACTGGGTAGAGGTCGCAGGTGCCAAGAAATTCCTGCACCTGCGAGATCACAGATGCGACCACTGGAGTGCAGGAGCGGACAGAGGCAGTTGGGCATGGCTTCGCAGAAGCGATAGTTTTGTCGCAGAAGCGACATCGCAGATGCGAAATGCTTTCCGCAGGTGCGATGGGCTGCTGGCTATGGTCATCCATAGGAGCGAGTTTTGTCTCGCAAAAGCGAGATCGCAGGTGCGCCACTATGTCCGTAGGTGTGAAGCAGCGTTGCGCAGAATTGTTTTAAGACGGGTCCTTGCTCATTTTTCACTCCTTTTCTTCATGGGAGCCGACTTTGGGAGCAATTTTGGAGAACCATTTTCATCATCAACTGGGAGGTAAGCGATTTCTTCACATTGTAAGTTAATTACACGGATTCTATAAGGATTTAGCAGGGAAATTTAAGGAAAATTGTGGGATTTTGAAGAAAACCTAGAATTTGATATTGTTTGGATTTTAACCATGAAAGTGGACATGGAATTGAAAATACATTTTATATTTGAGTTCGTAGTGTTAAGGGTATAGCTTATCTTGAAAAATTTCGGAATCCGGGCACGTGGGCCCGGGGGTGATTTTATTGACTTTTCGAGCGAAGTTGGGAATTGTTATGAATTGATTATTATGAGTATTAGAGTATATTTTCATTGGTTTGCACGTTGTTTAACTAGTTTTTGATCGACAGACATCGGTTTGACGTGTTAGAGAGGCTTTGGAGAAGGTTATGGAACTTCGTAGCGAGGTAAGTCTTTTGTCTAACTCTGTGATGGGGAAACTACCCCTAGATAATGAATTTGATATTTTCTACTTGTTGCGGGGGCTACGTATGCACAAGGTGACGAAAGTCCGTAAGTATCTAGATTCATTTATGTCCGGGTAGACTTAGGTTCCCTCCATGCTATAACTGTACTGTTTCAGTTGTCCCTTGCCTATTAAATTTCTTTATTTTACGTTACGACTTGAGACTGGACTTGCGTTGAGTGATAGACTTGCTATTGTAGAGATTTGGCGAGCTTTATGATTAGCTGCAGAATAATTGTGCTCCTCTTACGAATTTCTTCCGCCCTATGCGTTTTCATCGAAAAGTTTTTCTTAAAATTCATAACTCACACGTTTATTCGCAAGTGGGGTCAATGACCCATTAAAGTTTCTTATTCTAAAGGGATCGGGCCATTCGCCTCAGCATGATTATGTACCACACACTCTCATGGGTGCAAGTCGTTTCGACAGTATAATAGATGCATCTATGGTTCGTGTTGTTCTACCTTCGACAATGCACACAGTATGATGGGATCGAGCCGTACGCCTCGACATTTTGATAAATACGCTTATGGAATCGGGCGTAATATTTGACAAGAAGCCATTGTATCTGTGAGTCTTTCCTGATTTGAATTGTGACGACCTATCTGGTGAGGTCCCTTATATATACTCCTGTTGAGGAGGTAACTGCTAACTGAGAGCTTGAATTTATTATTGAGAGGAGGATTGTACCACGCATTTATACTTGTTTATTTTGTTTGTTTACTCTACCTCAAGTCTGTTTACTTCCTACTGTATTTGATTTATTGGACCACTAGTAAGTATCGATGTCGACCCCTCATCACTACTTCTCTGGGGTTAGGCTAGATACTTACTAGGTACACGTTGATTTACGTACTCATGTTGCACTTTCTGCACTTATTGTGTAGGTATATATATGTTTCCGGTGGTCCTCTAGGTGCCGAGGCATGGATATTGCGAAGACTTTACGGTGAGCTGCATTTTATGTTACGATCCGCAACATATAGAGTCTTCACCAGAGTTATCTATATTCTCCTTTCTAATTTATATTCCACACGGATTTTGTATTTTTATTGTATTCCTTAGTTAAAGCTCATGTACTTGTGACACCGGGTTTTGGGGGTTCTTACTGGTTGTTCATCATTGTAGTTCACGTAAATATCATCATTTTACCCTATAAATTCTATTTTATACTACTTAATTAATGGAAATCGTGATTTCAAAAGTAATAAAAGTGAGTAATTAAGTTGATCAATCACCGTTGGCTTGCCTGACGTCGGCGTTAGGCACCATCATGCCTATAGTGGATTTTGGGTCGTGACAATGACTTATCCTACCACATTTGTAGCAAGCATTAGGCTTCTTAGATTTTATAAAATCTTTCCTATGCTTATAAGCACTCCTTCTCTTTTTCTTCCACTCAGATCTTTTATCAAAAGATTCTCTTTTTATGTCTATAAAACTCTTTCTTATGTCTATGAGACACATTTTTATTCTTAGGGATATCTATGGCGAACTATTCACAGAATTCCCCTAGTTGTTGTCTTTCATTAAGACGATGCTTCTTGATTTCCCGATTTAGCTTAATCTCATTACATAAAGCTAAACCTTCCTGTGTACATACACTTATAAGTTTTCCATAGGAATATGTATCATAGTTTATACTCATTGTTATTCCTCGAAGAATTTTTCTAATTCTCTCAGCAAAGAGCGTTGGGAGTCCATATATAAATTTGGACTTCCATTGAGTGCTATTACACTCTGGTAATTCCATGACTCTAGATAGAAAAATATCTTTATACCACCTAAAATATGTTAGAGTCTTACATCTAAGGTTTTGGAGCATAGTCCTTAAGGTCTCACTATTGTCTGACCATCTTCCTCAGAAGTATTCTATAATATTATGAACTAAATAATAGAAAAAGTTTTAAACATTCTATCCATTTTCTACTTTTATGGCGCTCATTATTTCTGCGCGTTGTTCATTTTTTAAATAATTGTCCCACCATCCTTTCAATTGGACAGTAAAACATGCTACTATCATGTCAGTAATAATTTTCTCAGAATTCTTATTAACCTTGTAGATAATGTTGTACATAAGAATTCTATGTATCTGAGTATAAATCTAGCGGTCAGTAAAACCATATATATTCCATTCATAGATTTCTGTACCGTTATAACTTTGTGAGTAATGACTAAAATATCGTTCCTCTAACAGTACATCTTGAGGAGTTGGCCTAGGATAATAGAACATCCTTTGGACCAGTTTTCGGATAAATTGTTTTGAGATCTTATTTATATCATCATGGACTTTTAGTATTCTATCCTCATCGGATAGATGCTCTAAATTTAAAGGACTAAGTTTGAATCCTTCAAATTGTTCATCTAATAACTTCTCCAGGTCCTCTAGACTTTTTAACTTAAAGCCTTTGACCTCGGGAGGAGGTTGGATACTTGCGGTAGAAATTTGCTATTTACATTTTGTAGTATCCTTCCTAGATATTTTCTGGACTTCTGTTATTACATTGTTCAATCTTTCATTAATAGAAATAATTTGTACACCCAGAATACTAATATAAATATTCGTGTTACTATTCTGCGTGAGCATAGTATTCAAATTCGTAGCAGTAATTTTGCCGGTATCATCTTCAAATAATTATGAAAAAGCTGTAAAATAAATTACTTTATCTTTTTCTCGCATTTGAAAAGAGCTTTGTAGAGGAAAAACTGATTTAGTGATTTCACTAGTGAGTTTATAATCTCTTTCTAACATGGAAATATAACCATCAACATATTTAGACATAAACCATGGTACAAAAGCAATCATTTTATTGTGACCACTAATATCATTATAAAAATTATTTTGGAATAAATTTATTAACTTCTCGTCGAAATTGTCAGAAAACCAATTTCTAAAAAGTTTCCATCTGGATTTTTTAAATTCTTCTTAAACAAATTTTCTTGCCGGCGAACCCGAACTAAAATCTATTTAGTTTCTATCCATTTAAACCATTGGAAAAAACCATATCGGATTCAGTTAGATTAGGAATAGCACTAGTAATATTATCTGTGCTAATTTTTATGACCTCTTTTCTGTTATTATGTCTAATTTGCTAAGTAGATGCTCTAGATAAAAAATCTGCAGTATAATCAACAGGTGAAATATAAGAAGAATTTGGTCTAGTTAATCTAGAAGAATAACTAATATTATCAGTTTGATCGGGTTCATTAAACTTGATCTTAACATGTAACGACACGACCGGTCATTTTGAGATCTAGCACATCGTTCGGTGATTTGAGGCCTTGAGTAGCTTCACTTCAAGTTCTATGACATGTACGTGTGGTCGGAATAGAATTTCGAGAACTTCGGAGTTGATTTGGAAAGAAAATTCTAATTTCGGAAGCTTTAAGTTGGAAGAATTGACTATGGTTTGACTTTTGAGTAAACGACCTCGGAATCAGGATTTGAAGGTTCCAATAGGTTTGTATGATGATTTTGGACTTGGGCATATGTTCGAGTTGAGTATCGGGTGGACCGGAAGCATTTCAGCGCTTATTATGGAAGGTGTGCATTTTGGAAGTTTAAGAATTTCTTGAGTTTGACTTAAAATGAATTTTGGTGTAATCGATGTCCGTTTAGAGTTCTGAGCCTTGGAATAGGTTTGTATCATGATTTGTGACTTGCACATAAAGTTTGGCGTCATTCAGGGATGTTTAAGTGTAATTCGGACGCGTTCGGCAAAGTTTGGAGGTTGTAAAGTTGAAAGAAAGATTTTGGCCGTTGATTCGCAATTTCAATGTTGTTTGACGTGATTTGAGGCTTTTACTAAGTCCGTATTGTGTTTTAAGATGTGTCGATATGTTTTGACGGGGTCCCGGGGCCCGCAGGTGCGAATCAGATTGGAAACGGATCGAGTTTGGACTTGGGAGAAGTGTTGAAGCAGCTGGGATCTGGTGTAATCACACCTGCGTGGAAAGGGCCGCAGGTGCGGCGTTATGGTCCCAGAAGTGACATTTGGACTGAGCTAGGATGGCTGCAGACGCGAGGATATTTCCGCATCTCCGAGCCCCCATATACGAAGGATGCTCCACAGAAGCAGAAAACAAGCTAGGTCGCAGAAGCGGAAGGTCTGCGCATGTGCGGGAGCACAGGAGCGTGGGGTGGACTATAAAAGTTGTCTCGCAAGAGCAGAATTTAGTACGCATAAGCGGATTTGCCTGGCTTGGAGAGAAACACACCTGTGATAGACTTTTCCGCAAGTGCAGAAAATCGACTAGGCAGATTGTTTAAAAATCGGGGTTTTGCTCATTTCACTCATTTTTCTCTTGGTTTGGGCGATTCTTGGAGAGATTCAAGGGGGGATATTCATCATCTATGGCAAGGTAAGTTAATCTCACCTATTGTTAGACAAATACATGGATTCTATAAGGATTTAAACATGAAAATTAGTAGAAATTGTGGGATTTTGGTAGAAAACCTAGAATTTGGTATTTTTGAATTTTGACCACGAAATTGGACATGGGATTATGAATAAATTATGTATTTTAGTTCGTGGTATTATGGGTAATGATTATCTTCGAAAATATTTGGAATCTGGGAACGTGGGCCCGAGGGTTGATTTTATTGACTTTTCGAGCGGAGTTGGGAATTGTTATAAATTGATTAATTATTGGTAATAAAGTATATATTTATGGATTTGCACATTGTTTGACTAGTTTTGGAGAGACGGGCATCAGTTTAAGGTGTTAGAGTGGCGTTGGAGCCGTCTATGGAACTTCGTAGTGAGGTAAGTCTCATTTCTAACTCTGTGAGGGGAAAACTACCCACAGGTGATGTATTTGATTTGTGCTACTTGTTACGGGGGCTAAGAACGCACGAGGTGAAGAGAGTCTGTACGTAGCTAGATTCATGTTATGTCCGGGTAGGCTTAGGTTCCCTCCAAGCTATAACTATACTATTTGAGTTGTTCCTTGCCTATTAAATTCCTTTATTTTACGTTGCGACTTGAGACTAGACTTGTGTAGAGTAATAGACCTGCTATTGTAGAGATTTGATGGGCTTCATTATTAGCCGTAGAATAATTGTACTCCTCTTACGAATTTCTCTTGTGCTATGCGTTTTTCCTCGAAAGGTTTTCCTTAAAATTTATATCCCACACGTTTATTTGTGTGTGGGGTCAAGGACCCGTTAAAGCTTATTATTCTAATGGGATCGGGCCATTCGCCTCGGAAGAATTATGTACCACACTCTCATGGGATCGGGTCGTTCATCTCGGCAGTATAATAGATGCATCTATGGTTCGTGTCGTTCGACCCTCGGCAGTGCACACAGTATGACGGGATCGGGTCGTACGCCTCGGTATTTCTATAAGATACTCTTATGGAATCGTGCATAAAATTTGACAAGAAACCAGTGTATCTACGAGTTTTCCTGATTTGGATTGTGACGACATATTTGAGAGCTTGAGTTTATTGTCCAGAGGAGGATTGTACCATGTATTTATACTTGTTTGTTTCGTTTACTTACTCTGCCTCACATCTGTTTACTTCTTACTATACATGATTTATTGGACCACTAGTAAGTGTTGATGTCGACCTCTCATCACTACTTCTCCGGGGTTAGGCTAGATACTTACTGGGTATGCATTTATTTATGTACTCATGCTGCACTTGCTGCACTTATTGTGCATGTACATATATGTCTGGTGGCCTTTTGATGCAAAGGTGCGGCTATTGTAGGGACTTTACCGTGAGCTACATTCCATGTTACGATCCACAGCATGCAGAGTCTCCACCAGAGTTATTTATATTCCCCTGTCAAATTTGTATTCCAGACAGATGTTGTATTTTATTATATTTGCTATTTGATGCTCATGCACTTATGACACCGGGTTTTGGGATTTCCTCCTGGTCGTTCATCATTGTAGTTCACGTAAATATTATCATTTTGCCCTATAAACTCTATTTCATACTATTTAATTAATAAAAATTATGATTTCAAATTAATAAGATGAGTAAATAAAAGTTGATCAATCATCGTTGGCTTGCCTGACGGCGGTGTTAGGTGCCATCATTACTTTTTAGTAGATTTTAGGTCGTGAAAGCTTGGTATCAGAGCGTTAGGTTCACTTAGGTCTCACAGAGTCATGATTAAGTCTAGTAGAGTCTTGCGGATTGGTGCAGAGACATCTGTACTTCTCTTCTAGAGGCTACATGGCTATTAGGAGCACTTCCCTTCTTGATTCCTCTTCGTGCGATTTGAATCCTTTGAATCTTATGCCTTTACTTCCTTCCTACTCAATCTTATGCGACATGGAACATTTGTTTTCAATTGGGCATCGAGGAGTTGTAGTGGTACTGCAGACGTGGTGCATGATGTTTTCCCTACGTATTCGGGCTGGCTACTATCGTCCCCTTGCGGAAGTTTGTTCTATCATTTCAGCTCAGTAGCTATATTTCTGATGGTTTTGAGGCTATGCACAGATTGCTATGACGTTCATGTGTTGTTATCGCACGGTATTGATTTAATGGTGGGGAGCTCGTTCATGTGTATAGGTAGTGAATAAATTGAAAGGAGGATTTCTCGGTGCATGTCTTAGAGGTTCGGCATTTAGTTCCAGCGGAGGAACGATAATCAGACTATGGATGTTCAGGCCTTGGTTGATGAAACGAGACTTGATATTTTCGAGTGTGGTGGAATTTTCATCTATGATGTGATATCGCCGTCCTTGTTTGAACGAATTAAGGTTCGCCGGTGTTATGGTCTTCTTTAATTTGCATTCGGGGCAGGGTGTTGTAAATTGGTGCCTGAGAAGAGGTTGTCAGAGGTGGCGATGTATAGCGGTTTCGGAAATTGAACTGGTGTTTCTAATATTGCTGGCTCGGGAATGATGATTGTCGAGGAGGCATAGAGTTGGTAGCAATTTATTAGTTCAGGTGCAGCAGATATGGATTTTGATTTGAGGCAATAATTAGGCAGTGAAGAATGAGGAAGGACATGTGGGAGGTGTATTGCGGTGGTTGAATTACTAGCATGTCAAAGTATAAAGAGCAGAGGTCGAGGAGTATCTTAAAGGAGGTGGTAACGGAAGTGGGAGTGGCAGAGTAGCATAATGATTCTATAGCAGGAAAACCACTTGCCTTGAGAAAGTTTAGGGTGATTTGGGAATCGTGATGAAAGGTGATTTGGTCTATGAATTTTATTTGGGATGGTGACTATTGTACCGAGGAATATTGAATGTGGCAAGTAGGAGTTTGCTTGAAATCAAGAGGGGTGTGAAAACTTGATTATCGTTTTGGGATGCAGCATGACTTCGAGTTTGGAGCGTATTGTCAGACTTTCAGTCAATGTCAATGGGGAAATGAACAGACTTATACAACTGGTGGTCGAGAGTGGGCTCATGAGGGTTTACTGATTTCGTAGTAGTTGTACCCAATGCAACGCCGTTAGGAGATGTCAGCATGGAATTCCACATATGGGTTATCTTCTGTGAGCAGGTTAGCAGTTGTGTGATGTTGATGAAGCTTCAATGAAAAGTTCTACTTGCTACCCGGTAAGAGGTCAAATATGTGATTGTGGCTGATGATTCAGAATGTTCATGAAAAGCTTAACAAAAGACTTCGAGAAATTTGGCAGGTTAACGGTGCGAGATCATAGTAACTGAGAAGGAGGAATCGTTGTGGGCTCTACTTTATGTGATGGTAGCTTAAAGCTAAGAGGAGTTGCCCACCGTCTACGATTGGATTGCATGGTTGTCTACTTGTGCGGTTTCTGGTTATTGGTGCATTGATGGATTATTTATGACCAAGAAAATAGAACATCAAGGGTAATTTGAGCAAGGAACTTGATGAATGTGTGCTATATTTATTCTTATTGCTTCGGGTGCAGGTTTTGGGAAGGATCGGAGTTTATGCTTCTTGTGGATGTGATGTACAAGGAAAAGAATTCAGCCAGTTGCTTCTTTGAGACGGTGTTCATGTGCTAGCAAAGCGTTGGAGTTCGGTTATATTCAGAACTAGGTCAAAGTGGGTGACTCTTAATAGTGGTTTTAATGGATTCAAGGATATAGGTCTAATTATTTCGGGTTCATTGTGTGGCTGAAGACCGGGATTTGTGC
This sequence comes from Nicotiana tomentosiformis, assembly GCF_000390325.3. NCBI lineage: Eukaryota > Viridiplantae > Streptophyta > Magnoliopsida > Solanales > Solanaceae > Nicotiana > Nicotiana tomentosiformis. Next base: position 11,412,907 of record NC_090821.1, read on the forward strand.
AGTAGAGTGTGAAGAATACTTGGGGATTTTTCCTATGTTATCATCGGATATGCGGAGTAGTAATGGAGAAATAGGAGGAATAGCTTCGGATTCGCAGAAGGTCTTTCAAAATAGGTGTACCAGTTTCAGATGCTATTGTGCGCATGAGGAGAGTATGAGATGGTTCATAAGTATCGAGACGATGTGGTCTCGTGATTCGGGTAACTCGGGATGAGTGATGGTCGAGTTCACTATGTTTTAAAAGGAGCTATTATTATTTCTAAGGCAAGCCAAGAGTAAATTGAAAGAAATGGGTCGATTAGTAATGGTTTGAATCAGCATGATTGTGGCAATGATCAGTTCCTTCAGTATGTGAAGTTATACATCTGGGTTGTGGTTGTACGTGCGGGCTTGACAACCCCCATAATTTGAGTGATTTGGGAGGTATTTGATTCTAATGGCCTTGTTGTGCAAACGGATTCCGAAAGAGTTATGGCAGTTTAGACCACGGCTTGAGGTTTGTATTTTTTCTGCAGTTATGGAAATTCAGTTGTGTGTTGCAACGGTTCTTCTGAAATGAGTTAAGTGAAAGGTTTCTAGCCAATGAAGTGTTTATTCTACTAGTAGTTCAAGGGTATGATGAATTCTTGTATACTCGTGTAGCGGCGTGATAGGTGCAATGAGCGGCATGGGAATTGGAAGTTGAGGATCAAGGTTGCGGTTCGGTGTTGATAAGAATGTCACGAGCTCAGATGAGCAGGGAAGGATTCAAAAGTTTAGAGTGAGCGGGCTTTATCTTAGTGTTGCCTGAGAATGGTGCTCTGTGGAAGCGGCATTGTGTATTGATTTTCCAATTGTGATTTGCCTTACAGATTTAGTACGGTTTTGTGGTATGGAGGTGCAGATTTTGCTACCTGGTGTGGAAGGTCGTGAGAGCGCGCCCCACGAGGAAATTGTATAAGTGTTTCATGTTAGTCATTTGATTGTGAAAGATTAAAACCGAGTATAGAGATTATAGTAATATCACAAATGTGATAATTTATGCCGGAGAGGCATTCTATTCGTTGGGTTATGGACTGTGTGAGTTTGTTCCAGATTTGACGGCTGTCCTTGTGTGTCATAGAAAAGGCTATTGTGGATCCTTGAAGGGTTATTAGCCCAGTATGGTATGGTCAGAAATGGCTTGAGGTCTGTTGATAGGTCTAATGTGAATGTGTGTTCTACATCAGGCCGGATGTGTTCATTCAGCGTAGCGTTGCTTATGAAGGAGTCTTCGGGCATTGGATGTTATTCCCGTCGATAGCTATTCCATGTATTACTGTATTATTCCATGTGGGTTGTGAGACGGCTTGATTATTCGCACATGTGTTGAGGTCTCGTGTAGCTTGTGGTATTATATGAGCTGGATGACTCTCGAGATGTAGGTCATTTATTGCACCTTAGTTGTGCTTGGGTTTTGTAGCGTATGGCGCTATCCGTCTCCCCAGGATTGTATTTTTGCACTTGGCGTGCTTGTGGTCGATATTCGGTATTTCGTAGGTATAAGAATTGTTGGCTTGATGAGTATTTTCTTATTTATTGTTATGTGTGGATCGAGTGGCATGCCGCCATGGGTATTATGTTTGGATCGGGTTGCACGCCACTACGGTATCATATTGGGATCGAGTTGCACGCCGCAACGGTATCATGTTTAGATTGGGTTGCACGCCGCAACGGTATCATGTGTGGATCGGGTTGCACGCCGCAACGGTGAGATAATGAGTACGATTCCCTATATATATTCATGTATATTTTGTTTCCCAGTCTCCGAGAAGGGTTCATAGCATTTATTCGACAGTTTTATTCGTTACGAGGCTGGGTAGTTCCTTTCCAGAGTTCCCTTTTACTTATGTATTACATTCGAGTTTGTAGCTTGTTGGCACATTGTTGACGTCATATGAGATTCTTGGTAGTATTTATGATGGCTTATTGCCTTAGCAGCTTTTACTGGGTGAGATGAGGTTTGGAACTGGGATTGGTGCAATCAGAGTTATATAGGGTATATTAAAGAGCAAATATCATTATTCAGTTCAGAACGAGGTAATGGTCCTTGTCAGGAGGAGAGGCTCCAAGATTTGTTGATTAGATAAGTGGCTATTAGCTTCTGCGCATCTCTTCCGTCGTGGCAGTATTGCAAGAGTTAGATCAGGCTTATATGTGTTATGAGGTGTATTGCGGGCACCGAATTCGTGGAATTACAGCTATTGTGGTCGGAGGGTTATTGTGATCAAGAGACTTATGTGGTGCATGGTGTGATTTCAGCGGAGGAGCAAGGTTATGCTGGGTACATTATCTGGTGATTGATGCGGTGTTCGTATGTTAGAATCGGTCTGTGGAAAATTTTGGATGTTGGAATTTGGTTTTAAAGACTAGGTTTATAGGGAGGATCATTAGTCCGGCTCGGTCGAATATTCCCAACTGGGTTGTGGTGGCACGGATAGGTGCACGAGGTGTTAAACAATGATTTTGGACAACTCTGGAGTAGTTCTTGGCGTGTTCGAGGACGAACGTATGTTTAAGTGGGGGAGAATGTAACAACCCGATCTGTCATTTTGAGCTCTAGCGCGTAGTTCTGCGGTTTGAGACCTTGAGTAGCTTCACTTCATGTTCTATGACTTTTACGTATGGTCGGAATTGAATTTCGAGAAGTTCAGAGTTGATTTGGAAAGAAAATTCTAATTTTGGAAGCTTTAAATTGGAAGAATTAACGTTTGAGTAAACGACCTCATAATCGGTATTTGAAGGTTCCAATAGGTTTGTATCATGATTTCAGACTTGGGCGTATGTTCGGGTTGAGTATCGGGTGGACCGGAAGCATTTCGGCGCTTATTATGGAAGGTTGGCATTTTGGAAGTTTAAGAATTTCTTGAGTTTGACTTGAAATGAATTTTGGTGTAATCGATGTCCATTTGGAGTTCCGAGCCTTGGAATAGGTTCGTATCATGATTTTTGACTTGCACATAATGTTTGGCGTCATTCTGGAATGTTTAAGTGTAATTCGGACGCGTTCAGCGAAGTTTGAAGGTTGAAAAGTTGAAAGAAAGGTTTTGGTCGTCGATTCGCAATTTTGATGTTGTTTGACGTGATTTGAGTCTTCGACTAAGTCCGTATCATGTTTTGGGATGTGTCAGTATGTTTGGATGAGGTCCCGAGGGCCTCGAGTGCGAATCGGATTGGAAATAGACCGAGTTTGGACTTGGGAGAAGTGCTGAGGCAACTAGGATCTGGTGCAATCGTACCTGCATGGAAAGGGCCGCAGGTGCGGCGTTGTGGTTGCATAATCGACATTTGGACTTAGCTCTGATGGCCACATATGCCAGGATATTTCCGCATCTCCGATCCCGCAGATGCGAAGGATGATCCACAAAAGAGAACTGCACATGTGCGGGAGCGCAGGAGCGTGGGGTTGACCGCAGAAGCGGTCGTGCAGGAGCACAATTTGGTCCGCAGAAGCGGATTTTCCTGGCTTGGAGAGAACTGCACATGTGATGGATTTTTCCGCAGGTGCGGTGCCGCAGAAGCGCAAGAAGTTCCACAGGTGCGGAAAATCGACTGGGCAGATTGTTTAAAAATTGGGGTTTTGCTCATTTCACACATTTCTCTCTTGGTTTGGGCGATTTTTGGAGAGCTTCAAAGGGAGATTTTCATCATCTATGTCAAGGTAAGTTATTCCCACCTATTGTAAGATAAATACATGGATTCTATAAGGATTTAAACATTAAAATTAGTAGAAATTGTGGGATTTTGGTAGTAAACCTAGAATTTGGTTTTTTTTTGGATTTTGACCATGAAATTGGACATGGAATTAGGAATAAATTATGTATTTGAGTTCGTGATGTTATTGGTAATGATTATCTTTGAAAATTTTTGGAATTCGGGCACGTGGGCCTGAGGGTTGACTTTATCGACTTTTCGAGCAGAGCTGGGAATTGGTATAAATTGATAAATTATGGGTAATAAAGTATATATTTATGGATTTACACATTGTTTGGCTAGTTTTGGAGAGTCGGGCATCAATTTGAGGTGTTAGAGTGGTGTTGGAGCCGGCTATGGAACTTCGGAGCAAGGTAAGTCTCTTGTCTAACTTTGTGACGGGAAAACTAACCCTAGGTGATGTATTTTATTTGTGCTACTTGTTGCGAGGCCTATGTACGCACGATGTGACGAGAGTCCGTACGTAGCTAGATTCATGTTATGTATGGGTAGACTTAGGTTCCCGCCATGCTTTAACTGTACTATTTGAGTTTTTCCTTGCCTATTAAATTACTTTATTTTACGTTACGGCTTAAGACTAGACTTGCGTAGAGTGATAGACTTGATATTGTAGATATTTGATGGGCTTCATGATTAGACGTGGAATAATTGTACTCCTCTTACAAATTTCTCCCGTGCTATGCATATTCCTCGAAAGGTTATCCTTAAAATTTATATCTCACACGTTTATTCGTGAGTGGGGTCAAGGACCCGTTAAAGCTTCTTATTCTAATGGGATCAGGTCGTTCGCCTCGGCAGGATTATGTACCACACTCTCATGGGAGCAGGCCGTTCGCCTCGGCAGTATAATAGATGCATCTATGGCTCGTGCCGCTCGACCCTCGGTAGTGCACACACTGTGATGGCATCGAGCCGTATGCCTCAACATTTCGGTAAAATACTCTTACGTAATCGGTATTAATATTTGACAAGAAACCAGTATATTTGCGAGTTTTCCTGATTTGGATTGTGACTGTCACACCCCGAACTCAGGGAGCGCGACCGGCGCTCAACCGAGTGAATCTGGTCAAGCAAGCATGTTAGATACTTTCTACCCAAACTCACTTATCAATAAATATAACACATATTTTCGTTGATTACACAATAAAGAGATCATGTACACAATACCAATTTATTACCAAGAAATACTTCATTTTAAAGTCTCAAATTACCCACAGTTTCATGGTCTGAAATGGAACAAGTAATTCAAACAATACATAACTAGTTTAACTTCCCCAATCATCTTCTTTGAACTCCAAATTCCTACGACTAACACCCGAATAGGACTTCTGATGACTCTGAGCAGTCTTCAACTGCTCCTTAATGAGCTTAACCTTTTCCATAGTCTGATGCACGAGGTATCACCCTATCAACTCTGGCTTCCCAATCTCAAACCACCCAATGGGAGATCTATATCTCCTACCATATAAAGCCTCGAACGGTTCCATCTGAATGCTAGCATGATAACTATTGTTGTAGGAAAATTCTCTGAGTGGCAAATGATAATCCCAGCTACCTTTGAAGTCAACAACACAAGCGCGCAACATATCCTTAAGCGTCTGAATAGTCTGCTCTGCCTGCCCGTTAGCCTCCGGTTGAAAAGTTGTACTAAGATTCACCTGAGTACCCTGACCTTGCTGAAATTTCTTCAAAAATTTTGCTGTGAACTGTTCCCCCTGATAAGAAGTGATAGAAACTGGAGTGCCATGCAACCTGATTATTTCTTTGATATACAACTGAGAATACTGTTCCGCTGTGTTGGTAGCCTTAACCGGCAAGAAGTGTGTTGATTTTGTGAGTCAATCCACAATCACCCAAATCGAGTCAAACTTACGAGGAGTACGAGGTAGTACTACCACAAAATCCATATTAATCATTTCCCACTTCCACCGAACTCGGGGAGCACGACCGTCGCTCAACCGAGTGAACCCAATCAATCAAGCATGTTAGATACTTTCTACCCAAACTCACTTATCAATAAAGATAACACATATTTTGGTTGATTACACAATAAAGAGATCATGTATACAATACCCATTTATTACCAATAGTTACTTCATATTAAAGTCTCAAATTACCCACATTTTCATGGTCTAAAATGGAACAAGTAATTCAAACACAACATAACTAGTTTAACTTCTTCAGCACTAATATACAACCCACACTATGTGTACGAAGCCTCTAATAAATACGAAGGAGTACGATGATAGTGCCGGCAACAAGGCCCCGGCTATACCTCAAACACAATACACGAGGAACAAAAGGTGCATGACCCCAAAATGAAGCGGGGATCACCAAGTCAGCTAGGAAGAGGGTGTACCGCTAGCACTGATCAATGTCTCCTGCTGTGGAACCAACTGCATCCATTGAAGATGTAGCGGCCCCGACAAAAGGGACATTAGTACGTATGGAATAGTACTAGAATGAATGACAAAACACTCTCTCAATAGAATGATAAATAATACTAGCAAGAACAACCATAATATCAGTGGAAGCCACAAACAACATCAAACCTCAAATTAGAGTCAAGATAGTGTTCAATTAAATTTCCATATCTTAAATTGGGAGATCCTTAGTACCAACATGCCACCGTTCACAATACCAATGTTCACAATATCAATGCCACCGTACTTTTAGTACGGAATCCGATCACGACCCGATCGGCTAAGCCATCTCATTCGAGACATCAACCACAATCACAATTTCAATTATAATTTCCAACACAATCATCACCATGTGCACGGCATGGCGTCCGATCACGACCCGATTGGCTAGGCCGTCTCATTCGAGACATCTCATTTCATACTTTTTTCACATCTTTTGATTTCATTGGCACTAGTGGCCAAAGTTATAAAATCATTCTTGGCACGTCGGCCGTATTTAGTATTTTATGCTCACCTTTTTCACTTTCAAACATCATCATCATTATCAATAACACGTCATTTCAAATCAAAGTTTGTAGTACATATATGAGCAATTAAGAGTCTTTGGCACATAGAGATTTGTTACAAAATTTGGCATAATAGCCTTCGTTTGAACTTGACTTGAAGTCGAAACATTTTTAATGCACAACCCATACTTTGAACATATCCTCAAATGATAAAATAACATGATAAAAGCATTTGGTGTACATATTGAACATATATCTTTCAACACAAGCTTATTGAGAATAGCCAATTTTATAATGAACAACTCGAGATTTACATGAATTACACGAATACCGTGGGATTCAGTTCTAAGAGAGGAGTTTAGCCAACATACACGATTTGAGCTTTCCTTAAATTACTACAACGTTCTGAAAATTCTAGCAATCCGAATCTATTTTGAGACATAACAAAATTGAACACAAATTAGGAAGATATTCATGGTTTCAGCTCATTTGAGCACACTAGGTGTGAAAATTTGTCTACAAGGTTCTTCTACAAGATTTCCTTCATTCCACAAACTAATCTTTACTTATTTGAGCTCAACAATCTTTTCACAAACCTTATAGATACATGCATGTATACATAATACTCGCACACCCAAGAATCATACTCCTAATCACCCATCTTTTACCCCAAGCTAGAAATTGAAGAATTGGGGAAAGAAATTCTTACATCTTTGAAGCCCTAGCAAGATCCTTGTAAAATCTTCAAACCTTGAGCAACAACTGATGAACAAATGGCTAGGTCTTCTCTTTCTCTCTATAAGATACTTTCCCCCAAAGCCTTTTTATAAGAATGGGATCGGGTAAAATTTCCAAAACTTAAACTTGCTAAAATCGTGCCTGCGATCGCAAAATGTGCCGCAAAAATGATGCCTAAAAACTGGACTCACCTGACCCAGTCTGCAACAGTTCTATGGTCTGCAGACCAGTTCTGCGACTGCACACTAGACCGCAGAATCATATTCCAGATTTCCTCATGCCAAGTCTGCGACTGAAATGCGGTCTGCGAAGTGCATATGCGATTGCATAATGGACAACATAAATGACCTGCAAATTCAACAATATCTCTACTTCAATTCATGTCAGATCTGTGGTCCGCAGAATGAACCGTAGAAATGCTCTACGTTTTCGAAGGTTTTCTTTAACTCCCCAACGTATTGTTCAACCTAAAAGGACCGAGTCGTAATCCTCAAACGCGTAAGCCTACTTCGGCACCACGAAACCTTAAACTCCTTTACAAAAGTTTACGGGACCTTACATTCTCCCCCCACTTAGGATCATTCGTCCTCGAATAAAGTTCAAAATCCGTCATTAGCATTAAATGTGACTTAGTTATTATAACACACACGAGCAGTTCTAAATTTTTGACTAACTCCCTAAATCTCCAAAATGTTTGCCAGAGTCTCCCTTGTAACTGCACCTATCCACTTGTCACAGAATCTCATAAACCAATCCTAACAACATATACATAATTCGATGATGCAATATAACATAAAAACAACACAAACCGTGGACTCATATATAATATATTACCATAAAAGGAACGCCCTTAGCATAAAATGTACAAATGATACTAAATTCATAGAAAACAATTTCATAGAACTATTACATAGCTATTCAAAAAAATAAGGAGATTTCTTCTACATTTATTCCTCAGCCTCCCAGGTGGCCTCTTCAACCTGCTGGTTTCGCCATAACACTTTCACGGAGGAAATTTCTTTATTTCTCAATTTTTGGACTTGCCGGTCAATAATAGAAACTAGAATCTCTTCATAAGTCAATTCCTCATTAACCTCAATAGTCTCAACCAGAATAATGAGTGTCGTGTCTCCAACTACTTTCTTCAACATAGACACATGAAATACCGGGTGCACTAATGACATCTCAGGTGGTAGCTCAAGCTTGTACGCCACCTCACCGATCCTCTGAATGATTCTGTACGGTCCGACATACCTCAGACTCAATTTCCTTTTCTTACCAAATTACATTACACCCTTTATGGGGAAAACCTTCAAGAATACCTAATCATCTTCTGTTAACTCCAAATTCCTACGACTAACATCCGAATAGGACTTCTGACGATTCTGAGCAGTCTTTAACTGCTCCTTAATGAGCTTAACCTTTTCCATAGTCTGATGCACGAGGTATCGCCCTATCAACTCTGGCTCCCCAATCTCAAACCACCCAATGGGAGATCTACATCTCTTACCATATAAAGCCTCGAACGGTTCCATCTGAATGCTAGCATGATAACTATTGTTGTAGGAAAATTCTATTAGTGGCAAATGATAATCCCAGCTACCTTTGAAGTCAACAACACAAGCGCGCAACATATCCTCAAGCATCTGAATAGTCTGCTCTGCCTGCCCGTTAGTCTGCGGGTGAAAAGTTGTACTAAGATTCACCTGAGTACCCTGACCTTGCTGAAATTTCTTCCAAACTTTTGCTGTGAACTGTGCCCCCTCTGATAAGAAGTGATAGAATTTGGAGTGCCATGCAACCTGATTATTGCTTTGATATACAACTGAGAATACTGTTCCGCTGTGTCGGTAGCCTTAACCGGAAAGAAGTGTGTTGATTTTGTGAGTCAATCCACAATCACCCAAATCGAGTCAAACTTACGAGGAGTGCAAGGTAGTACTACCACAAAGTCCATATTAATCATTCCCCACTTCCACCGAACTCGGGGAGCACGACCGTCGCTCAACCGAGTGAACCCAATCAATCAAGCATGTTAGATACTTTCTACCCAAACTCACTTATTAATAAAGATAACACATATTTTGGTTGATTACACAATAAAGAGATCATGTATACAATACCAATTTATTACCAAGAGTTACTTCATATTAAAGTCTCAAATTACCCACATTTTCATGGTCTAAAATGGAACAAGTAATTCAAATACAACATAACTAGTTTAACTTCTCCAGTACTAATATACAACCCACACTATGTCTACGGAGCCTCTAATAAATACGAAGGAGTACGATGATAGTGCCGGCAACAAGGCCCCGGCTATACCTCAAACACAATACACGAGGAACAAAAGGTACATGACCCCAAAATGAAGTGGGGATCACCAAGTCAGCTGGGAAGAGGGTGTACCACTATCACTGATCAATGTCTCCTGCTGTGGAACCACCTGCATCCATTGAAGATGCAGCGGCCCCGACAAAAGGGACATTAGTACGTATGGAATAGTACTAGAATGAATGACAAAACACTCTCTTAATAGAATGATAAATAAAACTAGCAAGAACAACCATAATATCAGTGGAAGCCACAAACAACATCAAACCTCAAATTAGAGTCAAGATAGTGTTCAATTAAATTTCCATATCTTAATTTGGGAGATCCTTAGTACCAACATGCCACCGTTCACAATACCGATGTTCACAATATCAATGCCACCCTACTTTTAGTATGGAATCCGATCACGACCCGATCGGCTAAGCCATCTCATTCGAGACATCAACCACAATCACAATTTCAATTACAATTTCCAATACAATCACCACCATGTGCACGGCATGGTATCCGATCACGACCCGATCGGCTAGGTCGTCTCATTCGAGACATCTCATTTCATACTTTTTCACATCTTTTCATTTCATTGGCACTAGTGGCCACAGTTATAAAATCATTCTTGGCACGTCGGCCGTATTTAGTATTTTATGATCACTTTTTTCACTTTCAAACATCATCATCGTTATCAATAACACGGAATTTCAAATCAAAGTTTGTATTACACATATGAGCAATTAAGAGTCTTAGGCACATAGAGATTTGTTAATTTGGCACTATAGCCTTCGTTTGAACTTGACTTGAAGTCGAAACATTTTTAATGCACAACCCATACTTTGAACACATTCTTATATGATAACATAACATGGTAAAAGCATTTGGGGTACGTATTGAACATATATCTTTCAACACAAGCTTATTCGGAATAGCCAATTTTATAATGAACAACTCAGGAGTTACATGAAATACACGAATACCGTGGGATTCAGTTCTAAGAGAGGAGTTTAGCCAACATTCATGATTTGAGCTTTACTTAAATTACTACAACATTCTGAAAATACTAGCAATCCCAATCTATTTTGAGACATAACAAAATTGAACACAAATTAGGAAGATATTCATGGTTTCGGCTCATTTGAGCATTTTATCAAACACTAGGTGTGCAAATTTGTCTACAAGGTTCTTCTACAAGATTTCCTTCATTCCACAAACTAATCTTTACTTATTTGAGCTCAACAATCTTTCCACAAACTTTATAGATACATGCATGTATACATAATACTCGCACACCCAAGAATCATACTCCTAATCACCCATCTTTTACCCCAAGCTAGAAATTGAAGAATTGGGGAAAGAAATTCTTACATCTTTGAAGCCCTAGCAAGATCCTAGTAAAATCTTCAAACCTTGAGCAACAACTGATGAACAAATGGCTAGGTCTTCTCTTTCTCTCTATAAGATACTTTCCCCCAAAGCCTTTTTATAAGAATGGGATCGGGTAAAATTTCCAAAACTTAAACATGCCGAAACCGGGTCTGCGATATCAGATCGTGCTGCAAAATCGATATGTAGCACGCATAATGGACGCGAAAATGATGCCCAAAAACTGGACTCGCCTGACCTAGTCTGCGACTATTCTGCGATACGCAAACCTATTCTGCGACCGCAGACTGGACCGCAGAATCATATTCCAGATTTCCTCATGCCAAGTCTGCGACTGAAATGAAGTCCTCGAAGTGCATATGCGAACGCATAATGGACCGCAGAAATGACCTGCAAATTCAACAATATATCTACTTCAACTCGCGGCAGATCTGCGGTCCGCAGATCAATTCTACGACCGTAGAATGTACCATAGAAATACTCTATGTTTTCAAAGGTTTTCTTCAACTCCCCAATGTACTGTTCAACCCAAAATGTCCGAGCCACGATCCTCAAACACGTAAGCCTACCTCGGCACCACGAAACCTTACATTCCTCTATGAAATTTTACGGGACCTTATATTCTCCCAACTTAGGATCATTCGTCCTTAATTGAATGTCAAAATCCGTCATTACCATTTAATGTGACTTAGCTGTTATAATACACACCAGCAGTTCGAAATTTTTGACTAACTCCCTAAATCTCCAAAAATTTCGCTAGAGTCTCTCCTGTAACTGGACCTATCAACCTGTTAGAGAATCTCAGAAATCAATCCTAATAACATATACATAATTTGATGATGCAATATAACATAAAAACAACATTAACCGTGTCCTCATAAGAAACATATTACCAGAAAAGGAACACCCTTAGCATAAGCTGTACAAATAATACGAAATTCATAGGGAACAATTTCATAGAACTATTACATAACTATTTAAACAAATAAGGATATTTCTTCTTTATTTCTTCCGCGGCCTCCCAGGTGGCCTCTTCAACCTGCTGGTTTCGCCATAACACTTTCACGGAGGTGATTTCTTTATTTCTCAACTTTCGGACTTACCGGTCAATAATAGAAACTGGAATCTCTTCATAAGTCAATTTCTCATTAACCTCAATAGTCTTAACCAGAACAATGAGTGTCGGGTCTCCAACTACTTTCTTCAACATAGATATATGAAATACCGTATGCACTAATGACATCTCAGGTGGTAGCTCAAGCTTATACGCCACCTCACCGATCCTCTAAATGATTATGTATGGTCCGACATACCTCGGCACCACGAAGCCTTAAATTCCTTTACAAAATTTTACGCTACCTTATAGTGACGACCTATCTGGTGAGGTCCATTACATATATATATTCTCCGATTGAGGAGGTAACTGCTAATTGAGAGCTTTAGTTTATTGTCGAGAGGAGGATTGTACCACGTATTTATACTTGTTTATTTCGTTTACTTACTCTGCCTCACCTTTATTTACTTCTTATTGTACATGATTTATTGGACCACTAGTAAGTGTTGATGTCGACCCCTCGTCACTACTTCTCCGGGGTTAGGCTAGATACTAAGTGGGTACGGGTTGATTTACGTACTCACACTGCACTTGCTGCACTTATTATGCAGGTACTTATATGTCTGGTGGTCTTTTATCGCAAAGGTGCGGCTATCACAGGAACTTTACCATTGCTGCATTCCATGTTATGATCTGCAGCATGCAGAGTCTCCATTAGAGTTATTTATATTCTCCTGTCTAATTTTTAATCCAGACAGATGTTGTAATTTATTATATTTTTTAGTTGATACTCATGCACTTGTGACACCGGGTTTTTGGAGTTTCTACTGGTCATTCATCATTGTAGTTCACGTAAATATTATCGTTTTGCCCTATAAACTCTATTTCATACTATTTAATTAATGAAAATTATGATTTCAAAATAATAAGATGGGTAATTAAGTTGATCAATCGTCGTTGGCTTGTTTGACAGCGGTGTTAGGCGCCATACGACCTTTAGTGGATTTTGGTTCATGACATAAGAGTTCCATCAGAAGTTTGTTCAAAATCTGTGATTTCACTATTAATGTCATTTGGAGAAGCTATTGCTTCCTCAATGACCCATTATTTGGGAAACGTTGTTTTATCTCACTTAATAGGTCTTCTGGTAGTAACTTTAGATTTACCAAAATTAGTCTCTATAAGAATAGTCTCATTTTTGAAATTTATAATTTTGAACATAGGATTTAAGTATATAAAGGCTTATAATAAATCATGTAACATATACATATAACTTTTGTTCCTGGCATATAGTCATAACCATGAACCTTAATACTTAATATTAAAGAAATCTGCAAGTTAGGATAAGAATTAAAATATACAGGGCCATAGGCCAAACTGGTTTGTACTGTCCCTATAAGAGATTTTTTTCAGTTTTGGTTTTTGCCATCTCTAAGAGCTGCTATGAAACTTTCAGGTAAGCCTCTTAATGTAAGTGGCTTGAGGGCAACTTGTATTAAACTGATTTGCAAAAATCTATGAGTTTCCCTATAAGGGGCTAAATTATTTTCAAATAATAATCTAAAAGTAGCATGATCACCATCTACCGTGATAGTCTCTTCATTAGTTTTAACTACTTGTTTTAATCTTAATTTCTCAAAGGTAACTAATTAGTATATAACCTTAGGTTGGATTCTAGGAATCATCTATTTATTAAGTAAATCTAATTATTGAGGCATATCATACTCTTCTTTCCTACTGTTTTTAACAGTAGTTTATTTCCTAATGATATTCATTAGAGAAAATGTGTTGAACTTAGCACCTATTTCTACTCCTAACCATAGCTCTGATACCATTTCTATATAGGATCTCTACAACGGATCTACATGGAAGATTTTACCATTTCTATACAGGATCCCTACAACGGAGCTACATGGAAGATTTTACGACGACACCAGCCCTGTCAAGCCACAGTCCTGTCAAGTATACCCTAAATCATTGTCCTTATCATGAATCTTTCAATGCCCACCTAGCGAACACGAGTCTTACAATGACCACCGGTTATGTTTTCATAATCAGGGATTACTGCATGGACTATTAAACTGCCTGCGCTCTACAGTCTCCACCTTAGAACCGTTGGTTGATGCAGTATAAAACTAGTAACCAGAGTTGTTAAGAGTAGTTTAGTGTACCTAATCTCAATACAACACAACTCAGCCTATCATTTAGGCTGAATTAATATTCATATTGAATAAAATAATTAACATAAAAAATAAATATTTGAGACTGCCGAGGTTATGGCCAATCGACCTTTTCTGGTTTTAGTTCTAATAAAAACTAAATACAAGAATATTTTTTACAGAGTAAGAGAGAGAGAGTTCCTAAAACCTTTTCTCTAGAAAAGCATGCCTCCTAAGCTATAAAATGAGATCCTTATATAATGGATCCTTATGAAAACCAACAAAATCCGAAGTAAAAATGGCCTATAATGGATCCTTACGAAAACCAACAAAATCCGAAGTAAAAATGGCCTACAACATTATTTAATCGTGGCCGATAAACTAAAAGCAATAAAACAAAATAGATATTCAGCATTATAAAATGGTGGGACCTTTGCTTTATTAAAGTCTTTTATCTTCTTACCCCAATTATTTGGTGGCGGGGCCTTATGCTTTATTAAAGTTATTTGTTTTTATTACCGTAATAATTCTGAGAGATGGGGCCTTCATCTTCAAACTTTCTCTTTTCCTTGATTGTTATTGGAAGATTCTTCCACAATATTTTTGAATTATTGCAAATATTATTTGATTTCTTCTGTATCATCAATGTTTTGAGATTCTCCTGCTATCACAGTTTTTTCTTCCATGGTATGGCATGTTGATGCCATGGATATATCATCTCGTATTTTCACATCTAAATTCTTCATAAGATCTTTCTTTACTTCTTCCATATATGCAGGCAATATTTCTGATTTGGACATAGTCCCTTTCTTCATTTGAAGCTTCTTGGTTATTTGGCTGAGTGGACTATTCTTCCGTTAATGCTTCTTGTTTCTTGTATTTATTGGTTGCTTCCTTGATAGCTTCTATTATTTCTTGTTCATGGAGATTCCCATCACCGTTTTTCTGAAGTAACTTATTCCAGAATTTTGTATAAAAAATTCTTTTCAGACATGGAAATTCATTTGTATCATTTTGAACTTCCACAGACCATTTCATTATCCAAGGAATTGAAAATTCTATAAATAAATACATTAATCCAATCCCTGGAAAATAGATATTACTTCTCTGTAAGTCAAGTATTTTAGGGGATACTTCCACCTATTCAGTATATAAACTCTTATAAGTATCTGGTAAATTTTTTAATGAAGGACCATATGACATCCACCATTGACCGAACCAATTCGGTATTTGTTCTGTAAAATTATAAGAACAAATCTTTATAAACCAACAATATTTCTTATTAGGGTTTACATATAATAAAGCTTTATGAAAGCTATGAACATAATCCCAATAATTAAACTTTATAGGGACCTTTTGTTCTGGGTAGGTATAATCCTTTTATTTGAGTATACTAAGTCCCCATTTATTTGAGGCTAGTACTCTTTTTATAACAATCTTTGAAAAGTTATAAACTTTCCTAGTATTAGCCGGGAAAAAATATTGAATCTTAGTTGATACTGTTGATAGAAGTATAACTTTATAGTGCATCATGTATTTATATGCAGGAGTGGCACAATTTACCGTATCAAAATATCTGTTCATGATCTTTCATGGATCATTTTTCCATTTCAGGTCCGAATATTTTAGTAAAAGTATAACTTCTTCATAGGTATTTTTATCATATACTTCTATATTTTTCTCGTTGTCATTCATGAGGGCTGCAGAATATGATGGAGAACTATTATCTTCCTTCTTCCTGGATTTTATAAAATCCACAAAATTTTTATATATTGGATGGTCTGTATTAAAACCATATGTATTTGCAATATTTGAAGCTATTAGCTTCTGGTTTCCAATCTATACAAGAATATTATCTCTGCATGTATTTGTTCTTCCTCTTCCCCTTCTATTAGAAGAGGGGTTAAAATTGGGTCTCATCCTGTCAAAGACGAACAAATAGTTATTAACTTAGAAATTCTCTAGTAAGAAAATTAGGGAGACTATTATAAGTCCATTTTTTATAAATTATTTCAAAATCAAATGGTGCTAATAAAGCTTGCCATCTTGCAAACATCTTTTTAGAAACATCATGCTTGAAAACTTTAGTAAAGATAAATCTTGCTGCTTGGCAATCAGTTTTTATTAAAAACTTCTGATTACTTATTATTATTATTATTATTATTATTATTATTATTATTATTATTATTATTATTATTATTATTATTATTATTATTATTATTATCATCATTATTATTTTCACTATTAAGAGTAGAAATAGGTGCTAAGTTCGACGTAGTTTTCTCTAATGAATATCATTAGAAAACAGACTACTGTTAAAAATAGTAGGAAAGAAGAACATGATATGCCCCAACAATTAGATTTACTTAATAAATGGATGATTAATAGAATCCAACCTAAGGTTATATACCAATTAGGTGCCTTTCAGAAATTAGGTTTAAAACAAGTAGTTAAAACTACTGAAGAGACTATCACAGTAGTTAGTGAGCATGCTACATTTAGATTATTATCTGGAAATAATTTAGCCCCTTATAGGGAAACTCATAGATTTTTACATATTAGTTTAATACAAGTTTCCTTCAAGTCACTTACGTTAAGAGGATTACCTGAAAGCTTCATAGCGGCTCTTAGAGATGGCAAAAACCAAAAATGGAAAAAATCTCTTATAGGGACGGTACAACCAGTTTGGCCTATGGCCCTGTATATTTTAATGCATATCCTAATTTACAGATTTCTTTAGGTGATGAAAACTCTTTAAATACTTTTAAATTGAGTATTAGGTTTTATGGTTATGACTATATTCCATGAACATAAATAATATGCATCTGTTACAGGATTTATTATAAGCCTTTATCTACTTTAAATCCTATGTGTAAAATTATGAATTTCAAAAGTGAAACTATTCTTATAGAAACTAATTTTGGTAGATCTAAGGTTACTACCAGAAGACCTATTAAATGGGATGAAATAGATTTTCCCAAAGAATAGGTCATTGAGGAGGATATAGCTCCTCGAGATAATATTAACAGTGAAATCATAGAAGTTGAACAAACTTCTGATGGAAGTGTTAAGATCAGGTTCAAGGAACCCGATCAAACTAATAATATTAGTTATTTATCTAAAATAACTAGGTCAAATTCTTCTTATATTTCACCAATTGATTATATGGTAGATATTCCATCTAGAGCATCTACATCACAAATTAGGGATAATAACAGGATCGAGGTCACAAAAATTAGCAGAGATAATATTGCTAGTATTATGCCCGATCTTAATCCTACTTAACCCAAAATGAATTTTTCCAACGGCATAAATGGATAGTGACCGAATAGATTTTAGTCCTGGATCCCAGGCGAGAAGATTGATTTCTGAAGAATTTAAAAAACCCATATGTGAACTTTTCAGAAACTGTTTTTTTGACAATTTTAATGAGGAAATAATAACTTTCTTTTAAAATAATTTTTATAATGATATTAGTAGACATAATAAAATGATTTCTTTTGTTCCATGGTTTATGTCCAAATATGTTGATAATAATATTTCCATACTAGAAAGAGATTATAAGCTCACTGCTAGTGAAGTCACCAAATCAGTATAAGCTCACTACACTAATATTTATATTAGTATTTTGGGAGAACAAATTGTTTCTATTCATGAAAGACTGGACAAATTAATAATAAAATTCGAGAAAATATATAGGAAGGATACAAAAGGTAAAGAGCAAATTGCTACCGTATGTATCCAACCTCCCCCTGGGGTCAAAGACTTTAAATTAAGAAGTCTAGAGGATGTGAAGCAATTATTAGATGAAAAATTTGAAGGATTCAAACTTAGTCCTTTAAATTTAGAGCACCTATCTGGTGAAGATAAGAGAGTAAAGTTCTCTGATGAGATTAATAAAATCTCATAAAAGTTTGCTCGAAAACCGGTCAAAAGGATGTTCTATTATCCTAGGCCAACTCCTCAAGATGTACTTCTAGAGGAACCTGATTTTAGTCATTACTCGCAAAGTTACAGTGGTACAGAAATTTATGAATGGAATATAGATGGTTTTACTGACCGACAGATTTATACGTAGGTACATAGAATGCTTATATACAACACCACCTGTAAAGTTAATAAGAATTCTGAAAACACCATTGCTGATATGATAGTAGCAGGATTTACTGGCCAATTAAAAGGCTGGTGGGATAATTATTTAAATAGTGAACAACACGCAGAAGTTTTGGGCTCCATAAAAGTAGAAAATGGACATAATGTTCAAAACGCTGTCTATTCTTTAGTTCTTAATATTATTGAACACTTCTGAGGAAGATGGTCCGAAAATAGTAAGACCTTAAGGACTATGCTCCAAAACCTAAGATGTAAGACTCTAACATCTTTAAGGTGCTATAAAGATGTTTTTCTATCTAGAGTCATGGAATTACTAGAGTGTAATAGTACTCACTAGAAGTCTAAATTTATTGATGGACTCCCAACATTCTGTAATGACCTGGCTGGTAGTTTTGAGAGTATTAGCCCTGACCCCTATTTATTTCTCCCTCTACTTCATTTTGTGGTTATGTGACTTACCGGGGCGCTTAGTGTCTGTAATGACCAGGCCGATCGTTTTGAAAGTTGTAGCCCCGTTTTCTCATTTATTGTTCATTCCCTACTTAATTGTTGTTGTGTGACTTGCTGGGGTAGTTGGTTTGGGGCCAGAGAGGTTTCAGAATGAATTGAGACACTTAGTCTCAAGGTTGGAAGCTTAAGTTAAAAAGGTTGACCAGATGTTGACTTATGTGTAGACGACTCCAGAATGGAGTTTTGATGGTTCTGTTAGCTCCGTTGGGTGATTTTGGACTTAGGAGTGTGTCCAGATTGTGAATTGGAGGTCCGTAGTTGAATTAGGCTTGAAATGGCAAATGTTTGAAATTTAGAAGTTTAACCAAGAGTGGACTTTGAGGATACTGAGGCCGGAATAGGGTTCCGGCAGTTGGAGTAGGTCCGTGGTGTCAATTGTGACTTACGTGCAAAATTTGAGGTCAATCGGACGTGATTTGGCATCGTTTGTAGAAGTTGGAATTCCTTAGTTTTAATAGTCTTGAATTTTGGTATGATTCATATTTTTGATGTTGTTTGATGTTATTCGAGGGCTCGACTAAGTTTTTATCGTGTTTTAGTATTTTTCGATATGTTTGGTGGAGGTCCCGAGGACCTCGGGGTGATTTTGGATGGTTAACGGATCGAAAATGAGACTTAGAAGATTGCTGGAGCTGAGAGTCTTCTGGTGTAATCACACCTTCGGAGCTTTGGTCGCAGGTGCGAGCTGGGGAGCGTAGATGCGGCCAGGAGTGAGGAAGGCTACGGTCGCAGTTGTGAAGGATTTTCCGCACTTGGCTGTTCGTAGATGCGAAGAGGTTGAGCGCAGAAGCAAAGGCTAGCGCAAGAGCGGAGTATGGTCCACAGGTGCGATGGTCCAGTCCCAGTGGTTCACCGCAGAAGCGGATGGATTGTCGCATTTGGGACGCCACAGATGCGGTTAAGTTTCTGCAGAAGCAAAAAGGGCTGGACAGAACCTTAAATTCAAGGGTTCGCAGTTTTTCTTCATTTTGAACATTCCAAGCTCGGGATTAGACGATGTTTAAGAGGGGTTTTGAGAGGTTTCTTGAGGTAAGTCATTTGTGATTAAATTTATTTAATAATTATGTTTTCCCATTGACTTCGAGATTGTGTGGTTTTGAGGTGTAATTTGAGGGTTTGAGACTAGGGATTTGGAGAGTTTAAATTGGGGATTTGGGTATCGATTTGGTGTTGGATTTTGGTAAATTTGGTATGGTTAGACTCGTGGAGGAATGGGCTTTTGGATATTATAACTTTTATTGAATTCCGAGATGTGGGCTCGGGGGCTGGCTTTTGAGTCAACTTTTTGACTTTTGATTAATAACTTAGTATATTCTTATGGAATTGATTCCTTTAGCTCGTGTTGATTGTATCGAACTTTTTGTTGCTAGATTCGAGGCATTTGGAGGCCGATTCGTGAGGCAAGGGCTTGTTGGAGTAGGGATTTCCAAGGTTTGAGGTAAGTAACAGTTCTAAACTTGGTTCTGAGGGTATGAAACCTTGAATTTTGTGTCATGTGATTGGTGTTGAGGTAATGCACATTCTAGGTGACAGGCATGTGGGCGTGCACCATAGTAATTGTGACTTAGTAAATTCCATGGAATTGTATAATTGAATAATCTGTTGTTATCCGTATACACTCCACGTGTTATAGAAATTGAACTGCAAATCATGGTAAAAATCATGCTTAAGCTATGTGTTGATATTGTAGGGACCCACAGAGGTCGGGTACATGTTGAATTATGTAATGACCCGATCGGTCATTTTGAGCTCTAGTGTGTCATTCAGCGGTTCGAGGCCTTGAGTAGTTTCACTTCAGGTATTATGATTTATACGTGTGGTCGGAATTGAAATCCGGGAAGCTCGGAGTTGATTTGGAGAGAATATTCTAATTCCAGAAGCTTTAAGTTGGAAGAGTTGGCTAATATTTGATTTTTGAGTAAATGACCTCGGCATCGGGATTGGAAGGTTCCAACTGGTTCATATGATTATTTTAGACTTGGGCGTATGTCCGGATCAGGTTTTGGATGACCCGGGAGCATTTCGGCGCCTATTGTGGAAGTTGGCATTTTTGAAGAATTTCATAAATTTGGGTTGAAGTGTATTTTAATGTTATCGATGTCCATTTGGGATTCCCAGTCTGGGAATAGCTCCGTATGGTGATTCTAGCTTTGGGAGCGCATCCGAAAGTGGATTTAGAGGTCCGTAGGTCATTACGAGGTCATCTGGTGAAAGTTAGAAGTTTGAAGGTTTTTGAGAAGTTTGACCTGTAGTGGACTTTATGATATTGTGGTCGGATTCTGATTACGGAAGTTGGAGTAGGTCCGTAATGTCGAATGTGACATGTGTGCAAAATTTGAGGTCAATCGGACATGATTGAATAGGTTCCATAATGTCAAGCATGAAAATTTATAGAAATGTGGGATTTTGAAGAAAAACTTAGAAATTAGTATTTATGGATTTTGACCACGAAATTGGACTTGGAATTGAGAATAAATTATATATTTGAGTTCATAATATTATGGGTAATAGTTATCTTCGAAAAGTTTCGGAACCAAGGCACGTGGGCCTGAGGGTTGCTTTATCGACCTTTCGAGCGGAGTTGGGAGCTTGTTTAAATTGATTTGTTATAAGTATTAGAGTGTATTTTTATGGGTTTGCACATTGTTTGACTTGTTTTGGAGCGACGAGCACCGGTTTGAGGTGTTAGAGCGGCGTTGGAGCCAGTTACGGAACTTCGGAGAGAGGTAAGTCTCTTGTCTAACTCTGTGAGGAGGAAAGTACCCCTAGGTGACGAGACTGGACTACGTACGCACGAGGTGACGAGAGTCCGTACGTAGTTAGATTCAGGTTATTTTTCGGGTAGACTTAGGTTTACATCATGTCATACTTGTACTATAGGGATTATCCTTGCTCGTCTAATTCTTCTATTTCGCATTATGACTTGAGACTAGACATGCGTAGAGTGATGGACTTTCTATTGTAGGGTTTTCGCGAGTTTTATGATTTGCCACGGAATAATGGTATTCCTCTTATGGATTTATCGCGCGTTATGCGTTGTCATCGAATAGTTTTCCTTAAAAATTATAACTCACATGTTCATTCATGACTGGGGGTCAAGGACCCATTTAAACTTCTTATTCTAATGGGATCAGGCCGTTCGCCTCTACAGGATTTATGTACCACAATCTCATAGGAGAGGGCCATTTGCCTCGGTAGTTTAATAGATGCATCTATGGTTCGTGTCGTTCAACCCTTGGCAGTGCACAGTCTAATATTTATCTTGGATCGGGTGGTATGCCTCGACATTTCTATAAAAATATCCTCATGGAATCGTGCGTAATATTTGGCTAGAAGCCAGAGTATCTGTGAGTTTTTCCCTAAGTCGAATTATAACAACCTATTTTGTGAGGTCTATAATATATATATATATATATATATATATATATATATATATATATATATATGTGCTCCGATTGAGGAGGAATTTACTAATTAAGAGCTCGTGTTTATTGTAAGGAGGATAATTGTACCACATATTCACACTTGTTTATTTCATTTATTTACTTTGCATCAAATTTATTCCCCTCATTACTGTACTTGATATTATTGGACCGCTAGTGAGTGTCGATATCGACCCTTCATCACTACTCCTCTGGGGTTAGGCTAGATACTTACTGGGTATACGTTGATTTACGTACTCATACTATAGTTGCTGCACATTTTTGTGCATGTACTTTTATGTCTGGTGGTCCTTTGGGCAAGGAGGCACGGATGATACAGGGACTTGCCGTGAGCTGCATTTTAGGTTACGACCCGCAGCCAGCAGAGTCTTCTCCAGGGTTATTTGTATTTTTCCTGTCTAATTTATATTCCGGACAGATGCTGTATTTTATTTTACTTCCTAGTTGATGCTCATGCACTTGTGACACCGGATTTTGGGTGTACTTATGAGTTGTTCGGTATTGTAATTGGGAAAATATTATCATTTACTCTATAAAATTTATTTCTGATTATTTAATTGAACGAAAATTTCGATTTCAAAATACTAAAATGAATAATCAATTTAATCAACTATTGTTGGCTTGCCTGACAGCGGTG
This sequence comes from Nicotiana tomentosiformis, assembly GCF_000390325.3. Classification (NCBI taxonomy): domain Eukaryota; kingdom Viridiplantae; phylum Streptophyta; class Magnoliopsida; order Solanales; family Solanaceae; genus Nicotiana; species Nicotiana tomentosiformis. The sequence goes on from NC_090821.1 coordinate 11,435,933, forward strand.
TTAGGCGCCATCACAACCATTAATGGATTTTGAGTCGTGACAATATGGTATCAGAGTGTTAGGTTCACATAGGTCTCACGAGTCATGAGCAAGTCTAGTAGAGTCTTGTGGATCGGTATGGAGACATGTGTACTTATCTTCAAGAGGCTACATGACTGTTAGGAGCACTTCCCTTCTTGATTCCTCATTGTGTGATTTGATTCCTTTGAGGCTTATGCCTTCATTTCATTCCTATTCAATCTTATGCGACGTGAAGCACTTGTTATCAATTAGGAATCGAAGAATTTTAATGGTACTACAGAGTTGGTGCAGGATGCGTCTCCATGCGCATTCGAGCAAGTTATTATTGTCTTCTTGCGGAAGGGTGTTCTGTCATTTCGGCTCAGTAGCTGTATTTCTGATGGTTTTGAGGCTATGTGCAGGTTTCCATGATGTTCGTAAGTTGTTATCGCACAGTAATGATGTAGTGGTAGGATGCTTGTCTGGGCGTCAAGGCAGTGAATGACCTGGCATATTATGTGTAGATGGACCCGGCATGTTATGTGTAAATTGCTGGGAATCGGACTAACAATGTTCGGATTTGGGTTGATGGAGTAACGAGACTTGGTATTTTCGAGCGTGGTGGAATTTTCATCTGTGATGTGGTGCCATTGTCCTTATTGAATGTGCTGAGTTCGCTGGTGTTATGGTTTTCTTCAATTCGCCTTTAGGGCGGGGTATTGTGAAATGATGTCGGGGAAGCAGGTTTCTGAAATAGCGGTGTGCAGTGGTTCGAATTCGAATCGGCGTTTCTAATACTGATGGCTCGGGAAAGATGATCTTCGAGGATGTTTAGAGTTGGTAGCAATTTATTAGGTCAGGTGCTACAGTGATGGATTTTTCTTTGAGGCAGTCTTTGGGCAGCGAAAGATGAGGAAGGACAGGGCAGAAGGTGTCTCGCGGTGGTCGAATTACTAGCAGGTCAAGTATGATAAGCGGAAATCCAGAAGTTGCTTAAAGGAGAGGGTTTAATCAAAGTGAGAGAGTATCAGAGTAGCATATGGGTTCTGTGGAAGGATAGCCACTTGCCTTAAGGAAAGTTTAGATCAATTTGGGAATCATGGTGGGCAGTGACTAGGTCCACGGATTTTATTTGGATGCAACATGACTTCGAGTTTGGAGTGTATTGGTGGACTTTCAGTTGATGTCAATGGGGAAGAAGGAATCTTGATTGGTTCCAGGGTTATATAATTGTAGCTTCAAGCTAAGTGAGGGAGCCCCACCGTCTACGATTGGATTGCGTGTTTGTCTACTTGTGCAGTTTCTGGTTATCGGTGTATTGGTGGGTTATTACGACTAAGGAAAGAAAACATCAGTGGTAATTTGAGCAAAGGATTTGAGGAATGTGTGCTATATTGGGCCTTATCGATTCATGCTAAGGTTTTGGGAAGACTCAGATGCTTCATATGGATGTGATGTACAAGGAAAGGAATTCAGCAGGTTGCTTCTTTGAGAGGGTGTTCACGTGCTAGCAGATCCTTGGAGTTGATTATATCCGTGACCAAGTCAGAGTGGGTGACTCTCAACAACGGTCCTAGTGGGTTCAACAAGTTAAAGTGCGGTGCCCAAGGCTTTCGAGTCCGTGGTGTGGTTAAGTATCGAGCTTTTGTAGTGGATTATGAAAGGGACTTGGATCATTCTATGTTATCATCAGCCTTCGGTGCAACATTAGAGATATGGGAGAAAATAACTTTGGATTCATAGAGGAATTATCAGAATGGGTGTACCAGTTGAAGATGTGAATGTGCGCACAAGGAGGGTGTGAGATAGTTCGTGGATTTTGAGAAAATGTGGTCTCATGAAATGGGGTCACTCAGGATGAGTGCGGATTGAGTTTGTTATGTTTTGAATAGAGCTATTATTTTTTCTAGGGTAAGTCCAGAGTAAATTAGAAGTAGTTGGTTCGGTTAGCAATGATTGAATCGGCATGGTGGTGGCAATGATCAGTTCCTTCAGCGTGTTAAGTTATACAGGTGATTTGTGTCGGTACGTGCGAGGCTTGACGGATGCCGTAATTTGAGTAAATTAGAGGCATTCGATTATTATGGCATGTTATGTGTAGATGGATCCCGGGAGAGTTATGGTGATTTAGACAACAACTTGAGGTTTGTATTTTCTTCGGTTATGGGAATTCAATCGCGTGATGCAATGGTTCTCCTGAAATGAGCTAGGTGAAAAGTTTCTATATGATGAAGTGTTTATTCTATTAGTGGTTAAGGAGTTATGGTGAAATTCTTGTACTCTTGCATAGTGCTAGGTTACGTGCAGTGATCGGCATGGGAATTGGAAGTTGCGTTTCGGTGTTGAAAAGTATATCACGAGATCGGATGAGCAGGAAAGAATTCAGATATTTAGAGTAAGTTGGTATTGTATATAGCATCACCTGAGATCAGTGTCCTGTGTAAGAGGCCTTGTGTACTGATTTGCGGATTCCCGATTTGCTTTACGTCATTGTATGGCAGACGGTATAGATGTGCAGACTTTGTTACCTGGTGCGGAAGGTCGTGAGAGCGTATCCTACGGGAAGATTACATAATGGTGACATTTAGTCACTTGATTGGTTGAAGATTGAAACCAAGTGCGGAGATTATGGTACTATCGCTAATGTGAGAGTTTAGGCCCGGTAGGCGCTCTATTCATTTGGTTGTGAACTGTGGATGTTTGTTCCGGATTGATGACTGTTCTTGTATATCATGGGAAAAAGGGTTAGTGTGGATCCTTGAGAGGTTATTAGCCCAGTGCGGTACGATCAGAATCGGATTGAGGTCCGTGGATGGATCTAAAGATGAATATGGGCTCTATATCAGGCCGGATGTGTTCATTTCAGCTTAGCGTTGTTTATGGAGGAATCTTCGAGTCTTGGGTGTTATTTATGTCTAAAGCCATTCCATGTAATCTCTATTGTGCCCTGTGAGTTGTGAGGCGGTTTGATTATTCGCACTCGTGTTGAGATCCCGGGTAATTTATGGTGTTGTGAGAGAAGGATGGCTCTCGAGATATGGGTCATTTATTGCACCTTAGTTGTGCTTGAGTTTTGTAGCGTATGGCGCTATCTGTCTCCCCAGGATTTGTATTATGCACTTCACGTGCTTTTGGTTGATATTCGGGTATTTCGTAGGTTCAAACATTTATGGCTTGATGGGTATTTTCCTATTCATTATTATGTGTGGATCGGGTGGCACGCCGCCACGGAGATGTTGTTTGGATCGGGTGGCACGCCGCCACGGGTATCATGGTAGGATCGGATTGCACGCCGCAACAACATTATATTGAGTATAGTTCCCCATATCTATTCTTGTGTGCTCTGTTTCTCACTTTCTGAGGAAGGTTCATAACATCCTTTCAGTTGTTTAATTACTTACGTGGGTGGAGTAATTTTTTCCAGAGTTCATTTTTCCTTATGTATCACATGTGAGTTTGTAACTTGTTGGCACATGGTGGCATCATATGAGACTTTTGGCAATGTCTGAGATGGCTTATTGCCTGAACAACTTATACTGGGTGAGACGAGATCATCGGACCTGGGATCAGTGCAATCAGATTTATATAAGGCACATTAAAGAGTAAATATCGATATTCAGTGCAGAATAAGGTAATGGTTTTTGTCGGGAGGAGAGACTCCATGAGTTGTGATTCGGTAGGTGGTTATGAGCTTCTACACATCTCTTCTGTCATGGCCGTATTGCAAGAGCGGAAACAGGACTTATATGCTTCATGAGGTGTGTTGTGGGCATCGAATTCGTGGGATTTCGGCTATTGTTGTCAAGGGATGTCATTATGGTCATGTGAATAATGCGGTGCATGGTGTGAATTCGGTAAGAGTATATGATTAGGTATTGGTACATCGTGTAGTGATGGATACGGTGTTCGTATATTGGTAACAGACCTGGTAGAGAATTTCAAATGTTGGAATTTGGCTCTAAGGCTTACTTGACTGAATAAAAGGGAGAATCTTCATATTCGCTCGAGCTAATGTGCTCAACTAGGTTGTGGTAGCACGGGTAGGTGCACGAGGTGTTGACGAGTGATTTCGGATAACTCCAGAGCAGTTCTTAGCACATTCGAGGATGAACGTATGTTTAAGTGGGAGAGAATGTAATGACCCAACAGGTCGTTTTGAGCTACAGCGCGTCGTTCGGCGGTTCGAGGCCTTGGGTAGTTTCACTTCAGGTATTATGACTTTTACGTGTGGTCGGAATTGAAATCCGGGAAGTTCGGAGTTGATTTGGAGAGAAAATTCTAATTCTAGAAGCTTTAAGTTGGAAGAGTTGGGTAAGGTTTGATTTTTGAGTAAACGACCTCGGAATCGGGATTGGAAGGTTGCAACTGGTTCGTATGATGATTTTGGACTTGAGCGTATGTACGGACCGGCTTTTGGATGACCCGGGAGCGTTTTGGCGCCTATTGTGGAAGTTGGCATTTTGGAAGAATTTCATAAATTTGGGTTGAAGCATATTTTAATGCTATCGATGTATGTTTGGGATTTCGAGTCCCGGAATAACTCCGTATTGATTCTGGTATTGGGAGTGCTTCCGGAAGTGGATTTGGAGGTTTGTAGGTCATTTCGGGGTCATCTGGCGAAAGTTAGAAGTTTGAAGATTTTTGAGAAGTTTGACCGGGAGTGGACTTTTTGATATCTGGGTCGGATTCCGATTCTGGAAGTTGGAGTATGTTTGTAATGTCGAATGTGACGTGTGTGCAAAATTTGAGGTCAATTAGACATGATTGGATAGGTTTCGGCATCGATCGTAGAAGTTTGAAGCTTCAAAGTTCATTAGGTTTGAATTAGAGGGTGATTCGTAGTTTCAATATTGTTCGGTGTGATTTGAGGCCTCGACAAAGTTCATAATGTGTTTTGGGTCGTGTTGGTATATTTGGTTGAGGTACCGAGGGCCTCGGGTGGATTCCGGATAGTTAACGGATCGAGTTTGGACTTGGAAGAAGTGCTGAGGCAGCTGATATCTGGTGCAATCACACCTACGTGAAAAAGGCCGCAGGTGCGAGCCCGCAAGTGCGATGATGTGGTCGAAGAAGATGGAGCTGGGATGGCCGCAAAAGCGAGGGTGTTTCTGCATCTGCGAGCCTGCAGATGCGAGGAAAGCTCCGTAGAAGCAAAATGCGAGCTAGGCAGCTGGAGTCGCAGAGGCGGAAGGTCTTCGCATGTGCGAGACCGCAGGGGCACATTTGGCATCGTAGGTGCAGAGCTGTGCGGGACAGAGGGTATGCGTAGGTGCGAGGTTTTGGCCGCACCTACGAGACCGTAGATGCGGTAAAGCAGTTGCAGGTGCGGTAGTCGAGCTGGGCAGTATTCTTTTTAAACCTAGGGGTTGGATCAATTCCACTTCATTTTGTCTATGGGAGACGATTTTGGAGCAATTTTGGAGTACCATCTTCATCAGCTGTTATGGGGTAAATGATTTCTTCATATTGTAAGTTAAATACATGATTTTTATATGGATTAAAGTATGAAAATTTGTAAAAATTTGGGATTTTGAAGAAAAATCTAAATGGTATTTTTGGATTTTGACCACGAAATTGGACTTGGAATTGAGAATAAATTATATATTTGAGTTCGTAATGTTATGGGTAATGGTTATCTTCGAAATTTTCAGAATCCGGGCACGTGGGCCCGAGGGTTGCTTTATCGACCTTTCGAGCGGAATTGGAAACTTGTTTAAATTGATTTGTTATATGTATTAGAGTGAATTTTTATGGGTTTGCACATTGTTTACCTAGTTTTGGAGCGACGGGCACCGGTTTGAGGTGTTAGAGCGGCGTTGGAGCCAGTTACGAAACTTCGGAGCTAGGTAAGTCTCCTATCTAACTCTGTGGGTGGGAAACTACCCCTAGGTGGTATATTTAATATGTGTAACTTGTTGCCGGGACAACGTACGTACGAGGTGACGAGAGTCCGTAAGTAGTTAGATACAGGTTATTGTTCGGGTAGACTTAGGTTTACATCATGTTGTACTTGTACTATAGGGATTATCCTTGCTCGTCTAATTCTTCTATTTCGCATTATGACTAGAGACTAGACATGCGTAGAGTGACGGACTTGCTATTGTAGAGTTTTCGCGAGTTTTGTGATTTGCCACAGAATAATGGTATTCCTCTTACGGATTTCTCGCGCGTTATGCATTGTCATCGAATACGTTTCCTTAAAAATTATAACTCACATGTTCATTCGTGAGTGGGGGGCAAGGACCTGCTTAAACATCTTATTCTAATGGGATCGGGTTGTTCGCATCAGCAGGATTTATGTACCACACTCCCATGGGAGCGGGTCGTTCGCCTCGGCAGTTTAGTAGATGCATCTATGGTTCGTGCCGTTCGACCCTTGGAAGTGCACAGTTTATTATTTATGTTGGATTGGGTCATACGCCTCGACATTTCTATAAAAATATCCTCATGAAATCGTGCGTAATATTTGGCAAGAAGCCAAAGTATTTGTAAGTTTTTCCCTGATTCTAATTATAACAACCTATTTAGTGAGGTCTATTTTACATATATATATATATATATATTCTCCGGTTGAGGAGGAATTTGCTAATTAAGAGCTCGAGTTTATTGTAAGGAAGATAATTGTATCACATATTCACACTTGTTTATTTCATTTATTTACTTTGCCTCAGATTTGTTCCCCTCATTACTGTACCTGATATTATTTGACCGATGTCGACCCCTAGTCACTACTCCTCCGGGGTTATGCTAGATACTTACTGGGTACATGTGGATTTACCTACTCATACTACACTTGCCCCACATTTTTGTGCAGGTACTTTTATGTCCAGTGGTCCTTTGGGCACGGAGGCACAGATGATGCGGGGAATGGCTGCGAGCTGCATTTCAGGTTACGACCTGCAGCCAGCAGAGTCTCCTTCAGGGTTATTTGTAGTTTTGAAAAGATGCTATATTTTATTTTATTTTCTAGTTGATGCTCATGCACTTGTGACACCGGGTTTTGGGGTACTTATGAGTTGTTCAGTATTGTAGTTGGGAAAATTTTATCATTTACTCTGATTATTTAATTGAAGGAAAATTTTGATTTCAAAATACTAAAATGAATAATCGAGTTAATCAACTATTGTTGGCTTGCCTGTCAGCGGTGTTAGGCGCCATCACGACCATTAATGGATTCTGGGTCGTGACAAATTATCTACTAAATTGCCATTTTGTACTCAGTCACAGTTTTACTTACATATTATATCTCAGTCTCTGTTATTCTTTATTGATACACTATATCATCATTGTTTAGGTTGATTATCATGATTATTGAGAGCTTGGGAGACTGGAGAGATGGACGACTGAGTGAGGCCAAGGGCCAGATTATGTGAATATTTATTGGGATCAGGCTGCACTCCGCAACATGTTTTATTGATATATGCCACGATTGGCTTATTATAGCGCTTGGGCTGAAGGAGCCCCTCCGGAGTTTGCACACCCACAGTGAGCGCAAGTACCTATTGAGTGTGAATGTGAGTGCCGAGTGACTGTGAAATTGGAGTGGATGGGAGGACTGAGTAACTGTTACTCTGAGAACATGCACTTGATTTCATTACTATATACTTAAGCTGGCATATACCACTGTCATGTAGTTTCTGAGAGATACTATATCCTATTTCAATTGAACTTGACATGAATTAATTGTTTGGCTTCAAATGTCGAACATGAGAGCATGCCTATTTTCCAGTATTGTATTTTCTGTAATTGAACTGTCTCCGTGAAGATCGTCACTACTTTCATTCCTATAGTTAGTCTTGTTACTTACTGAGTTGGTTGTACTCATGCTACACCCTTCACTTCGTGTGGAGATCCAGATGTTTCCAGACACGGTGGGTGCTGATTATCAGAGCAACTTGCTCTTTCGGAGATTTCGAGGTAGCTGCCGGGCGTTCGCAGACCTTGGCTTTCCCTCCCTATCTTTCAGCTTTATGTATTTTGTTTCAGTTTTTCATAGATAGTATTTTCAGACTTATGTTGTATAGACACTCATGTACTCAGTGACACCCTGGTTTTGGGAACTTCCGTATTGAATCTTGCCTTTTTATCCTGTTTATGAGCGCTTTAATTATTTAAACTTGTGTTATTTCATTTTTCACTTAAAATTATTGGAAATGTTTTGAGGTGTCGACTTGCCTTGTACCACGTTAGGCGCCATCACGACATACTAAGTTTTGATAAGGTGTTTATTAGGCCTAGACCTTAGGGTGAACCGGTTCTGTTTATGAAGAAGAATAATGGTACTATACGGATGTGCATCGACTATAGGCAGTTGAAAAAAGTTACAATCAAGAACAAGTATCCTTTGTTGCATATTGATGATCTATTTGACCAGCTTCAGGGAGCGAGGGTGTTCTCTAAGATTGATTTGAGGTCTGGGTATCACTAATTGAAGATTTGGGACTCGGATATTCTAAAGGCTGAATTCAGGACCCGTTATGGTCATTATGAGTTCCTTGTGATGTCTTTTGGGCTGACCAACACCCCAACAACATTCATGGATCTGATGAACAGTGTATTTCAGCCTTATCTTGACTAGTTTGTCATAGTATTCATTGATGATATCATGGTGTACTCTCGTAGCCAGGAGGAGCATGCCTAGCATTTGAGGATTGTGTTGCAGTGGGGAGGAGAAGCTTTATGACAAGTTCTCCAAGTGTGAGTTTTGGCTTAGTTCGGTGGCATTCTTAGGGCACGTGGTGTACAGTGAGGGGATTTAGGTGGAACCAATGAAGATAGAGGCGGTTCAGAGTTGGCCCAAGTCATCTTCAGCTACGGAGATTCAGAGCTTTCTCGGCTTGGCCAGTTATTATCGTCGCTTAGTGGAGGGTTTCTCGTCTATTGCATCGCCTTTAACCAAATTGACCCAAAAGGGTGATACTTTCAGGTGGTCGGATGAGTGTAAAGAGAGCTTCCAGAAGATTAAGACTGCCTTGACCACAACTCCAGTTCTAGTTTAGCCTTCAACTTCAGGTTTTTATACACTGTATTGTGATGCTTCTCGGATCGATATTGGGTGTGTCTTAATGCAGAAGGGTAGAGTGATTGGTTATGCTTCACGTCAGTTGATGCCTTGAGTAGGAAGGCGGGGAGTATAGGTAGCCTTGCATTCATTCCTGTTGGTGAGAGACCGCTTGCAGTTGATGTTCAGGCCCTGGCCAACAAGTTCGTGAGATTAGATATTTCAGAGCCCAGTCGGTTTCTAGCTTGTGTGGTTTCTCAGTCTTCCTTATATGATCGCATCAGAGAGCTCCAGTATGATGATCCCCATTTTCTTGTCCTTAAGTACACAGTTCATCACGGTGATGTCAAGGATGTTAGTATCGGGGATGATGGGGTATTGAGGATGCATGGTCGTATTTGTGTGCCCAATGCAATGGGCTACGTGAGTTGATTCTTGAGATGGCCCACAGTTCGCGATATTCCATTCATCTGGGTCCCGCAAAAATGTACCAGAACTTGAGGCAGCACTATTGGTGGAGGAGAATCAAGAAGGATATAGTGGGGTTTGTAGCTTGGTGCCTTAAGTGTCAGCAAGTGAAGAATGAGCATCATAGACGTGGTGGATTGCTTCAGAGGCTTGAGATTCCATAGTGGAAATGGGAGCATATTACCATAGATTTTGTAGTTGGGCTCCTACAGACTTCGAGGAATTTTGATGCTATTTGGGTGATTGTGGATTGCTGACCAAGTCCACGCACTTTATTCTAGTTGGGACTACTTATTCTTTGGAGTAGTTATCTGAGATCTACATCCGCGGGATTGTTCGCCTTCACGGTGTGCCAGTATCCATCATTTCTGATCAGGGCATGCAGTTTACATCGCAGATTTGGAGAGCAGTACAGTAAGAGTTGGGGACCCAGGTTGAGTTGAGCGCACTATTCAGATATTGGAGGACATGCGACGCGCTTGTGTCATTGATTTCGGGGGTTCTTGGGATCCGTTTTTGCCGCTCGCGGAGTTTGCCTACAATAACAGCTACCAATCGAGCCTTCAAATGGCTCCATATGAGGCTTTGTATGGGAGACAGTGTCGATCTCTAGTGGGTTGGTTTGAGCCGGGTGAGGCTAGACTATTGGGTACTGACTTGGTTCAGGATGATTTAGACAAGGTTAAATTGATTCGGGATTGGCTTCGCACGATACAGTCTATAGCGAAGAGTTACGCCAATAGGAAGGTTCGTGATGTTGCTTTTATGGTTGAGGAAAAGGTACTGCTTAAGGTGTCACCCATGAAAGGTGTTATAAGGTTCGGGAAGAAAGGCAAGTTGAGCCCTCGGTATATTGGGCCGTTTGATGTACTTCAGAGGATTGGAAAGGTTGCTTACAGGCTTGCCTTTCCACCTAGTTTGTCGAGTGTTCATCCAGTATTTTATGTTTCTATGCTCCGGAAGTATGTCGGCGATCCGTCTCATGTTTTGGATTTTAGCACAGTTCAATTGGATGGTGATTTGACTTATGATGTAGAGCCGGTGGCCATTTTGGATCGGCAGGTTTGAAAGTTGAGGTCAAAGGACATAGCTTCAGTGAAGGTGCAGTGGAGAGGTCAGTCAGTCGAGGAGGCTACTTGGGAGACCGAGCGGAAGATGCGAAGTAGATATCCACACCTATTTGAGACTCCAGGTACGTTTCTAGACCCATTCGAGGATGAACATTAATTTAAGAGGGGGATGATGTAATGACCTGGCCGTTCGTTTTTAGAGTTGTAGCCCCGTTCCCCTATTTATTGCTCATTCCTTTCTTAATTGTTGTTTTGTCACTTTACGGGGTAACTGGTTTGGGTCCGGAGAGTATTCAGAATAAATTGAGACACGCTACTGATTTGGTTGTACTCACGCTACACCCTGCACTTCGTGTGCAGATCCAGGTATTTTCGGATACGGTGGGTGCTGATTATCATAGTAGCTTGATCATTCGGAAATTTTGAGGTAGGTGCCCGACATTCGCAGACCTTGACTCTCCCTCCTTATCTTTCAGCTTTATGTATTTAGTTTCAGATTTCCATAGATAGTATTTTCGGACTTGTGTTGTATAGACGCTCATGTACTCAGTGACACCCTGGTTTTGGGAAGTTCCGTATTGAGTCTTGACTTTCTATCCAGTTTATGAGAGCTTTAATTATGTAAACATGTGTTATTTCATTTTTCACTTAAAAGTGTTGGAAATGTTTTGAGGTGTCGGCTTTCCTAGTACCACGTTAGGCGCCATCATGACAGGCTAACTTTTGGGTCGTGACAGTGTCGGGTTTGGGTGAGTTGTGGAGTGAAATGGGACACTTAGTCCCTAAATTGGAAGCTTTAGTTGAAAAGGTTGACCGTAGTTTGACTTTTTAATTATGACTCCGGAATAATGTTTTGATGGTTCCAATAGCTCTGTATGTCATTTCGGCGTTAATTGGCGAAAGTTGGAAATTGGTGGAATTTTTAAGAAGTTTGATCGGCAGTGGACTTTTTAGATATCGAGGTTGGATTCCGATTCCAAAAGTTGGAATAGGTTTGTAATGTCAATTATGACTTGTGTGCAAAATTTGGGTTCGATTGGACGTGATTGATAGGTTTCAGCATTAGATGTAGAAATTAGAAATTTTAAAGTTCATTAGGCTTAAATCGATGCGCAATCCATGTTTTTCGCATTGTTTGATGTAGTTTTTAGCCTTGAGTAGGTCCGTTATGTGTTTTGGAACTTGTTGGTATAATCAGACGAGATCTCGGGGCCCCGAGTGTAATTCGTATTGAATCCAAAACAAGTTTGGACACGCTGCATTTCTGAAGCACTGTTGCTACTGGTGCTATCGCACCAGCGCATTGTGGGTCGCGGGTGCGGCCCTTGATCCGCAGAAACGAGAGTTGGTTAGGCCAGCTGGGTCCGTAGGTGCGGACAGTTATGCGCAGGAGCGGCATCGCGGGAGCCAGAGAAGCACCGCAGAAGCGGAAGGGGGCTAGCCAGCCCTGGCAATGCAGGAGCAAAAACATTCCGCAGGTGTCGCAGATGCGACTGAGTGACTGCAAGTGCGGAATCACTGGGTAGAAAAGTCCTAAGTTTGAGGGTTTGATTCATTATCCATTTTTGGACCTAGAGAGCTCGTTTTGTGGCTATTGTTCGAGAGAGTTTCAAGGAAATCATTAGGCCGTTTGATTAGTTGAATTACCTATTTCCCTGATTATGTATTCATTATTTAACTGTGGGATTCTTTGCTTGAAATATCATTGTTTCATTTGTTACGTTTTGGTTTTCGTGATTATTGTTGAGGTGATTGTTTGGTTTTGGAATGAGGTTTCTGTCGTGCGGATTGTTTTTGTGGCACGAGGTTTCTACCGTGCAGATTGTTATTGTGTCACGAGGTTTTTGTCGTGCGGATTGTTATTGTGGCACGAGATTTCTGCCGTGTGGGCTGTTATTGTTTGCACGGGGTTTACGTCGTTTCGTTGTGAGACATTTACTTTTGGGACTAAGAGGCGGCACCTCGGGAGTGCCCTTGTTGATTTACTCTATTTGTTGTATTGTTTATTGTTGTTGTTCATTAACTTGTAAGATCCTCGCTTCCTTACATGTGCATTTGTCTTCGTGTTGGTACCTTCCGTAAATTTCTATTGTTACACTTCCCTGTCATTTTATTATATCATTATATTTTCTTCCTTGTTTCTTATTATTCCCAGTAGGGCCCTGACCTAGCCTCATCACTGCTCTACTGAGGTTAGGCTTGGAACTTACTAGGTACCATTGTGGTGTACTCATACTACGCTTCTACATATGTTTTTGTGCAGATCCAGGTACATCCTATCAGCCTCGATATTAGAGTGTTGGGCTGCTACTTGGAGACTTCAAGGTACACCTACCCACATCTGTAGGCCTCGGAGTCCCCTTCTATCCCGTTTTTTCCTTTTTTTCATTATGTTTTGATAGAGAATGATGTATAGGATATTTGCAACACTATATCTAGAGCTTGTGACTTATATCTACCGGGTTTTAGGAGTTGTTTAAACTTTGAGTTGCTATTTTTATATAGTACAATTGTTGACGTTTTTAGTTTTAGCTTAATATTTTAGTTATTCCGCATGTTAGGCTTACCTAGTCTATGAGTCACGAAAATGTTTAGTAGAGTCTCGCGGATCAGTATAGAGACATTTGTACTTATCTTCGGGAGGATATGGAACTGCTATGAAAAGCTTCACTTCTTTGATTCCCTGTCGTGTGAAATTGTTGACTTCAGCATTCTAAACTTTTATCTTTCTATTCTCTCACATATGGTGAGGACACGTACAACTGGATCAGATAACAAGAGATCCACGTTGCCTCCTAGGGCCGCGAGAGGCCGGGGCCAGAGGGCAGCCAGAGCACCCGCAAGAGCTGCTACAGAGGAGCCACCATTAGCTTCAGTTGGAGGGTAGGCACCTGAGACGCCTGTTACTGAGCCCTCTAGGAGACTCTTGCTAGTTTCTGAGCATGTTCAGCACTTTGGCTCAGGTAGGGTTGATACCACTTGCTCCTGCCACATCTCAGGCCGGGGGAGGAGCATAGACTCCCACCGCCCGTACCCCAGAGCAGCAGGTCAAGGTCAACCATGTTCTAGAGGTCATAAGAGTGCAGCCAGCTACCCCAGTTCAGCCCGAGGCTCGGGCAGCAATTTCTGAGGAGGAGAAACTCACGCTCAAAAGGTACAACAAGTACCACCCTTCTACTTTCAGTGGCTTGGCGTCAGGGAATGCCCAAGGTTTTCTTGAGGAGTTCCACCATATCCTCCGTACTATGGGCGTTGCGGAGTCTAGTGGGGTCGCTTTTACTACGTTCCAGCTTAGAAAAGTGTCATATCAGTGGTGGCGAGCATATGAGTTGGGTAGTCTGGCCGAAGCAGCTTCACTCACTTGGACTCAGTTCTCAGATACGTTCTTGCGGGAGTATTTTCCCCAAAGTCTCAGAGATGTATGTCGCACAGAGTTTGAGCAGTTGCGCTAGGGTTCTATGACTGTGTCGGAGTATGCGGTCCGGTTCAGTGATTTGGCTAGACATGCACTAGCCTTGGTTTCTATTGTTAGAGAGCGGGTACGTCGATTTATCGAGGGGCTCAACCCCAGTATCAGATTTAACATAGCTCGAGATATCGAGATGGACATCACATACTAGCAGGTAGTGTGGATTGCTAGGAGATTAGAGGGTATGCTGACTCGGGAGAGAGAGGAGAGAGAGGCCAAGAGGTCTCGAGAGTCTAGCACATAAAGTGGTACTCGTTCCCCAGCTGTAGCTCATCAGGGTAGGGGCTATGTGAGTCGCCTTGTTCATTCGGCACTTCCAGCTG